>NC_081313.1:104493417-104796447 GCF_026419965.1 Kogia breviceps | reverse complement strand
GGCTTTATAAAATCAAAACCACCTCACAAGTGATATGATTAACATGTTACTAAGTAAATAGCACAAGCTTCATGGTCGTGCTTCACTAAAATCCCATGTATCAGAATTTAAACTTGTGAAAACTTAAGTAGAAATGCTTTTTGCTTTGAAAAGGGATTCCCCTGAAATGTAATTGTCCACAGGTCTAATAGAATGTCCATCAATCCCTTTGAAAAGTTTTAAACTTTTAGACTTAACATTTATTGAAGTTTACTATGTGCCGTGCCCTGGGCTTTTCGTGGATTATCCATCCACACATTCTGTGGTGTGGGAACCAGATTCTTTCCATTTGAAAATGTATCCACGTAATAGATGTATTTCCTTACAGCCGCCCGGCAGGCGACAGGACTGCCTTTGAACCCAGGAGGTTTCAGTCGCCTCCAGACCCTCGCCCTCAACTATAACCTGGAAGGCCAACTCATAACCCTTTAGGGACGACGCATCGGTAGAGTAATTACAGGTTAGTTACCTTAATAATGGCAGAAATGAAGACTAGAATGTTCTTTAAATATTAATCATGCACATAAGAATTAGTGAAGGGCACCGGTTGAATATCATCCTCCTTGAATTTCCGGGCACTCTATGAGTGATGATGCTCTTTTTTTTTTTTTTGTACGCGGGCCTCTCACTGCTGTGGCCTCTCCCGTTGCAGAGCACAGGCTCCGGAGGCGCAGGCCCAGCGGCCATGGCTCACGGGCCCAGCCGTTCCGCGGCATGTGGGATCCTCCCGGACCGGGTCACGAACCCGTGTTCCCTGCATCGGCAGGCGGACTCCCAACCACTGCGCCACCAGGGAAGCCTGATGATACTCTTATAACGGTTCTATTTCCTGCCCTGTTTGTTATCTAAAATACCTCCTTCCTTAACGTCCTTGACAATTTAAAAGTTGAAAAGGTTCTTTTTTGAAGTTGGTGTTAGAAGTTTATAAGTATTCAAGTAGTTTTAATAACTTAAAAGGACCTTGTAAATCTAAATTACTTATAAAGAAATGAGGCCTGAAGAAGGTAAGTGCTGTGTCCAAGGTGGTAGAATCCGGATTGCAATGTAATTCCAGTCTTCTTGAGGCCCTTTCCACTACACTGACAGCTTGGCTTTCACTCCATACCCTCCTTTTACCTCAGATGTTAAAAAAAAATATTTGGAAATATTTGAAAATTATTTTCTCTCCATTTTTGAAGACTGTATGTGAAGTGATTTCAGGCATGTTCTCTACTGCTCTCAACCCCACTAAGCTTTCTCTTGAAAGCCTGAGAATCCCTCAATCTCATTGTTTTAGGAAACTCAGATTATATCCTATTAGCTGAAACAACAAACACACTGGAGTCAGACAGTTGGGGATTTGCTGTTAATAGCAATGTAACTTTATGGAAGTTACTCCTTGGTTTCCTCATAGGAAATGGGGATGATTCCTACCTTGCAGGGGTTTGCAATAATTAAAGTAATATGTGTAGTGTTTAGACATAATATGGGAAGGCTAAATAGTAATCCTTACTAATAGTAATCCTGTGTCTCCGATCAAAAGCAATGAAAAAAGATGGAAAATCTCTTAGCCTTAGAATTAGGTACTTGCGCAAACATTTGGTCAGGCGCTTTACTGAATGTAAACTTCTCTTATTCTCTTGGCTTTTCCCAAGCCTAACTCCATACCTGGAATAAGGCCTATTTCATCCCTGCTCTTTCATACTAGATGTGCCCAGCCCTCTTCATTTAAAGAATTCCTGCAATCCTATTACCACCACCGTTTTCCCCAATAAATGAGAAGTAGCAAATACTATATGAGTATGGTGACAATGCTCCTGCATTTACAAGGACAATCATGATTTCAAATATTCTGCCTGATTTTTTTCTATAAACCTTCACTTTCTTGTCAGTGCACATGTTCTGATTAGTGGTTAGGCCATGTATATTGCCACTAAGTTTCAACTTCCCATGGCATCACCTACCTCTTTAAAACTCCCAAAACACACAGCTGCCTCACTACATGCAGAGAATTTATTTGACATTTGCCCTACTTTTTGTATGTCTTATGGATCTGGGACAAAAAAACACAGGATACCTATCAGGTCTGGGCAGAAGGGACCCAGACTAGGATGGGGGTAGGTAGGAAGGGAGAAGAGAAGGAGAGACTGAAAGCAAACAAGTAACCCAATTTTGTCCCAGGAGAGGGGTGGACAGCTGGCAGTTAGCTGAGTATACAGTGTAAACAAATGGGGAAGCTAGGGATGTGGCGGGATGCGGTACAAAATGAAGAAAAGTATTGCTAAGCAGTGTCTCTTTTTTTAACTGGTATCTCTTCAGTATATGTTTTCTGAATATTTGAATGATGAAATAAACTAATACATGGTCTTCCACTAGACCAGATTGTTTCTATTTAATATACTTTGCAAAGTTAATACTTTTTCTAGATATCATAAAAACATAAGAATAAATCGTGTTTTAGAAGATTGAGTGACTATCCAGAATCCACTCCAACTCTGATAAAATAATATTTGTGTTTTAAAAAGAGCTTAAGAGTTTTAAAGGGTATTTAGCACCTTCAATAGCGTTCTCTTAGCATAACCCCATGAAGTTTATATACTGCTCAAAATTGTTTTCCAAATTGCTTGTTAAAATCTGGATACATGGGAAGAGTAGGATTGGCAGGATTGTTTTAACTCAGTGGTTCCATCTGACTGATCGCTTGTGATTTAGTCAAAAAGAAAAACCAATTTGCACTTTTGTATTTTAGTTTTATTTTATGCCAAAATATGCTCATAAACCTACAACATTTTATTTAAATTTTTTTTTTTTTTTTTTTGGTGGTACACGGGCCTCTCACTGTTGTGGCCTCTCCTGTTGCGGAGCACAGGCTCCAGACGCGCAGGCTCAGCTGCCATGGCTCACGGGCCCAGCCGCTCCGCGGCATGTGGGATCTTCCCGAACCAGGGCACGAACCCGTGTCCCCTGCATCGGCAGGCGGATTCTCAACCACTGCGCCACCAGGGAAGCCCTAAATTATTTTTTAAAGATATCTTTCAAGCATTTGTTAAACTAAACTATGCATCTGATTTTTAACAGCTTTTTTTTAGTCGTACAAAAGTATGCCCCTTCACCCTATATTCTGCATCTTTGCCTTTAGAATGGTAAAAATAACAAAAAAAACTGGAGTCTAAGTGTAGGGTTTACATGTAATTCAGTTGTTTCTGCTCTGATTGGAACTGACCCCACTCAGAGTTTTTCATGAAAAAACAAAGTCTTTAGTCACTTTGTCTGGATGTATGGTTTATCCCTCCCAATAACACTTTAATGTATTCATTTAGTTCTTAGATTATTGAGTTGAGACTTTCCTTGCCTAAAATATCTTCCCCACCAGTCTTCCTCTGTCACTTTGCCTGAAATTTCCCCATAAAACTTAGTCTTTCATGTCAATCTAGAAAAGTAAGGGCACTGTTTCCAGACCCCACAGCTGAGTTCAGGAATTCAGAGGAAAAAAGGAAGTTATAATATTTGCATAGTTGATATGGTAAAGTAGAAGAATGAAGTTTCAACCAGCTGTCAGGATGTTCTTCTTCCTCATTACCACAATTTTGGGGTGCCATTCTTCCCAGAATGGCATGGTTAAACCAGAACTAAAGATAATCACACCATTCTCAGCTTTTAAGTTCAATAGCTTTGATATTGGAATAAGAAAAGATTTGAAAAGAAGTGTAATCTGGCCAAACCAGTCCCCTCCACCCCATTTCCCATCCCTATCACCCCAACCCCAGTGAATGCCTCCTGGCTGGGAAAGGAAGGAGAGTTTGAAGCCAGATGCACTGTGGGAGAGTCATGGTCCCTTGTTCCATTCCTGAGCTGAGTTGAGGATAGGGGTGAAGGATCCAAGAGTAGAGATGGTTTGTGCCTCACAACAAAGTCTCTTGTTTCCTTATGTCTTGCAACGGAACAGAAGCCAAGAGCAGCCTTCCTTAGAACCATTGTAGACAGCAGCCTCAAAAAAATGGCAACAAAGGGTATGAAGAGCAACAAGGGGAGTGCAGAACAGCCTAACCTTCTGTGATTGTTAATGTTATCTGTTAATTTAGCTGGACCACAGTACCCAGATATGTGGTCAAGTATTATCTGGATATTTCTGTGAGGGTGTTTTAGATGAAATTAACATTTGAATCAGTGGACTTTGAGTAAAGCAGATTGCCCTCCGTGCTGTGGGTGGGCCTCATCCAATCAGCTGAAGGCCTGAAAAGAACAAAAGACTGATATCCCCAAGCAAAACAAAATTTTAACAGTGGACAGCCTTCAGACTTGAATTGCAACATTGGCTCCTCCTGTATCTCCAGCCTTCCAGCCTATTCTGTAGATTTTGGACTTGCTAACCTCCCTAATCATGCAAACCAATTCCCTAAAATAAATCTGTCTATATATACACATCCTACTGGATCTGTTTCTTTGGAGAACACTTACATACACCTTTCTTATGCCCATAAGAAGGATGTGGAGGAGCTAAGGAAAGCCGACAGATTTAATTGAGTGAATTGCACAGGGAAACTGCAGACTGAGCTGGGTGAACTGGCCACTCAAGGCATGGTGGAACTGCAGACAATTCAGCAGAAGCATTGAAGACAGATGTGATAGAGGCCAACGTACTCAGGAACTAAAAGAAGTCACATATAGAAAAGGCCAGCACAGAATGGAGACACAGCAAAACCAAGAGGCAGATGGCTCTCCCTACGGTTGGTAAGAATCTCCTTGGACTTAAAGTCAATCTAAGGACAGAAAGGATGAGGTGAAAAATCTTTGGAGTATTAAACTCGAATATAATTAATATATAAACCTCAACTGGTCCATGCCACTGGGAAATTGCAATCCCATCATCAGAATGGTCTCCTTCTAGATCTCTTCACACTGATTGTCCTCCCAAGTAGGCTTTATTCTAACATGAGCTCTCTCCCCAAGGTTGAAAACCTGTCTTCTAAACACTGAAGGCAAAGTTCTACTAACTCACAATATAACAAATCTCAGGAAAACTGATTTGCCTCTTTGGGTGACATGCCCAGCCTTGAATGAACTGCTGTGTCCAGAGCTAGGATGTACTCTGGTTAACCAAGTCTAAGCCCCAAATCACCTGTTTGACAGTCAGGGGTGGGAGAGAGTCAGGAGTCAAGGCTGGCCTCACCAGACCATATAGGATGGGATTCCATCAGCAATGAAGAGTTCATCCTAAACAGGAATGAGGGGATGCTGGACAAAAAACCCCAGCATATATCTACCTCATGGAAGGAGAGTAAGAGAAATAACATAAATAGTGCTTTTTTTTTTTTTCTGGCCTAAAATTCTCCATAAATGTGCATGTTAAAAAAACATTAAAGTAGAAACTCTTAAAGGTTCAGGATACCTAAAAAGTCATGCCCATTTGCTCACTCATTAATCCATGCATTTATTCATCAAACATTTGTGGAGGACTTACTACATGCAGAGCAAGGGTGACTGAAGTCCAGGCATGATCCCTGCTATGAGGAGCTTGCCAGTCCAGTGATGGACAGGCAAACATGTAAATAAATTCTGCCTCACAGTGCCCGGTACTAAAAATAAGGCATGAACAAGGTAGTGTAGGTTCAACGAGAACCAGACAGCCCTCTGACCCTCTGAGTTGGGAGGAGGAAACCACTCACAGACAGATGATCCCTGAGCTGGGCTGGTAAGAATGTCAGTCTCCAGGGACTGGCAAATGGATCGGGTACTTAGTGGAGACCCGTAAATGGCAACCCACATCTCCAGGGAGAATTAGAGGGAAACCCCAGATGGAATCCCTAACCTCCTTGTGGTGTGCTTTTTATTTCAAACCACACTGCGTAGGGGGTGCGTTAAACTAGGAATTAGTAAGGCGGTAAGGGAAGCAGATTTTAGTCAACAATCTTAACTTTTTAGGTTTGTTTTTATTTTTATTATTTATTTATTTATTTATTTATTTTTTTTTGCGGTATGCGGGCCTCTCACTGTTGTGGCCTCTCCCGTTGCGGAGCACAGGCTCCGGACGCGCAGGCCCAGCGGCCATGGCTCACGGGCCCAGCCGCTCCGCGGCATGTGGGACCCTCCCGGACCGGGGCACGAACCCGTGTCTCCTGCATCGGCAGGCGGACTCTCAACCACTGCGCCACCAGGGAAGCCCTATTATTTATTATTTTTTAAATTTATTTATTTTTGGCTGTGTTGGGTCTTCGCTGCTGCATGCGGGCTTTCTCTAGTTGTGGTGAGCAGAACTACTCTTCATTGTGGTGCACAGGCTTCTCATTGCGGTGGCTTCTCTTGTTGCAGAGCACTGGCTCTAGGCAGACTTCAGTAGTGTGGCACATGGGCTCAGTAGTTATGGCTCACGGGCTCTAGAGCACAAGCTCAGTAGTTGTGGTGCCCGGGCTTAGTTGCTCCGCAGCATGTGGGATCTTCCCAGATCAGGGCTTGAACTCATGTCCCCTGCATTGGCAGGCAGGTTCTTAACCACTGCACCACCAGGGAAGTCCCAACAATCTTAACTTTAAACATGGCTTACATTAGTCAAGAAAATGGAAAAGTGAGGAAATTACCATATAATTAAAACATTACTGAAGCTGAGTCATAAAATAACAGTTATGCCTTTTGCCTAAAGCAAAACAAAAATAGAAAACCAACTAAGCAGGAAATTTTATTGAGTAACTCCTGTGTGCAAAGCACAGCACCACATGCTATCAAAGAAATTTTTTAAAGTATGAAATATGGTTCATTTCCTCCATAAAGGTATTGTATTGTGTGTGTGGAAATGAAATGTATACATGCGAATAAATAGGTTAGGAAACTAAACCATGAGTGACAAAGGCCCAAAGGAATGACATCGATGACAGGTGTCAAATCTCTGGGGCTGCTAAAATTTAGAGAATGAAGAAATTAGAGAATGAGAGGACAATGTGAAAAAAGAGGATTTAACTAGACATTGAAGTAGAGAGAGTCTTATCCAGTAAGTGATTTGATTTATAAAAAATTGTCTTTACAGGGACTTCCCCAACAGTCCAGTGGTTAAACCTTCGCGCTTGTGCTGCAGGGGGTGCGGATTCAGTCCCTGGTCAGGCAACTAAGATCCCATGTGCCACATGCTGTGGCCCCCCCACCAAAAAAAATATTTACACACAGTTTTTCAGGAATAGAACTATCTCATAAAGTGAAATGATTATGTATTTTTCATGAAATATTTGTATTTGTCTATGTTTAGTATGTATTTTAGAAAGTGGGCAAGACTTATCCAGAATTTGGATACCCACGTGCTTGGGATTTAACAATATCAAAAATATTCTATTAAAGTCACTGAAAAGAGATGACATTGAAAAGCACTTAGCGACCTCTCTGATTTACATGTATAGTGCGTAAAGTAGGAACTGAAACTTTCCTATATTGCTGATGGGAGTGTAAAATAGTACAACCACTTCAGAAAACTGTTTAACTGCTCCTTATAAAGTTAAAAATGCTCCTACCCTGCATTCCAGCAGTTCTATTTCTAAGACGAATGAAAGCACATGTCTACTGAAAGACATGCACAAGAAGTTCGTAGTAGCTTTATTCAAAATAGCCCAAACTGGAAACAATCCAAATGCCCATCAACAAAATAGACAAATAAATCATGGTATAAGTACTACTGAGCAATTAAAAGGAATGAGCTACAGTTACATGTAACAACATGGATGAATCACACAAGCAATACAAAGCACATTTTATGTGACTGGTTTATATGCAATTCAAGAACAGTAACTGTAATCTATGTGAACGAAGTCAGAACACTGGTTGTCTAGTGTAGTGAGGACTGATTGGAAGGGGACATTGAGGAACTTTCTGGAATGATAGGGTCATAGGTACATGGATAAATATAGTAATCAAATCTCATTAAATTGTACACTTCAGATCTGTGTATTTCACTGTATGTAAATTTTACCAGGATGAAAACATAACCTGGTCTCTTACAGATTAGACTTAAAAATTCATAAGGTATACTTGGAAGCTTTTTTTTTCCTTTTTTTTTTTTTTTTGGTAAGTGAATACCATTTCCACCTTATTTGTTGCTTGAATTCTAAATTTTCTGTGGACTCTTCATTTTTTATACCTATGCTATAAACCTGTGTGATTTCTTCAGGAGTCAGACATTGTGTAAAACCTTTTTTTTTAAGCCTATGACTTAATCAGATTTAAAAGATGTATTTGAGGGGCTTCCCTGTTGGCGCAGTGGTTAAGAATCCACCTGCCAATGCAGGGGACATGGGTTCGATCCCTGGTGGGGGAAGATCCCACATAATGCAGAGCAGCTAATCCTGTGCACCACAACTACTGAGACTGCACTCTAGAGCCCATGAGCCACAACTACTGGGCCCGCAAGCCACAACTACTGAAGCCCGCATGCCTAGAGCCCATGCTCTGAAATGAGAAGCCCATGCACCACAACGAAGAGTAGACCCCACTCACCGCAACTAGAGAAAGCCCGTGCACAGCAACGAAGACCCAACGCAGCCGAAAATTTTTTTAAATAAATAAATAAAAGATGTATTTGAGTAATGAAGCAGGTGTTAAGGGTGAAACTGGTGACTTGAAGAGAGCTACTGCCATTTTTGTCTTGAAAAGGTTGGAATATGAATACTAAAAAACTGAGAACTTAATAAAGTTCTAAAGAAAGAAATAAACCTAAAACAGTAGTTTCTACCTATGAAATTCCATTTTTCACCACTATGTTTGTTTTATAAGCTGACATATTTGGACACTGATCATTCTATTAATCAGATACAAATACTGATTTCTCGTAATCCAAGGACCTAAATTCTTTTATTAATGTAACAACTTTCTAAACAAAAAAGACACACCACAAGTTTAATTAAATAGGGATAGAGAAGAAATTTTCAAAGGGGATGAGGATAAGGAGGAAGGGAAGAAAAAAGGGAGTTATCAAAATCTAGGATAGCAAAAAAAATTACCTATTGTTTTAATAAACATATTTAAAAGTTTGACTAAATCTTCTTGGCCAGACAGGCTTTGTAAAAGCTGTGATCCTCAACTGAAGGTGGGGAAGGACAGAAGGCACCCTGTTTATAAGGGGCTTTCTCAGGTTTGGGGGGGCAGATGAGATTTTTATGCTTATCAAAAGAGATCGTGGGATGATAAAGTTATGAGACACTGCAGTGGAGAACATAGAGGAAGTATAGCACATAGCTCCTGCCGTTGGTCTCACTGGGGCTCTTGAGTTACATCCAGAACAACACAAGCCTGTATACCATTACATACCTGAAGTAACTAAGTCAGACAACCCACCATGACAACCATGACTGCAGAAAAGTTCCGTCACTGTGACTTTCATTTGGAAAAGTCACCCTGTGGTAACTTGAATCAACTCCTTCACAAGGTTTTCAGAAATGTGTTGTCATTTAAAAGAAATTGGTTTCATTTCTCTAATCTTAACTTCTTAGTTCTTTTCATTTACTATATACTTCCTTTAAGGGATATAAGTTGGGTTGATCTCAAAGTGAGGGATGTAGAAACAAGATCTCAACCGTCATAGGGAAAAGAGAAGTTACAGCGATGAGCCCAGCATCGTTATTTTTAAAAGTAAAGTAAATCATGTCTGCTTCACCCCAAAATAATTAAAATGTCATTCCTCCTATGAACCCCCATGGCATGATCATCTATAGCAGTCACTCGGAACCAAGCATATTGCTTTTTGGTCCATTATTTTGACCAAATCATAAGATTCTTTAAGGTAGGAGAATTTCCCTGGGGGACAGTGCAAATGATGAAATGTTGTCACTTTTCTGTCCACAACTCCCAAATGGGAGTAGAGCAATATACAACAATGGATAATCTAAGTATCCTGGCCTTTCACCAATCTCTCATTTCTCATGATGAGTCTACCTCATCTAAGAGGAAGTGAGCAAAGAACTCTAATAGGCATGAGTCAAGAGACACTCTTAAAACTTCCCAAAACAATTATTTAAAGACTATGTAAGAATTCCATTTGGAAAACTTCTTATTTTCTATAACTTCTGCCTGAAAATAAGAGTCTGATCTATAATGTTTATTTCTGTGATTATCTATTATTGATAGAATAGTACCAAATATAGTAAATAACAATATGTAATATAAGACTTTTTCTCCCTAAATATGAACAGCCTATTTCAGTTTCAGGTTTACTACATCATCTCAAATGCTTCCAGCAAACTTCATTATGAAGAAATTGGAGGAAATCAACCACTTGACCACTTGATTTTTTTTTTTTTTTTTTTGGCCACACTGCACAGCTTGTGGGATCTTATTTCCCCAACCAGGAATTGAACCTGGGCCCTCAGCAGTGAAAGCACGGAGTCCTAACCACTGGACAGCCAGGGAATTCCCTAAAATGCATATTTAAAAAATTGATGCTAAGCAATGAGAAAGAGAACCAAAGATGTATCACCTGCCCCAAATGGAATCTAGCTAACATCCAACGTGTTGCTAGATCTAAAACATGTTCAGCCCATAGGATCAATATCAAATACAAGAATAAGATACATGTGTCACATATTAGCAAGTACAATGTGAATGTGAAGGTTGAAAATTTGGTAGAAGGGAATTGCAGAATTGTACATTAGGATCAAAATAATGCTCTGTTCTGGATTCCCAGCAATAGACTATTTCACTTTCCATTTGTCTTTTAAAGCTCTAAAAATGATTTAGTGCGAGAGAGTTAAGCAGTTGAAGACCTGGATGCCAGATCTCTGCCTGCCATTGGGGTGGGGGAAAGAAAGAACGTGGAGACTACTTTAGAGGTAGAATAGGCTGATTCAACCAATCACTGGACAAATAAAACTGAGACTATTGGGGGGACCAATGGAGATACTGGGGCTCAGGTAGAATAAAGGCAGGACAGTAGTCAGGCATACCCAAGTGTGTATTCTGCTTAGTCACTATGTGACCTCTAGCAGTTAACTTAACATCTGTGAACTTCCATTTCCTCATCTGTAAAAAGCAGAGAAAGAACTACCATGTAGGGATGTTGAAAGAATTGAATATGTTAATGTATGTAAATTATATCTGTTACATACTCAGTGCTTAGTAATTATTTATTCCTTTCTCTTCTTCAGAAACAGGTATCAGGATCTTTACTTCCCAATTTTGAAAGCTATTTAATTTAGCATATAAAGCCCTATACCAGCACTGAGAAAATCCATGCCTGTTACACCACATTTTCAAAATGTTAACTATTTAACTTTGTCATGCTCACTAATATTTATCTTGCATAAAGTCAATAATTATACAAATATTGAATAGTACATATATAGTAGTGGTTAACTTACTATAACTTCATTCCTTTTTTTTTTTTTTTTTTTTTTTTTTTTTTTTTTGCCGTACGCGTGCCTCTCACTGCTGTGGCCTCTCCCGTTGCGGAGCACAGGCTCCGGACGCGCAGGCTCAGCGGCCATGGCTCACGGGCCCAGCCGCTCCGCGGCACGTGGGATCTTCCCAGACCGGGGCACGAACCCGTGTCCCCTGCATCGGCAGGCGGACTCTCAACCACTGCGCAACCAGGGAAGCCCTCATTCCATTCAATAAACTTTCAGTGAATATCATTATGGCCAGCTCCAGAGAAATTGCTAAATGATCAAGCCATAATCCCTGCCGTACAGAAACTGCTGGTATCCAAGGAGCGAAGTCAATGTTAGCACCTCTGACACGTGTTCTGCTGAATCTTCTTACAGTAGTCTATAAGCCAGCTTCTCTCCAAACACAAGATACTATGGTATTGAGTTTGAACTTCATAGCCAGTTTTATCATTTTATCAATTATCTTTTAGATATCCAGACACAGTTTGATTAGTTTGGATTGATTTTTTTTTTATATTTATTTATTTGGCTGCGCTGGGTCTTAGTTGCGGCATGTGGGACCTAGCTCCCTGACCAGAGATCGAAGCCTGGCCTCCTGCATTGGGAGCGTGCAGTCTTAGCCACTGGACCACCACCAGGGAAGTCCCTTGGACTGATTTTTGTAATAGAAAGAACAAATCACTTTCAATTGTTGTCAAAATATGAATGCACATATACTTATTGCAAAAGATGGAAGGAGATACGGTCTATTTTTCTTAGATACATGTAACATTTAAATCTAGATTTTCCCTTTGTATGCTTCTCCGCCACTTCCACATTTTGATGAGGAAAAAAAAAGTGCACGCTTTCTGCCTGACCACGAGGTTCAACCACTACTGCCTGCTGGACAAAAAAAAAGGTGGCATTAAGGGTGTAGCCATCTGCTTGACACTGGCTCTGGGTGAGCCAAGGAACGCTAATTAACGCCTCTACTCTCCCTCCTCTCCTCCCCCCTACCCTTCTCTCCATGCCTCCACCATCTGGCTGCACCAGCTTCTTTCTGCTTCCTCTGGCTTGGAGAGGTTAGAGACATTTGCCCGTCCCAGGAAGAGACAAGAATGGACTTCAGCAGCATCCTGGGCCATGAATTTCTAAAATTTGAAAGGAAATTACGCAAATTACCTCCCCCACTCCCACCAACGGTGCTCTCTTTCACTGATGAAATCTTACTTGAAACATCTTTCCTTCCCTGTTCAAGGAAATTGGTAGGTCTGGAATCCAATCCACTTTGTAATGCACAATAGTCTGATAGGCAAGTACCTAATTCGTACACTGAGTCTCTCTCGTCAGATTCTTTAGGGGCAATTAGTTTTAGGGGCAGAGATGGAATAGGAAATCACTAAGTAAATATAGTATCTTTCACCATAAAGCCACAGGAAATGATGAGAGGGTACATTCAATGTGAAAAGGCAGGGACAGCTCAAACGTGTTACTCATTAAGAAGACACCAGATAGGGGCTTCCCTGGTGGCGCAGTGGTTGGGGGCCCGCCTGCCAATGCAGGGGACGAGGGTTCGTGCCCCGGTGTGGGGGGATCCCGCGTGCTGCCGGGCGGCTGGGCCCGTGAGCCATGGCCGCTGGGCCGGCACGTCCGGAGCGTGTGCTCCGCAGCGGGAGAGAACACAGCGGAGAGAGGCCTGCGTACCAAAAGTAGATAAATAAATTTTTTTAAAAAAAGTATATCAGATAAATAGGACATCAATGAAGCAGACTAAGATTTTGATATTTTAAAGAATAAATAGTCTTTGAACTAGTAAACAGACTAGCTCTTAACACACAAGAAATATGATTCTATTTACCTGAGAAATAATGCAATCTGGATAAACTGATGTTTCACTAACAAAAATCCTTGTTAACCTTGGATTTGGTTACAAAAATAACTGTATTTTTTTCCTGTACTTCACTCTTGTTCTGCCTTATTTTTTCTCTTTTTCTACCTTGTAGTAATACAAGCTATGTACTTTTTTTTTAAAAGAAAATCTAACTGTTCCAGTTTAAAAGAAAAAAGACAATAGAAAACAAACTCTGAAAATTACAAAACTGTAAATATTGGGTCAGAATAAGAACCTGATTAGAATTTTGAAGGTAAGCTATAGTTAAGTTTACTATAAAAAGACTTGCTCCATAGTTATATTTCAACACAATAATGTAAACTTGAAAAAGACAAAAATACTGTGAGGTTTTGATGTCAGAATTTTTACATTTCTAAAAGAACTTGCTAAAATAAATTGCCCAAGTGTATCTTTTTAAGAACAGAAACGGAGGCCAACAAACCAGTTTAGAGTATTTTTCAAACACAGATAAAATTAAGCTGTGACTCAGATCTGTACAGAACACCAGATGCTTCCTACCTGTAGGGGACATCTGTAACTTTTTTGGTTGCTCATTCTGAACTGTCTTCCTATGTTTGGGGAATTCCTCACCATTTGAGTCTTAGCAAGAGACAGGGTCTGCCTCCCACTCTAGATGCTAAAAAAGCCAGCCAGCCAGCCATTTCTTTTTCAGGCCTAGGTTTAGCCAATCAGATGCAGCAGGTCTAGAATTTGACCCAAAGCAATGCAAGACTGGCAAATCCATTCTGGTATTGACCTTTAATTTCCCAAAGGCACTGGGGACAGGGTACCATCCTACCTGCAGGGTTTGTGGATAGCAGCTACAGAACCTACTCTTACTTGGAACACTAATGACCTTTCCAGACAAGTTCTGGGCCCCTGATATGAAGCCTCCTTTGACCTAGGACCTCTAGCCTTCCCACCATTCTGTGAGTTACACAATATGTTTTCAGTACTTTCCTTTTCTGCTTAAGTCAGAATCGGCTTTTGTTGCTTATAGTCAAGAACCTTAAGGCACACAGAGCCTCTGGAATAGTGACATAGAATTTTAAAGAGAGGAACCAGGGAATGGATAACAATTTCTCATATAAGCTATATATGACTCGTAAAAGAGTTGAAGGTAAGCTCATTAGTGATGAGATATGTGCATATTTTCCCTTATTGTAAGTCAGGAGTGTGTGTCCAGGATATATGGGGAAAGGCTGGCTTCAGTGATAGTGTAGAAACAAGGATGGGAAGCCTTACCCCTTTATCTAGGTCCAGGCCTAGATAACGTACACAGGTTAAAAATGCAGGAGTACCAAACTGTATACATTTTACAAAAACATAAAACAAAATAATGTACGTGAAACACATGAAAATGGTTGCCTATGGGAGTTGGAAATAGGACTGGGGAGTGGAGATAAAAGGGAATGGTTGAATAAACTCATGCAAAATGCAGGGCTTCTATCTGAAAGCATCTGGCCCACATGCCTGGTGCCATTTCTTCTGCCTCTGAGATCTCCAGGAGAGAAACTCCAGCTGCCCATGCTTTGGGCTTGGAGAGGAGCCTGCAGGTATTGATGGGATTCACCATGAGGCTGGTGCTCCCAGCTCAGGTACCAACAGGAAGCAGGGGGTTGTAAGAACACCTGGGGTGGGGAACCATGGCAGAGGATGATGATATTAAACACCCTCTTTTATAAACAAAACTCTTTCAGTCTAGACCTAATTATACCATTGCAATATTGTGAGCAGTTTTGTTTAGGGTGATGAAAAAGTTTGGAATAGACTGTGGTTATGATTATACAACGTCATGAATGTAATTAACGGCACTGAATAGCACACTTAAAATGGTGAATGTGGCAAATTGCTTTAGATATACTTTAACACAATTTTAAAATATTATTAATGTAATATACCAAAAACCATTGAATTGTACACTTTAAATGGGTGACTTGTATCATATGTGAATTATATATCAAAAAAAGCAGTTAAAAAATTATTCTAGGACTTCCCTGGTGGTGCAGTGGTTGAGAGTCCGCCTGCTGATGCAGGGGACACGGGTTCGTGCCCTGGTCCGGGAAGATCCCACATGCCGCGGAGCGGCTGGGCCCGTGAGCCATGGCCACTGAGCCTGCGTGTCCGGAGCCTGTGCTCCGCAACGGGAGAGGCCACAACAGTGAGAGGCCCGCGTTATCGAAAAAAAAAAAAAAAAAAAAAAAAAATTATTCTAAGTGTTTAGGGATCTTCGCTTTTAAACATTTGGCACTTGGTGCTGAACACTGCAACCTTTTGGGAACTGAGAAATTGTCCCTCCTGTCTAATGGATAACCAGTTACTTCCCTTTCACAGCACGTTAGAGGCATATATCTGGGACAGTAGTAACACAAACATCCCAAGATTTGGAATACATCAGAGGTTTATCATTGAAAAGAAATAAAATGTAATGAATCACAAGAATCTAGCAGAGATGGACAGCTCACCTAGAAATTGGCAGCACTGCAGGAGGGAAGTTGAGAATATTCAAGTGAAAATGAAAACCACACTTGGCAGTAATTGGCTGCTTTTTTTTTTTTTTAAATCTATGAGGGTTAAAGGAGAATCTGCTGGCTCCAGGCCCACAAAATGTAACACAGCACACTTGAAAGCTCCCAGGACTGGATCAACCGCAGCTGGAAGGGTCTGAGCTGCAGCGGAAGCCCAGGCCTGCCAAACATCACAGCTGCTGAGTAGTTGCTTCATTTCCAGACCCGTCCCTGTATCTGTCCTGGACATTCCTATGTCTGTGCCATCACTCATGCTGTTCCCTATACCTAGAATGTCCTTTCCACTTATCAGTGGACTTCCCAATCCTACTGATCACTCAAGGTTCAGCCAAAATAGCATTCTCTCCTTTCCTAGGGCCCAGCAGGAGGGATGCTGCTGAGACAAACCAAATTGATTTCAAAGGGATGATTGCAGACACATCTCTCAGATATTTTTGACCAGGCAGGGGGTAGGGAATGGAGATCAAAAGTGTAACATGACTCTCATCGCTGGCAGGGGGGAGACCAGCAAAATTGTATTAAGAAAAAGCACTATCCCTACCATTCTACAAGTTTAGACTTCCTAGATCACCTGATGATCTTCTTTCAATATCAAAGAAGGCATTTTTTAAATAATTACTTATGTAATGTAGCTAGTGGTTTTAACATCTTAATTCAAAGTAATGGCCTCTCTTTACAAATTATTCTTCTATAATTAAATATTATGGGAAAAACACCTTGTATGCACATATTTTTCTCTCCTGGTTTGACATTTAACTTTTGTTGAATTGCTAGTAATTGCTACTTTTGGTGGCTTCCAAGGAAATGTTTGCATTACCTAGAACAGCTGCTTCCCAATCTTTTAAAAGTCACACCAATAAAAATAAATTTTTATTTAGGAATACAGAAGCAAAAGGCTGAGTCAACCATATCCCCAATCCCTCAGCACAGGGAGCATATTTATTTATTCATTCATTCATCCATCCATCCATTCATCCATCCATCCATCCCTCTATCCCTTTTATTTCCATTCTCCACTCCTATTTCCAGTTCCCATAGGCAACCATTTTGACATGTTTAATGTATATTATTTTGTTTTCTGTTTTACTGTAAAGTGTAGTGTTATTTTGTACTCCTGCATTTTCAATTTATGTAAGTGATGTCAGGATGCAGATCTCATTCTGTTTCTTCCTTCATTTCCTCAGCACAGCTTTGGAGACCCACAGTGTTGCTGTGTGCACATCTAGTCTGTTACTCAGGACTTCTTGGTGGGCATCTCCTACATTAGCACCCATCCCCAGAGACACACACCTTGATTGCACAGCTCCCTGTCTCTAAACACCTGATCATGGTAAATATGCTCGTATGCGTCCCTTGAGAGGGAACTGACGGGTCATAGGGTACCTAGACATTCATCACAATGACGTATCCTCTACTGCTCTCTAGACTGCCTACGCTCATCTAGAAGCTGTACGTAAGGTTTCCTAGAGGCCTACAGTGCCACCAGCACTTGGCATGAAAATGTGAGTATTTGTACAGCACACTGGGGTGAAACAATGACACTGCTCCTTGGAAGAAAACGGGTCCCTGGACTCTTGCAGCCTCATCCGTGCAGCCTCCCTCAGGGCAGAAGCATCAATACTTCTGGTATTGAACTATTTGCCTGTAACCCCTTTCAAAGCATTTCTCTGCGGCACAACACAAATGAAGAAATGCCAGGGCAGGAGGCCTTCCCTCCCCATCTCCCACTGTCTTCTTAAAAGTTAAGTCTCAGGAGTCTATGGAATGAGGAACAAGTGTTAAATTTCTCAGGGTGGTACTTACTGTACCCGCACCTCCCAGGTGTGAAGGTGTCTACAGAGAGAACCCAGGGTTACCACTAGCAGCCACCATCACTTCCTTCCCGGTGCCACTGACACTACTGCTTACCATCCTGCCACAGTCCTGGACCAAATACTGCTATTTCCAGTTTAAGGAAGAAGCGAATACTAAGGACAGGACAGTCAGAGCCTCACAGCAGGGGGTGTGAGGGGCAATTGGAATCCAGGCCTGCTTGACTGAAAACCCCAGTTTCTTTGTAGGCCCTCCTGGAAAATACTGCAAGAACAAAGGGCAGAAATAAGGCCTGCGAGAGAAATTAACATTGCTTCCCTGGGGAACCTGGAAGCGATACTTAACAGAGCTAAAGACTCCAAGAGTGAGCTTTTCTGTGAACACTGCAGATTCTAATGAGAGCATGGGTCACTTTCTTTTGCTTTGTTACCCCAGATTTCTGCGATTTCAGTCTGGTGGTTGAGGTACAAACATGTCAACTTTGTTTGGAAAAATCTGATGATCTAAGAATCATTGAATTTGCTTTGATAGATTTTTTTTTTTTTTCTATTCGGTGTTTTGTTTTCTTTCAGAGGTGTAAATTGCATGACTAATGTGTTTTCACAGTCTGTGGGTTGAGGCTGACAGAGGGAATAAAATAGGTACCTTTTCTATTACTAAATAATGGGGAAAAAAGGAAAAAACCCCAAAGCTAATTTTTTTTTTTTTTTTTGCGGTACGCGGGCCTCTCACTGTTGTGGCCTCTCCCGTTGCAGAGCACAGGCTCCAGACGCGCAGGCTCAGCGGCCATGCTTCACGGGCCCAGCCTTTCCGCGACATGTGGGATCTTCCCGGACCGGGGCACGAACCCGTGTCCCCTGCATCAGCAGGCGGATTCTCAACCACTGCGCCCCCAGGGAAGCCCCCAGGGAAGCCCCCAAGGTTAATTTTTTTAGAGAACTATAAAAAAAAAAATCCCAGCCAATGCGATGATGAGATAAATAGTTCAAGAAACGACATCTTTATTTATGTGAAATATAGTGTTTGTTGCCGTCTGGAATGAGGATTTCCAGGACTCCCATGTATATTAAGTTCTGGGAGAGGGAGAAACATTTTCTTATATGTGTCTCTAGAAATGAAGACAACTTATTAACCAAGCAGGAAGCTATCTGTACATTCTCAGCCTCGTTCACAGTTTCTAACAGCACCAGGAACTGGGGATGGAGAGGGGCTGACACAATCCCGTTCCTAGTAATGAAGTGTTCAAATCTGGGGTCATTGCAGGCATGCTGAGCCGTTCTCTGGATTTCCAGAAAAACATTTTGACAGTCTTTTCACCTCAGGACTTGCATTAGATGTATCATGTCCAATGTATCATATAGCTATGGGAAACAGGACATTTGTGTGAGACAAAAAAAAAAAAGGGTCTTTAAACAAGCACAGGCTACCAAACTAGTGACTCCAACAGCTATATTTACATTTACATAATATAGGCATTGTTAATTATGGTTTTCCATCTGTATATTTAAAAAGACTGTAGATAGCATAATTTTTAAGGTTTTTTTAAATTAATTTATTTTATTTATTTATTTATTTTTGGCTACGTTGGGTCTTCATTGCCGTGCACAGGCTTTCTCTAGTTGCAGCGAGCAGGGGCTACTCCTCCTTGCGGTGAGTGGGCTTCTCATTGCGGTGGTTTCTCTTGTTGCAGAGCGTGGGTTCTAGGTGCGTGGGCTTCAGTAGTTGTGGCACATGGGCTCAGTAGTTGTGGCTCGCGGGCTCTAGAGAGCAGGCTCAGTGGTTGTGGCGCACAGACTTAGTTGCTCTGTGGCATGTGGGATCTTCCCGGACCAGGGCCCGAACCCCTATCCCCTGAATTGGCAGGCGGTTTCTTAACCTCTGTGCCACCAGGGAAGCCCATAGCATAAGTTTTGGGTGTGATGAAAGACAGTGATGTTAAAATATATGTACACGTGTCTATATGTATATACACATATTCAAGAATAGAAGCCAATTAACATCTGTGGCATAGAACAATAATGATACATTTTAGACCTTTAAAAATTTTTTTTAATTCTATTTTTACAGCTAATTAGGGAATTCCCTGGTGGTCCAGTGGTTAAGAATCTGCCTTCCAATGCAGGGTACACAGGTTCCATTCCTGGTCGGGGAAGATCCCACATGCCACGGGGCAACTAAGCTCACGCACCACAACTACTGAGCTCACGCACCCTAGAACCCCTGCACCACAACTAGAGGGAAGCCCACGCCGTAACTAGAGAAGCCCACGTACTGCAATGAAGAGCCCACGTGGCGCAGTGAAAGATCCCGCATGCCACAACGAAGATCCCACATGCCGCAGCTAAGACCCGAAGCAGCCAAATAATAATACAATTTTTTTTAAAAAGCTAATTAAATAAGAGATCTGTCTTTGATTGTATGTTTATAGTAACTGCAAGTTGTTTGCCTCTCACATATCTTCCACTGCATATCGAGATGCCAGACTCATCCTCTATTTTCCATTGGTCACGCCTCTGACTCACATCACTGCACTAAGCCTTAATTTTGTAAAGTCTTGAAAATAGAGTATTAGGAAAGAACAGATCATTTAATGTGTTCACCTCTCTGCTATGGAAAATAAACAAAGCTTGCCTTTAACTGTAATACATGGTTATTATATTAAACTCCATATGTGGTAGGCAGTGGACTGCTCCCCAACCCTCCCTACCCCCCGTCCCTGCCTCCCTCACCGCCATTCTCCTTAAGAACTTCCCACTTGGGCTTCCCTGGTGGCTCAGGGGTTAAGAATCCGCCTGCTAATGCAGGGGACATGGATTCGAGCCCTGGTCGGGGAAGATCCCACATGCCACGGAACAACTAAGCCCATGCACCACAACTACTGAGCCTGTGCTCTAGAGCCCGTGCGCCACAACTACTGAAGCCTGCATGCCTAGAGCCTGTGCTCTGCCAACAAGAGAAGCCACCGCAAAGAGAAACCCGTGCACCACAACTAAGAGTAGCCCCCGCTCGCTGCAACTAGAGAAAGCCCACACAAAGCAATGAAGACCCAACGCAGCCAAAATAAATAAATTAATTAAATAAACAATTAAAAAAAAAAAAGAACTTCCCACTGGCCCCAGATGAGTGGGTTATCCTAAGTCTTGTTTCTGTCCTACGAGAATAGTTGACCAGTCCAGAGCAGAACCCTAAGCAAAGAGGGACAATCAGCTTCTCTTCTCCAGGAAGTACATTTTGACCAAGAAGTGTTTGAGGCAGCAAGCCCTCTAAGGAGAAAGTCTCTGACTGTGTCTGGGTTCACCGAGGTCCCCAGAGATGCCCTGATTATGCTGCTACCCACTCTTCCCTGCATTCAAGCCCATGCTCGAGTATTCTCCCACAAGGGCCTCCACCCTTCAGCATTTTTTTGCTTAAGTTCTTTGTTTTTGCTCACTTGTAAACAGAGGAAATTCAATTTAACACAACACAACACACATATTTAATATGACATTATTTCAGTGCTAACCTGGAATTTATGGTTTATGGTAGAATGAAGATCATAGACTCATCTTCCATCTTCCATCTGACACTGACATTACCTGACACTGTCCTTTCTGAAGAACCCCAAATTATTTGAAGTAGGTTAAAGCAGTATGAGAGAAAATGATTTAAGGAATTTGTGGGGAAATGTGGGGCTTGTTAACTTGAACACTAACTTTAAAAAAAAAAAGTCTGTTAGACTTCCTTTCAGAATCCCAGCATCACACAGAAGACTATTTGTGAACTATCACTAAAAGCCATTCAATTTCCTATGACCAAAGGAGAGTCTTCATTTTGGCTTAAGCACCAGATATAAATGTCCTTGCTCACCTACTCAGGATTTAAAAGTCTTAAGTCATAACATGGCAGTGACGTTTCAAACAAATTTTAAAAAGCAGGAAATAGAGCACAACTCTTACCAACACATGCAGGCTACAGTAGCAGCCACAAAATACATAGTATCCTGTACTGCCACATTCACTGGGCTGGATTATATTCTTTCATAGGCCCAGTTAACTCTGCGAGAATTAATAGGTGCATATTGTTTAGTGTGAGTGTGGGCAATGTAATTAAATCCAGAGTCTTTACTTCTTCTCAAGGTCAGATGAAAGAACCATTTTGGCTTTGTCTAACATTCAGGGTGTGTTTCCAGTTAAACTAAAATCAGAGCAAGCACCTCTGGGTTCTTCTTCAGGATCTCTCTCATGAAAACTAATTGCACGGTTCTGTTCCTCCCAGGCCCACCCCTTTCTTGTGGAAGCAGCACTATCTTTCTGTACCTGAAAAATCTCCACTGAGGGCACAAATAGGCATCATAGAATTTATCTGATCTCCTTTTTTGCCCAAAAATAAATGGCCTAAAACTGAGGGCAGTGTTGGGTAAGATTAGACATGGTGATTTGAGTTAGAGTCCTAATCTGTCCCTAACTAGAATATCCTTTTATTGACCTTCACCCCCTCCCACCAGTTCATTAACGTTCTTTATCACTCAAGTAATTGTTTATAAGAGAAGATATTAAAAGAATTCTTAGGCCTACCTTTTTGTGAAGATGTCTTATAAGACCACACCTTCCCTGGTCTAAATGAGAAATTCAAACATGTTCTAGGGGTCCCCTGGTTAAGTTCAGGAGTGAACTTATTGTCAGCCCAAACAGTCAATTCTCATCACGCTGTGAATGAGTCCTTGAGTGCCATTCAATTCATCTTTGCATCCCTGGCACCTGCCATCATGTGGGCTATTAGGAAGGAAGCTCAATAAATATTTGTCAAATGAACATATCTTATTTATCTTTCCTATTAGAATTTAGTTCTCAAAGGGAGTAAGAACCATGTGGACTTATACTTTAGATTCCATGCAATACAGACAAATTTCATGCCCAGGGAAAGAACTTAAGACATATCACAACACATATTTATCAAATTAAAGAAAAACTAGGACGTCCCTGGTGGTGCAGTGGTTAAGAATCCACCTGCCAATGCAGGGGACATGGGTTCGATCCCTGGTCCGGGAAGATCTCACATACTCAGAGCAACTAAGCCCGTGCATCACAACTACTGAGCCTGTGCTCTAGAACCCACGAGCCACAACTACCAAGCCTGCGTGCCACAACTACTGAAGCCCACACACCTAGAGCCCGTGCTCCGCAACGAGAGAAGTCACAGCAATGAGAAGCCCGCACACTGCAACGAAGAGTAGCCCCCGCTTGCCACAACTAGAGAAAACCTGCGTGCAGCAACGAAGACCAATGCAGCCAAAAATAAATAAAAATTTTTTAAAAAAGAAAAAGTAGTAAGTTTGGCAAGTACAAAGAGATTTCAAAAATAGAGTCTTCAGTCAAACTGTAGCACCTGAACAAGATATATGAAAAGACCACTCAAAAACTCAGAGCTCTGCACTTGGAACCAGATGAGTAGTCCCCAGAGAAGGGGTGGTGGGGCTGGAGATTTCAAGGAAAGCCTCAGGTGAGAGGTGGAACCCACTGGAACTGCAGTGACTGGATGAGAGTCAGACCACTCCCACCTCCACAGAGCTTCCTAAATAGTCACCACCCCACTCTCATCTGTTGGGTGATGAGTCAAACCAAAACTGTCATCAAAGCTGCTAGGATTTTTCCCTCCGTTCTTTTGGCACCTAAGGCATAACAGGGAGAATAAAAAGACAAAAAACAAAAAACCCAACCCTTCATAATAAAACAGTGCGCTCGGAAGAGTGACATTTATTGTCTTTGGCAAGTGTCTACTGAAGGGTTTAACTCAGCAGCGTCTCTCCCGCCCTGTAGTTTTCGTGAGAGGAGGGGGGCAGCAGGAGTGCTGACTTCATTCCTTCTCTACACAGGCTTTCACTAATCTGCCTCTGAAAATAACTCTATCTGAAGTTTAAGTGGGACCAGGTAAAATGGGATCTCACATGTGATATTTTTTAAGTAAGAAAACAAGAAACAAAAACCTAATACAGCAAATGCCATTGAACTGTACACTTTAAAATCGTTAATAATTAAGTTCATGTTATGTGAATTTTACCCCAATTAAAAAAAAAAGGTGGGGGGGTACTTCCCTGGCTATTCAGTGGTTAAGATTCTGCACTTCCACTGCAGGGGGCATGGGTTCGATCCCTGGTCAGGGAAATAAGATCCCACACATGGGTCAGTGTGGCCAAAAAAAAAAAAAAAAAGAGTGGAGCAACCTTAATTTGCTGTTAAAATCTTTCCAGGGTCATGAAATTTATCCATCCTACTTTGTGTCTGTAAAGGGCTGGAGAAGACCAAAAGGAATTTAGCACTGTGAGGAAGTCCTGGACTCGGAATCTTGAGTTTATAGTGCCAGCTGTGCTTCATCTTGGGGATCCTTTAACCTCTCTACGCCTTTGTAAAAAAAAAATAAAACTCCAGGATTGGAATACCTGGTCAAGTAAATTGTTTGATTTAAAAGCAAGAGGCATTTACATCTTTATTGTTATCTTTCAAAAGAGCTGATTTTACATTTCACTATTCAGTAAGTCTAGAGGCCCAGTGACATGACGCGAGCACTGAAAGCCAAGCAAATCACTTTTCCTGGGTCTCTCCCTACCTAAACACCCATTCACTGAAAAAAGCAACAAATTAACACATTCCAAGACACAAAAATAAATAAAACCCAATCCTGCCCCCAAGAAGTGAGCAGTCTACTGACCGTTATGCAACCACTTACAGAAGGACAAATGACAGCACAGGCGGGGCAGCGTGGAGAAGCAGAGCGCCTAGAAAGCTAAGGAAGGTGGAGGACCCTGAGGGGCCGGCGGGGCTGAGACCTCGGGGCGCAGGCTGGGCGGGGCAGAGAAGCAGGTAGGCTGTGGGAGCGGCTCCCTATGCACCCTTAAGCTTCCCACCTGGCCCAAGAGGAGCTTGGGCTTGGCGGTTGAGACACGTAGGTCCCTACAATATGCTTCTTAATTGCTAAGAGAAAAATTAGTTACCTTACAGTGGAGAAAACTGGCAAACAGCTTCTTATCCAGGGATAAAACTTTAAATCATTAGGTAGAGAACAAATTGACATCATGTCCTTCCTGATATAGTGCACTGAGAAATCTGTGGAATTTCTGCCCCAAGTACCTACTCAGATTTTTTGTTGAATTTTTAAAAATTTATTTCATTTTTACTTATTTCATTTTTGTCTGCGTTGGGTCTTCGCTGCTGTGCGCGGGCTTTCTTTAGTTGCCGCGAGCAGGGGCTACTCTTCGTTGCAGTGCACGGGCTTCTCATTGTGGTGGCTTCTTTTGTTGGAAGCACGGGCTCTAGGTGCGTGGGCTTCAGTAGTTGTGGCACATGGGCTCAGTAGTTGTGGCTCACAGGCTCTAGAGTGCAGGCTCAGTAGTTGGTGGCGCACAGGCTTAGTTTGCTCCGCGGCATGTAGGATCTTCCCGGACCAGGGCTCAAACCCGTGTCCCCTGCATTAGCAGGCAGATTCTTAACCATTGTGCCACCAGGGAAGCCCAAATTCTTCACTCAAGCAGATTATACAAGTGGCCATGTTTGAGGGATTTTCTGTAAATCCCACCTCAACACAACCAAATTGATACAGCTCTCTGATGACATTTATATTTTGTTAAGACAATTAAAAAATAATCCTGTAGATCTGTTTCTGCAGATTGGACTTTGTTTGATTTGGGGGAGTAGACAATTTCACCTTTCTTTAAGTAGTTGAGAAACAAACAGAATCACATTATTTATCATGGAAATATACAAGCTCTAATTTGCCAAAATAAAGTGTCTGACACATACCGGGGAGGTTTAGGCATGCTCTAAAAATGCTGTTGGCCTTCTCTCTTTATACATTTACCAAATGATCATGGGTGTCTTCTGAACCATGTCACAGGCACTCCCTTTTGGGCATGGAAAGCTTTGGGAACATAAACTAAGAAAACAAAAACAACACCTCTTCTTACAGAGTATTTTACATAGATATGTACTATTACAAAATAGAAGTCAGTTCCTTTTTAAAACTTTGTCACATAATACCAAGGATGATGACAAAGTTAAAAGATTTTTAAGAAAAAAATTTTACTTCAAATATAAATATCCAATAGATGCACTCCTTTAATTATGTATACTAGCTGTCAAGCTGAGTTCAAGAGCTTTAAACCTACATAAACACTATTTTTCCAAACTTATTAGAAGTTACTGACTCAATCAGCTCTCTCAAATAACTGAATCTAATTCTTTTTTGGTTTGTCAGAGCCACTTGCCTCTGCTCCATTCTACCCTATGTTTTGTGACATTGACCTCAAAACCTCTTTTAAATTTTCTTATTCTTCCTATGTGTTCTATTCTGGAACATTCCAAAGCATTCTGCCTGACCAAGCAACATTCTGTTAGTAGAATGTAAAGCTCTGCTTTAGGCAATTACTAAAGCCTCTGAAATTGCTCCAGAAGTTTCTCATTCCTCTGCTGTATTGGACGCCTTCTTTATTCTTACCTTCTCTGGCATCTGACTTCCCTGGCTCTATACCTCTCCCAGTTCCTGCCTTGGGCCACTTGCTCGCTCTGATAATTCATTTTAGACACACCTCCCCGGATGGTGCTCTCTTGGAGGGACTGGATCCATACACTGTAGCTGGGGGTGAAAAGTGCTCATCCCCAACCTGACCCTGAGACCAGCAGGACCAGAAGTTTCAATAGATCAGCCCTGCCCAGCTCTTTTGGATGCTCCGCCTTTGCTCTTAGCTATTTCTAATGAACACTGTCAGGCTCTTTGTGAGTGAATAACTCAGACCTTACCTTTTAAAAAGTAAGATTTAAAAAAAAAAATCACACTATTTAACACAAAAATTACAAATTAAACATAGATTTCTTTAAAATACCTTTTATTGTGTTAAGAAGAGCTGAAAGGGATTCCAAAAGGTAGTTGATACATGTGAATAAAACTGATCTACAGATCTTATTCAGATTTTTCCAATTGTCAGAATAATGGCTTTTATAGCAAGAGAAAATCCTAGATCATGTATTGCTTTCAGTTGTTTTGTGTATTTAGGCTCCTTTAATCAGGAACAGTTCCTCTTTTTTTCCCCTTTCATGATAATATATATTTTTAAAATTTATTTATTTTTTCTGCACTGGGTCTTCGTTGCTGCACGTGGGCTTTCTCTAGTTGCGGTGAGCAGGAAGCTCCCTAGTCTGATTTTAATCTTAAGGAAACACTAGGCAAACCCAAACTGAAGGACACTATGCAAAGTAAATGACTAAGGCACTTCAAAAATATTATCATGGGACTTCCCTGGTGATGCAGTGGTTGAGAGTCTGCCTGCCGATGCAGGGGACACGGGTTCGTGCTCCGGTCTGGGAGGATCCCACATGTCGCAGAGCGGCTGGGCCCGTGAGCCATGGCCACTGGGCCTGCATGTCCGGAGCCTGTGCTCCACTGCGGGAGAGGCCACAGCGGTGACAGTCCCGCGTACCGCAAAAAAAAAAAAAAAAATTTGGAATCTTTCAGTTAATTAAATCCATTTAGAATTAAAACCTTAGGATATTTAAAGGAACGACCCAAAGGAAACATCAAAAGCAGACTAAAGTGTTGATTTACTGGCAGCATCAATTCATCAAAATTTTTTAAAAACAAATTGATTCAAAACATGAGACAGGGCTTTCCTGGTGGCGCAGTGGTTGAGAATCCGCCTGCCGATGCAGGAGACACGGGTTCGTGCCCTGGTCCGGGAGGATCCCACATGCCGCGGAGCGGCTGAGCCCGTGAGCCATGGCCGCTGGGCCTGCGCGTCCGGAGCCTGTGCTCCGCAACGGGAGAGGCCACAACAGTGAGAGGCCCGCATACCAAAAAAAAAAAAAAAAAACCATGAGACATATTCTTTTCTTTTCTATGAATGTCCAGAATGCCCTGAAAGGATTAGCAAATTACATCTGGGAAATATAAAAGTTTCAGTTACGGATTTTTTCAAAGGGCTCTTTTTTTTTTTTTTTTTTTTTTTTTTTTTTTTTTTTTTGCGATACGCGGGCCTCTCACTGTTGTGGCCTCTCCCGTTGCGAAGCACAGGCTCCGGACGCGCAGGCTCAGCGGCCATGGCTCACGGGCCCAGCCGCTCCACGGCATGTGGGATCTTCCCGGACCGGGGCATGAACCCGTGTCCCCTGCATCAGCAGGCGGATTCTCAACCACTGCGCCACCAGGGAAGCCCAAAGGGCTCATTTTTTAAATCATCTACTTTTTAGACTCAGGTAGCCAAAGGATACTTATATTTGGAGGTTAAATAAATTTGCTTTTAGGGAAAAAACAAATGAATTTGCCGGGAGACCTAATTGTTAACAAGGCCAATTTTCAAAAATGCCAGAAACCCAAAGAAAACCACAACTGTGAAAGGAATCTTTCTAGTACTCCAATGGGAATAAATACGTCTCCCTGAGCTTCCTTTTCACTGGAATGTATATCCCATTAGGAATGATATCTCAGCGGAGTAAATGCTTAACACCACTCAGGCTGGAATCTCACCAGCCATAAACATTTCAAAAATACGCATCTAAGCCAGCCTCGGCTAGGAGCCAAGACAATACAGTAATCCACTTGGACAGCTGCGAGGGTGAAGTTGGGTCAGAGATAAGCAGCTCAGGCTGAATGATTATAGTTCACCTCCCACCTGACAAGCCCAGACGCTGGGCTGTGAAGCGCAGGTGTCCTGGTTGTTCCTGTCTAAGGCTTCAAGACACCATGATCCAATCTCTGTTACTGTAACTACACTCACCCCTGATACTTAACATTTGCCAAAGTGAATAAATTTCCTAAATTCATGCATGGATACTAAATTTAGCTGCAGTGTTTTTCATTTTTAATTGTTAAGTTTCTACCGAGTTCTATTTCATGTATTCAATAAATATTTATTGAGTGCTTCCTACGTGTTAGGGTTTCTTTTTGGTTAAGCCAAACAGAGGAAAGAGAGCTGCCAAGGTTTGCCCTGTTCAGTTTTCTTCCAAGTGAACAAACTCCCAAAGGAGTCCACAGTTTAGACTAGATGTTTTCTGTAGCAGCTGCCAGCTGCAGGGAAATAAAGTATCATAGCTCACTGGTGACAGATGGAAATAATGGCTTGGGTTCAAAAAAAATTGCAAGTTTATGGACCAACAATATACAAAAAGCAAATTACCTTAGTTACACAATGCTTAAGGTATGAAGTAGCATAAAAGCATAATTTAGATAAGCCCTTTGGTGTTGCCAAAATACTAGTAGATTTGAAAATTAAAATATTGTGATTATGAAATACGTTAACACCCTCCATACACTCCCCGCCTCTACTGTACTAAGCAGAATGCTTTCCTTTGCAAGTGACAGAAACCCAATGTAAAATTATCTGAGCATAAGAGAGTTTACTGGTAATTTCTGGTATTACCAGTAAATAAAAAAACTTACTGGTAAGTTTTCTGTAACTGGTAATTTCGGGTTATGGCTGGTTTCAGGATGACAGATCCAAGGTCTCGGATGAACTTGTCAGGTCTCTCAACTATGCTTTTTCACTGTTCTCAACCTATTCTCTTCTGTGCAGGTGGGCTTTTTCCACATGGCAGGCAAATTATCAGACGATGTCCCCCAGTTAACATCTTCCCCTACCTCCACAATGCGAAAAGCAAAGCACTTTCCCCTCCAACTCTAAATGTAAAATCCCAGAGGGATTTTCATTGGCCTGACTTGGGTTGCATGCCTTTGCCTACTAAAGCCAGGTAAGCAGGATATCAGGAATGTTCTGTGCCCACTGTGGAACAGGGTCCTGGTTTTAGCAGCCCCACCAAAATCACACGATTGCTGTGGGAGAAAACGAGTTCCACAAAGGAAGAGCTTTTTACATAGACAAAACCAAAAGACATTCCTGAAGATTCCAAATTCAGATCTGCCCTTACCTTTTGGTTCAGCCAGGTTCCGTTGAATGTTTGACTAATATGGTTATATTTCTGGCTCATTGGTTCTTAAACTTTAACATGTATCAGAAACATCTGGAGAGCTTGTTAAAACACAGATTGCTGGGGACCACCCCAGTGTTTCTGATTCAGCAGGTCTCTTTCTAAGCGATGTTGATGCTGCTGATCTGAAGACCACACTGTGAGACCCCCTGTTTTGGAATTTATTTTTTAAATTTTAAAAGAGCTCCTTAACCAAGTAAATACCATTCCTGGATATATCTTGCAGGTAAAATCTTTCTAATTTTCAATGAACATGTCATCCCGATGCTGATTACCATTGTGGCCTTGGGCAAGTTACTAAATCACTCTCCCAATTTATCCTTGTGTAAAATGGAAATAACGGTTCTTATTTCATATGGTTGTTGCAGAGATTAAATTAATTAATACATGTAACACCCTTAGAAGTACATGGTATGTAATATATAAGTGTTTGCAAGTACTTAAACTGTTCCAGAGGATAGAGAGGGAAATCATGTAAAGTATTTTATAATGGAATCAAAATATGAATATCAAATCCTGAAAAGGATTATGCACACCAACCTCACCTATGAATTAACCATGAAATCCTAAATGAAATATTAGCAAATAGAATCCAGCTGTACATTAAAAGAATACAATATCACAACTAAGTGGGTTTTATTCCAAAATTGGAAAGATAGTTCAGTGAAATCTATTAATATATTTACTATAGTAATAGGTCTGAAGCAAAAAAAATCATATGGTCATTTCAAATGCTGGAAAGATAATCAGTATTAAGTCCTGGTGAAATTTTTTAGTAAAGTCAGAATATATGAGTGGTAGGGCTTCCCTGGTGGCGCAGTGGTTGAGAATCCGCCTGCCGATGCAGGAGACACGGGTTCGTGCCCTGGTCCGGGAAGATCCCACATGCCGCAGAGCAACTAAGCCCGTGAGCCATGGCCGCTGCGCCTGCGCGTCCGGAGCCTGTGCTCTGCAACGGGAGAGGCCACAACAGTGAGAGGCCCGCATACCGCAAAAAAAAAAAAAAAAAAAAAAAAAAAAGAATATATGAGTGGTAGACACTTGTCATTTATATTTTTAGCTAACCAGCATCAGCTTCCTATTCTGGGGTATGGAGTTTGTGTGAATCTTGGTGGGACACGGGGTCCCACTAGAAAAGCCAGGCACTTGCTTTTCCTGACCCTGGGAGACACAGTGCAAGCACCAACCCAAACCTGGTCAACCAGAGACCCTCACCTGGTACTCTGAGTCAGAAGTGGGTAATGCAAAGAAGTACAGGTGAATAGACCGTCTGATGGCAGCAGACAGGCAGTGTTCAGGGTCTGTAGGGGTGGCAGTAGGCAGTCTCAACCCGACTCCTCTTGGGGCCTAATTTTGTCTGCAGTCTGGCTTCCCAGCATTTTTTTTCTTTTAGAACAGATATAATTTTATTTTACATTTAAAAGGTCAGTATTATTGTTTCTTTTGAAAGTGGGAAAAAAGCATTCTTGGTAGAGGGAACAGAATGCATTGGGTTTATTCCGATAACCCAAGACATAAAACTAGTAACGATGGGTAAATGCTATAGGAAGTCAAAGAAAATTGGCAAGACCATTACTGGCATTTAGACAGAGGCTAATTGATCTCCACTTGATAGGAATGTTGCAGTGAAGAGTCAAATATCAGATGGATACTGGGACCAGATGAACTCATATTTGCAAACTGGAGATTTATTACTGGATGTTTCTCAGTCCAGAAATAAGCAAAACCCCAAATTTCAAAAGAACCCCCAATTTTATAATTCCTAATCTTTCTTGTTCTTATGAGCTGAGTTTGGAACTTCAGCTTTCGCAGAGATTCCATGGGCTATCAAATAGGCTTCCAAAATTTTCTTCCCATAAGTTACCCAGATTCTGTTTGGGATTTTTTTTTTTTTTTTCTGTTTGGGATTTTGAAACCAAGAATTTTGACTAGTCCAAGATGAATATCTTCTTGACCTGCCTTAAAAAGTGTATATCTCAAACCAAAAGTCAACATTCTATTTAATGGTAAAACACAAGAAAACAATCCCATTAAGGCCAGCAATATGGCAAGGTGATCTCTATGCTCATCTACCACAGGAGTCTCTAGAGTGTTTTAGGGGGAAGGTGTCAGGGAACAGCTTTTATCTCACAAAAGTCTTGTGAACAGGGCACAGGCAAGGCAAGCTGAGTGGCCAGTAGAAGGCCTGAATCAAGTCTAGGAGAGAGCACCACATACCAGGTCACAGGAGCTGCAGCAGGAGAACTTGATAATATATCTTATATCTTAAGAGGCTTAACAGGGCTTCCCTGGTGGCGCAGTGGTTGGGAGTCCGCCTGCCGATGCAAGGAACGCGGGTTCGTGCCCTGGTCCGGGAAGATCCCACATGCCGCAGAGCGGCTGGGCCCGTGAGCCATGGCCGCTGAGCCTGCGCATCCAGAGCCTGTGCTCCGCAACGGGAGAGTCCACAACAGTGAGAGGCCCGCGTACCGCAAAAAAAAAGGCTTAACAAATGTTCTTACCCTTGTCTCAGCAGTTTACTTCTGGAGATTTGGCCTAAGAAAATAACAAGGGCTGAAAACAAAGACTTGTGTGTGTAAAGGGAAGAAATTAGACAAGAGAATAGACACTAGACCTGGCCCCAATAGACAACAAGTAGTCTGTCTTTTAAGTAGGAAACTTAAAACTACTTTCTCTTTCTTCTCCTTTTCTCCCCACTCCTCTTTTCTCCATCTTTTTCTCTTTCTTCTCCTTTTCCCCCCACTCCTCTTTTCTACATCTTCGTCCTCCTTTTCCTCCTTTTCCTCATCCTCCTCTCCCCAGCTTGGAGAAAGAGAAAGAGCCAATCCAGCCCCAGCTCTGGGCCCCGCATGGCCCATCTACTTTCTCTCTCTTCTCCCAGCTCTATTCTGGCCATAGGAGTTTGTGTGCACCTGTGGGAACGTGTCATCCTCATGTCCAAGCTCTATCCACATGCTTGCCCACCCCTCCGGGCTAAGAGCAAGCACACCAGTGGTGTGGCCCATTCTTGGGAGAATGGACCAAAGATGGGGCCCAGTCAGTCAGGTCTCAAAAATGAGCTTCTTGAGGCAATTTGTCCAGGGAATTCCAGGGTACACAAAGCACACTTGAAGGGGGAATTGTGATAGGGAGAGACCTATCAGGAGAGGTCTGGTTCAAGTACTAGATCAAATCCAAAAAAGCTTTTCAAAGATGATCTATCTTAAGCTTTGTTTCCCCTGTGAGTTCAGCAGTCTTGTTATAGGTACAAGGATATGTGAGTACAGGTATACTAAAGATAAGTCTAAAGAAGAAGTACAGTCCAAAAGATGTTAGTAAGAAAAAGGAAATAACTAGATAATGTAGAAAATGACTCCCTAAATTACTAATGTAAGTTTTTAGCAGAGAGCCTTCTGTTCAAGTATTCCCAGGTTGTATCTGGGAATCTTAGGATTCCCAGCACAGCAAATCTTCTCCAGAAGCATCTGGGGTTTTTTGTTTTGTTTTTAATTAATTAATTAACTTATTTTTGGTTGCACTGGGTCTTCGTTGCTGTGCATGGGCTTTCTCTAGTTGCGGCGAGCCGGGGCTACTCTTCATTGTGGTGCGCGGGCTTCTCCTTGCGGTGGCTTCTCTTGTTGCAAAGCACGAGCTCTAGGCGCGTGGGCTTCAGGAGTTGTGGCACATGGGCTCAATAGTTGTGGCTCGCAGGCTTAGTTGCTCTGTGGCATGTGGTATCTTCCCAGCCAGGACTTGAACCCGTGTCTCCTGCATTGGCAGGCAGATTCTTAACCACTGCGCCACCAGGGAAGTCCCCACGAATCTGTTTTCAAGCTAAAATGTATTGAATTCTATTTTCTTAACCTTGTTTTTATCTGGATCATTTCATTTAATCTTCACAAGTGCCCAGTGAGGTAGATGCTGTTATAATCTCTAATACAAGGATGAGGAAGCAGAGGCTTTGAGCAGTAATGTGACTGGGATGTGAATCCAGGCAGACCAGCCCCAGAACGCCCCAGTCCTAACCACTAAGCAGCAATTTCCCAGTTGGCTAATAAATCCAGAATAAACGTAATGAGTCGTCGGGGTCAAAGTGGCTCCCATTCTCCTAACTTGGTTTGATAACATGATATGGGAATCCTTTCCCTTTTTAGCAGCACTCTTCATGGGAATGCATCAAGTTTTTCCACATTCCCTGATTAAATCTCTCCTGGCAGCCGAATATAACATAAAGAGAATATGTCTTGGGGACATATAGGCCAGAACTTAGCTGGTGATTTGAGTCTAAAAGGCTGTTCAATTGGGAGTTCGGGCTCTATAACTGACCAGGGTGAGTATTGCTCCTCCTTGCTCTTTTTTTTAAAAAAAACATCTTTATTGGCGTATAATTGCTTTACAATGTTGTGTTAGTTTCTGCTGTATAACAAGGTGAATCAGCTATATGTCTACATATATCCCCATATACCCTCCCTCTTGCGTCTCCCTCCCACCCTCTATATCCCACCTCCTTGCTCTTTAAAACACCTTGCAGAACTGCCAAGAGTGTGAGAAGGGTCTGTTTTAGTGAGCCACAGTTTCAGCCATGTTGCTTTGGACATGATTAGCCATGGCATGTGATGGCAACAGATGTAAGTAGAGAGCTCTTTGATTACCTAGGTTTCAGCTGGGATACCACTTCCCTCTGGCTACAGCAATAGCAGCATGGAGGCTCCTTCTACTCTAGAGCAACTGTCTTCAGATGTGGAAGTCTCCAAGGCACAAGAGGGGAGTGGAGGGTGGGCATCTGAGTTTTGGCTCCAGCAGTGATACATGAGCAAGGAGGACTGCCCCTTGAAATGAAGAAGCACTGAAACCCTGCGTCAAGTCCGTTTCACCTGCCTTCACTAATCAAGGTCGTTTTGAGACTTGCATGTCCTCCAAGCAGCACATTGCCTAAAGATGTTTTTTCGAGTTGATTTCCGGGAATTTGGAGTCAGCTGTGTCTAGTTCCAGCTGAGCTGGGTAAGAGGGGCTAGGACTGCCAACCCTCCAACTGAGCATGTGCAGGTGTCCACTCAGTGACCCGGCTGCTGTATTTTTTGTCCCATAAGTACCCCAGCCCCTTGGCTTTGGAGAAGCAGATCTGAGACTTGTTTTCCCTTCTCCTTGTTTGGTTGCCTTGTGAATAAACACTCTATTTGCTTCAAACTTTGGTGTCTCAGCGTTTGGCTTGCTGGGCACCAGGCAAAACAAACTCGTTTTGGTAACAGCACTTTGAGAGGTTCCCAAACATAATGGGGTTGGGGGCATGGGGGCCGAGGGATAGAAATTGAGCTTACAGTTGTACACCTGAAACTAACACAACATTGTAAATCAACTATACTCCAATAAAATTTTTTTTAAAAAAAAGAAATTGAGCTTGCTGATAATCTGAGGATATATGCAAGTGGGAAGCATTGCTTGCACCCCCAAATCATCATATGTAACCTCAGTTCCATTTTTATAAAATTTATTTATTTTTTGGCTGAATTGGGTCTTCGTTACTGCGTGGGGCTTTCGCTATTGGCAAGCGGGGGCTACTCTTCGTTGTGGTGCACGGGCTTCTCATTGCAATGGCTTCTCTTGTTGCGGAGCTCAGGCTCTAGGAGCACGGGCCTCAGTAGTCATGGCTCGGGCTCTAGAGCGCAGGCTCAGTAGTTGTGACGCATGGGCTTAGTTGCTTCACGGCATGTGGAATCTTCCCAGACCAGGGATCAAACCCATGTCCCCTGCATTGGCACGCAAATTCCTAAACACTGTGCCACCAGGGGAGCCCCCTCAGTTACATTTTGAAGAGAACTGGGCATTTATACTGTTGTGCTGAGGTCCTGGAATCTACACTTTGGACTTTGGAGATGACTTTAAAGATTGACTTATTAACGATACACCCAGTATTTAAATCTTCTTTCCAGGAGTTGTCCAACCTACTTCAACAGAGCTCAAGACTGGGATTCACTCTTTTCTGAAGCACCTCATTCTACGTTTGGAAACATTAATAAAATAGTATCTTGAAGATTAAGCCTGAATTTGTCTCGGTGTAATGTTCACTCTTTGGTTCTACAACCTGAGGCAATACGGGTTAAATCTAATCCATCCCCCACAAAATACCCGTCAAAAATTTACAGGCAGTCAGCCTGATACATCATTTTTCAAAGCTAAACACGCTCAGTTGTTTGTGCAACTGTTCCTTGTGTGACATGTGTCAGGACCCTTCATGCTCCTGATTTCTCTGAGACCTTTGCAGTTATCTCTTTTCCTTATGAGACGTGACATCCAGAGCTGAATGTCATGTTTCTGGGGTAGAGAGAGAGCAACTGTCACCACTGCTTTTCTCTTAATGCAGATCAAGATCATAGTCGTTTTTTTGGTGGAAACCTCAAAATGGGTGTATACTGATATAAATGCTGCTTGCATTCCCTAAATCATTTTCACATGAGCTACTGCTAAACCCTGCTTTTGCTTTGCTCAAGGCAGCTGCTGTACTCTTGTGAGACTCAAATGCCCTTAGGGGTAAGTTCTAGCAACAGAGGAAATAGTCCATCCAATATTATTAAGTCTGTGTCTCCAGGTTCAAAACAATCTAACTTTTCAGTCACGAGTTGTATCCTTTCATAAAAGAATGATTAAGTACCTTTTAAAATGCCAGTTTCTCTAATGTTTTAGCAATTATTATGCCTTGCTGTGCAAATGAAGAAACAGCATAAGAGTTACAGCCATTTTTTGGTCTTCACATAAAATTTAGGTTCAATTTATTTTAAAATATATATTTATTTATTTATTCATTTATTATTTATTTTGGCTGCAGCAGGTATTAGTTGCAGCACATGGGATCTTCGTTGTAGCATGCAGGATCTTTAGTTGCAGCATGCATGTGCGATCTAGTTCCTCAACCAAGTATCGAACCCAGGCCCCCTGAATTGGGAGCATGGAGTCTTACCCACTGGACCACCAGGAAAACCCCCAATTTAGATTCAGTTTAGAAATATCTTTACTATTTCAGTTCTGAAAACAATAGATTCTTAGGAGAATATAGTAGAATATTTGTATTAAGCTTAAAGAATAATATTTGAGATTCTGTCAGGGAAATAGCTACTTTCTGATTACAAAGTCTAATTCAAAATATAAAATTATAGTTCAGCTTTTAGGGTTTTTTTAAAAAATTATTTATTTATTTATTTATTTATTTATTTTTGGTTGCATTGGGTCTTTGTTGCTGTGTGCAGGCTTTCTCTAGTTGCAGAGAGCGGTGGCTACTCTTCATTGTGGTGAACGGGCTTCTCTTTGTGGTGGCTTCTTGTTGTGGAGCACCGGCTCTAGACGTACAGTCTTCAGTAGTTGTGGCTCGTGGGCTCTACAGTGCAAGCTCAGTAGTTGTGGCACACGGGCTTCGTTGCTTCGCAGCTTGTAGGATCTTCCCAGACCAGGGCTCAAATCCATGTCTCCTGCATTGGCAGGCAGATTCTTAGCCACTGCACCACCAGGGAAGCCCCCAGCTTTTAGTCTTTAAGGGACTGAAAAAGATTAAAATTAAAGTAAGAGTCAGCAATGTGTAAGAAACCTTATCGGATTTTTCAAAGCACTAAATTGTTACCATTTTAAGTTTAGCTTCGGTAAGTGTTTAAACCTCAGAAATCAATGTTACACGAGCAAAGGGTCAGTGCTCAGATTACGGTGCTCAGAACTGCCAGTGCTTGCATATCTGTCTAGCATAGGAAGTGGAATTTGTCAAGTTCTTACAAATATTCAAATTTCTAGGTTTTTTAAAAGCCTATTTTGGTCATTAAAAAAAAATCTTACTAATAATTCAGCTGAAACTAGTTTATTAGTTCAAAACAAATCACTTCATACTTCATCATTCTTTGGTCTTTTAAATCACATTTGGCCTCAAGCTAATCATAACCTTATGCAACATGTAATGCCCTAAAGGGAAGATTACAGAATTTGGGGGGCCAACTTTGGTGTTTTTATACTTGAAATATTTCATTTTGCTCAAAGTAGAGAAAGGCAAAGGGTTTCATTTGAAAACTTCTTTAAAAAATACTGAATCATAGAACAAAACTATTGATGTTAAATTAGCCACTCTGCAAGAAGACAACTGTTTTACTCACTGACATGCAGATAGACAGGGTACATCCAGGACTGGCCATTCCTCCCCACCTTACCTGGAGACCAGGGTCGTGGGTGCAATCTCTGGAGGTAGAGTTTGCAGAGTTACCTGGTGGTCTTTGAAATGTGAGCTGAGAAGTAAATGCAGACCCCCTCCATCCTTTCCTGTCCTTAAGTTCTTCCCCCTCCAGATGGCCCAACCCCAGTTAGGGATGCAATGGGGAGTGTTTCCCCAACACCCCACTCAGTCGGAGAAGGCTCCTCCCTTGTATCTGGTCCAGTCTTGCTCAGATGAGGGCTGTCAATGATGGCCACAGAAAGGCCAGCTGAACTCATGGACCCCGTGGGGTGGAAGGTGGCAAAGCCTCTGTTGGGAAAAAGGCTGGTCATTGCTGACAGACAAGCAGTGTGTGGCATGCTGACTGCTCTGGGTGTCAGAGAGGAGAAGGAGAGTGACAAGATGAGGATAATTAACACGGCAACCCAGCAGAGCAGTGAACCATCCTCACGTGTCTAGAAACTGGATGGCCTCTGGGAGCTGACCGGCTGCTGACACTGGGCCTCCTTGTTCAGGCTGAACACTGATGCCTTTCTCCACCCACCTCTTCCTGTGTGGTATCTTCCCTTTCTCTCTTCTTTCCTCCAGTGGAATCTTAACTTGGTCAGAAGGTCAGAAGGGGTGGGTGGGGAGAGGTGGGTAGGGAACTGTGAATGTGTATCTGAATTTTTCAGTCTTCACCTCAACCAGTGGCTTTATAACTTTAACATGCCAATAATGGAACCCATGCCCCGAAGCAAGAATGACTCACATCTAGCTGATGTGAGAGGCCCTCAAGGTACAGGTTAAGAATTTCAGTGAGAGCCCATTGGGTGGGAAGGGATGGAGATTACGTATTATTTATCCTTTGAAGTTTCCTACAACCAAATGATTTTAGAGAGAATGGCAATGGATAACCTGTAATTCATAATGATCTAAAAATATTTATATGGGTAGTTCCTCTAGGTTCTATACATAAATAAAATGAGGGAAAGCACATAAAAAAGAAGATAACAAAACATGTGCAATTCTTAGGAAAATTAATGTTGGCGAGTGTTATTAATATCAATTTTTAAAATTCCTGTTAGTGAATCTGTGTGTTTTTTGTTTGTTTGTTTGTTTTTGGTGACATTCAACACAGTTGTTTCTCCGCGGGCTTTCTCTAGTTTCCGCGAGCAGGGGCTACTCTTTGTTACCGTGCATGGGCTTCTCATTGCGGTGGCTTCTCTTGTTGTGGAGCACAGGCTCTAGGCGCGCGGGCTTCAGTAATTGTGGCACTTGGACTCCAGTAGTTGTGGCTTGCAGGCTCTAGAGCGCAGGCCCAGTAGTTGTACCACCCTGGCTTAGTTGCTCCACAGCATGTGAGATCTTCCCGGACCAGGGCTCAAACCCATGTTCCCTGCATGGGCAGGTAGATTCTTAACCACTGCGCCACCAGGGAAGTCCCCATACATTCTTATTTTACAAAATAATTGTATGTATACAGTGTAGAGTCAAATATTTTTATAAGGTTTATTACTTTTAAAATCCCAGCTAATCCCCACCCCCAACATGTCATCTGTACAACATCCCACTTCTGTTTCCCATTTCCCAGAGTAATGTTTTTTAACTATTTTTGCTCATTCTTTTGATAGTTAACCTCTGTGTCTCCAAATAATGTGCTTATAATATCACTTCTTGAATTCCCAATTTTAGGCATTATCTATTGATTTCACACCATGGGGAGATAAGGGATTGACATGACTTCTAGTTCTGTCTCTGTATATCTATCTCTGTATCTCTCTCTCTCTCACAGACACAGACACAGACACAGACACACACACACACACACCATTTCTCATCCCCCTTGTCTCCAGAGTTATACTGTAAGATTGCTTATATAAATAATCAGAATTTCATTATAATGACTATGTAAACACTATTCACAGCTGAGCTAGGTGATATACAATGAATGAATGAATGTTCTCCCTTTCCTGTATAGCATTCCTCCCTGCCCCACCTCCATTCCACTACCCTAGCTTTAATCATTACCTTTTTTCCCCATTTCCTTAATTTTTTCTGAATAGTACAATTGACCTTTGAACAATGCAGGCGTTAGGGGGTGCAGCACCACCCCTCCCAGTCAAAAATCTGCATGTACCTTATAGTCAGCCCTTTGTATCCGCCGTTCCTCCATACCCCTGGTTCCACATCCACAGGCTCTATTTCCACATTTAGACACATGGGAGTTAGAGCTTAAATTTGAATTTTGGTAGGGTACAAACATTTGGTCCATAACATAGGGAATATAAAGTAGTATCTCTGTGGATTTGATTTGCATTTCCCTAATACTAATGATACTGAGCATCTTTTCATATGTTTATCTTCTTTGGGGAAATATCTGTTCAAATACTTTGTCCATTTTAAAATTGAGTTTTTGTCTTTTATTATTGCTTTGTAAGAGACTTTAATATATTCTGGATACAATTCCTTTATCAGATACATTATTTGCAAAAGCATATATTTTCTTGAGTAACAATTTTAAATTATAAAGGCCACAAAGCCATGAACTTCTCCAATATCAGATTATCAAAAAAGCAAAGAAAACAAATTACATCATGAAAGAATTTAAAACTTATAAAAAAACAGAAGAAAGGCAAATATGTCAGTCAAATGTTTTTAAATGTGCTTATTTATCTTTTAGAAATACACAGACTTTCAGACTAGAGCACAAGGCAAGAACCCAAACTTTATAGTATATAAAAGAAACACACCTAGAACAAAGTGATTCACAAGGTTGAAAATAAGAGGATGAGCAAAAGTAAACTAGGCAAATGCAAATAAAAAGAAAGCAGGATTTGCGATCTTAATATCAGACAATAGAAATTCATACCAAAAAACCATAAAATGAGACCAAGTAGGGCTACTTATAATATGAACTTAGAAGATTTAAATGATAATTACGATATAACAGTTGTGATATACATGCAATTAAAGCATGGTAGCAATATTCAAAGAGCAGAAGTTACAGGAGATAACAAGGGGAAATAGATACACTTATATTCGGAGACTTTCATTTGCATCTCTTGGTCTCAGGCAGATCACAGACATTTTTAAAAGGATGTGAGGATATAGACAACATAAGCAACATGATAAGGTAGAGCTGGTCAATATATCACATTTCATTGAATGTAAGATGCAGTCAACTGTAAAGCATGTCATTTTTTAATAGAGCACCAAGAAAATAAATGCTATCAGTTAAACTATGACGCATGCCTATGGCCTGCAAAATGCATGAAGTCTCACTGTTCTCTGCTTGTTATGAAATTTATTTCATCTATTTTGAGAGATTTGGCAATTTCTCCTAAATTCAGTTGATTTACTTGGAGTGCAATAGGTATCTTCTAGCGCTTGCCTCAGGAACAAAATGCCACACAGATTCATCTACTCATAGTTATTGTCCTTTATTGTTTTAAGGTTCTGTATAGTCTTTGGTTGTTTTTTGCAAGAAAATGTGGAACTATAGTAATTCTTCCATCAATAATATTTACTTTACTAATATCAAATTTACACCTTTCCAAACCTTTCTGTGTACCCAATAACTTTTAGTTTCAATGCCAAAATACACTGTAATCTTTTCAACCACATTCTCAATGGTAATTAAACCCAACATGTACAGATCCAGCAATGTAAACATAACTCAGTTGAAGTGTCAATGATGTAAATAGCGGTGACCAAGTTTATGCCAGTGCCAGCAATAAGAACTGCATTATAATTGCCATCTGGCCAAAAGTAATTATAAGGTGCCAAAATTCAAAGATGAATCTCAAGCAGGGATTTTAAAATGTAAAAGAAAGAAATTGTGACTAGATTCAACAAAACATGGTATACTGTGTTTCCTTAAGACAGATAATACACTTCATTTTCAAGTGTCCATTGAAAATTGACCATACATTGGTCCACAAAAAAACCTGAACAAATTTTGAACAGTAATAATACAGGCCACATTCCCTAATCACAATATAATAAAACTAGACTTACTAACATTATCAAAATAAAGGCCCTTCTTCAGAAAAATAGAGAAAACAAATTCTCTCATGTAACTCTTAGATCAAGAGCCATATACTAAAATACCAGGCAACCAAAAGAAGTAAAGGTGAGAGTGGTACTCTCAAAGTTAAAGTACACTGAAATTCTTGAATTGTTCAAGGATAGAACAAAATCATCAGTTTTTTACTTTGTCAAATAATATATTTAAATTTTAGGAATTACCAATGAAAAGAATAAATTGCATGTATATTTTCTAAACCAGTAGACGAGAAAGACACAATATAAACCAGTGTCAAGGAACTTACCCCCGTGTTTGCTTCCAGTTTTATAGTTTCAAGTCTTATGTTTAAGTCTTTAATCCATTTTGAGTTGATTTTTGTGTATGGTATAAGATAGGGGTACAGTTTCATCTTTTGCATATAGCTGTCCAGTTTTCCCAACACTATTTATTAAAGAGACTATCTTTTCCCCATTGTATATTCTTGGCTCCTTTGTCATAAATTAATTTACCACATATGCGTGAATTTACTTCTAGGCCTTCTTTCTGCTCCACTGATCAATGTGTCTGTTTTTATGCCAGTACCATACTGTTTTGATTTCACTCAGATTGAATTAAGTCCCATGCTAAGGGCCTCATTCTAACTTAATCACCTCTGTAAAGGCTCTGTCTCCAAATACAGTCACATTCTGAGGGGGAATTTTAATGGGACACAATTCAGCCTATAACATAATTTATAATAAAATATTATGCAATTTTTCACTATTTCAATAAGTGAACCATCGGGCATGGCTACATTCTCAACAGTGCTTCTCAAACTTTAGTCATGCATACGATTGCCCTGGAGATCTTATAAAAAAAACCACAGATCCTGATTCAGTAGTTCTGGAAGGACCTGAGATTCTGCAATTCCAACAAGCTCCCAGGTAAGGCTGATGCTGCTCGTCCTTGGACCATTCTTTTGAGTAGTGGTGAAGCACTGAAAGACATGAAATAGTCAGATCCTTGCAACTGCTTGTAATCGATAGGACTGCATTTATGAGAAGGAAGAGGATCAGAAGATATTCCATAAAAGAAAAGCCAAAAATGAAAGAGCAGGGGAACAAATGTGGCCTATATTTGTAGATGATCAGAGAAGGAAATTTAAGGATCATGTGCCAAGACAACATACAATCTTAGTGGAGAAAATGAGGAGGTAGGTTACTCCCACAAATGGTATTAATATTCACACCACCCGGGCTATCAGACTTTTAAATCTACAGATTTGCTAAACAGTTTTTCATGCCATTACACAATTTCAACACTACTACAGGTGACACATTGGGATGCCTACCAAGTTTTAAAAATGTCTTTAAACAGGGAAATTATTCAATCAGTACTAGTAGCTCCCTTTCCAGTTTATTTACTGTCAAATCTTTTTAGAATTATAATCATGCACCACGTAGGAAGGAAGATCAGAGTTGGTAAATTATCCAAAGACTATGTCTTTCATCCGTTCATGTTTCCTTCTTTACACCACCTTCCCCTAAATTACAGGGTATTTTTTGTAACTTCTTGTAGAAGTAACAACAACAGCAACAAGCTCTTCATTATTAAAATCTACCAGATTACCACTGATTTATATTTGTAGTGGGTTTAGTCTGGTGGAACAATGGACAGTTGTGCAAAACAAGGATAATTCTTTGTTGTGGCAGATACTTCTACACTGCAGGTTGTTTAGCATTTCTGGTCCCCACTCTTTAAATGCTAGTGTTGCATCCTCCAATCATTGTGAGGGATAAATATAGCCCCACAAATTTCCAAAACACACTTTAGGATAGGGTTTTAGACCTGTTAACCATCACTGTATAGATCATCCACTAGGCTGGACTAAACTTTACATCTTGAAGATTTCATACAATTTCCAAATGTCTGAATTAAAACCAGACATTTAATATACCAAAGCAAAAAATACTTCATAGCTGTCTTGTAATTCAAAAGTTTCATGCAGAAAGATCAGGCCCTAGAAAAACCTGACATATTCACTTGGGATTTACCACTAAAAACCTCAGGGAGTTGGGATAGCCAGTGAGCTCTGAAAGTTCTTCCCTTACTGACTGGAAATACCCGAACAACAGCTTCTATTCTTCTTGTAACCTGTTTTACCCAAGTATGGGCCTCCTTCACTCTCTGTTTTAAGCACAACACCTGAAGACGCTTTGTTTAAATCCACCCCGTCTGCAGGATTTTGTAGCATTTTCTGTGGAAAACGGGACTATACTTCGTATCATAATTTTCATGCTTAATTACCCTATTCTGAATGAGGTAACTTCTGGGAACCATCTGTTCAGAGAATAACTGGGTGAACACCTCAGAGTAAATATGTGAAAAGGGTAATTAACGTGGTAAGCTAAACAACAGTGAGACATACAGGAACATATTTGGTTAATTCGGAAGGTCTCATCAGACGCTTCTTTTACTGAAGCATCTGTGTAAAATTATGTGATGTTCTATCAGGCCCCGTAATTTACAAAATTACAGTCTTGCCAACAAATTGGTAAACTCTGGCTTATCTGTCCATAAGGAAGAATATGATCTTGAGACCAAAATCTAGATAGATTAGTAACATCAATAATTGAACTCTTCCTAGCCTTAGTAAATTATGAAAAATATATTCTGACACTAAGTGCCTAGATTCACAAGATGCTCTTTTAGTATAAACTGAAGCCATGTATTTTTGCAAAGTCTGTCACCATCATTGTTCAATTTACACCAAATATTAAAGCAAATGGGCCACATTTTAATTGTTTGCTACATCTGATTTTCAGACATCTATCTATGTACTGTGATGACAAATTGATGTGATGTATAGAATAAAATCTGGAGGACTAGACCACAAAATATTGTCAGTAGTTGTCTCTGGAAGCTGGGATTATATGTGATCTTTATTTTGCACTTTATATTTTTCTGTTTGTTTTCTTTTTCTAAATTTTTTTCAATGAGTATGTTTTACTTTTATAATTAGAAATAAATAAATAAATAATTACTTAAAAAATATAATGCATTAGTAGTGGAATGTTGACCAAAGCTGCTTGTTTAAACATGTCTTACTGAATGGAAACAAATACCACCCCATAATAAGTGCAGAAAAAATAATGCATTGGAAAGATTAATACCACAAACTATGCCAAGCATTACCTGGGAAAATAAAAGTTTTAGATGTTGGACAAATAAAATATATGACAATAAAAGTCATAAATGGAGCCTTAAACAAAATCTTTACTATTAAATACTGTTTAAATTTCCAAAAGACTCTGTGTCATGACAGCACGTTAAATCTCTGTTTTAAAACCTTTTAAAACTTCAGTTAGAATATTTTTTTAGGTAAGGTCTATAGACTGAATGTTTGTGTCCCCCAGCCCCAATGGATGTGCTAAATGTGAATTAACCAATGTGGAAGGTATTTGACCGGGTGATGGGGGGCAGGTTTGGGGAGGTGATTAGGCCTTGAGGGGGGAGCCCTCATGAGTGAGATTAGTGCCTTTATAAAAGAGACCCCAGAGAGCTCCCTACCCCTTTCTCAGTGTGAGGACACAGGGAAAAGACTTCTGACTTGAAACAGGAAGCAGGCTCTCACCAGACACCAAATCTGCCGGTGCCTTAATCTTGGACTTCTCAGCTTCCAGACCTGTGGGAAATAAATTTCTCTTGTTTCTAATTCACCCAATCAATGGGATTCTGTTAGAGCAGCCTGAACAGACTAAGATGGCAAGGGTAAAATTTTTCTCTTTAGATCAGATTCTGAGGAACCCTTTCTGTGGTAGTTGTAAACGTTGTGGGTTGTAGTACTGGCCAGTCACCTGAGGTCGCTGCGTCTCCATGCTTCTGAGTCAGGTGGGTCCACTCTCTCACTTTCACATGTGGGCAAGCTTTCCCAAATACACACACATTACCTGGCAGCCGTTCTCAAAGTGGGATTCTAGGGCACCTGAGGCTCCCTAAGACCTTTTGGGGAGGATCTAGGAAGTCAAATCTATTTGCATAATAATAAGACGTTCTTTGACTTTTTCCTTCTCATTTTTGCACTATTGTACCATGGAGTTTTCTGAAGGCTGTGTGTTAGGTGATATGGCAACAGTGTCAATGCAGAAGTAGCTATGAGACTCCAGCTGCCTTCAATTAAACAAGACATTAACAAGATATGCAGATTTGGTCCCTATCTCATATTTAAGAAAAATACTTATTTTTCTTAAAAACATTATGTTAACATATGAGTTTATTATTATTTAATTAATTTTTCATTTTGGTTCCAATGTCTAACATAGTAAATATCAATAGATAAAACCCACATAAACAAAAACTCTTTTGAGGTCCTCAATAATTTTTAAGGGACTTCCCTGGTGGCGCAGTGGTTAAGAATCCACCTGCCAATGCAGGGGACAAGAGTTCAATCACTGGTCGAAGATCCAGCGATCTTCGACCAGTGAAGATCCTACATGCCGCGGAGCAACTAAGTCCATGCACCACAACTACTGAGCCTGCACTCTAGACCCCGCGAGCTACAGCTACTGAGCCCGCGAGCCACAACTACTGAGCCCGTGAGCCACAACTACTGAAGCCCACGTGCCTAGAGCCCGTGCTCTGCAACAACAGAAGCCACCGCAATGAGAAGCCTGGGCACCGCGATGAAGAGTAGTCCCCACTTGCCGTAACTAGGGAAAAGCCCGCGTGCAGCAACAAAGACCAAATGCAGCCAAAAAATATATATAATAATAAACTAAAAAATAAAATAAATTTTAAAATAAAATTAAAAAATAATTTTTAAGAATGTAAAGGGTTCCAAAAGACAAACAGTTTGAGAAGCACCATTTAATAGTATAACTGACCTGAACTCAGAAACCACAGAGGACTTAATATCTGAACATAATTATTGTTAGAAATAATTTAGCAATGAGCTTCAAGAAATATTTTGTTTTGTTCATGGAAGATACAGACCAGTAGAGAATGGGCACACATTCCTACAGCTGAAACTCACCCAAATTAATTAATAAATTAATTCAGTGGGACAAATTTATATGCCAGTACATGGGACTCTGCCATGGAATAAAAAGCATATGATGTGGCTTCACTCTGACAAGTACTGGGAAACACTAACCTGTCTTTTGTCTTGTTTTTCACAGCTACAATCATTAGCCTAGACTGTCATCTGTGTAATGCTTGTGTGCAGGAAATTACAATGGTGGAATGTCAGGTTACAGCCTAATGCAGCCAGTGATGTGTGAACAGTTAAAGGCCTGATGATCCCACCAATTACATCAAACCAAAGGAGAATTATCATTTGTACAGGTGTTGGTTTTCTTTTTTTAAATGATACAGTTTAGGGAGATGACACAGTTCATATGTGTATTTAGATACATGCATTTTTGTCATTTTCATTATGGAAATCGTCAAATAAAACAAAAGTAAAGAGTGTAGCACATTAAACCCCAGGTGCCCATGCTTGGTTTCAACAATTACTAATGTTTTACCAATATTTTTTCATCTATCCCATCACCTTTACTGCTTCTCTTTTTAGCTGCAGTATTTAAAACAAATCCCAGACATTATTTCACTCACAAATAATTCAACATGAATTGGTAATAAAGACTCTTAAAATTATATCCAATTGTCAATAATTTCTTGGTATAATCTAATATCCAGTCCATGTACAACTTGCCCTGATTGTCTCAAAACTATTCATTTGCACTGGTCTTTTTGTTTCTCCCCCTCAAGATTGAAATAAGTTCCACTGATTTTATCTCTTAAGTCTCTTTCAATCTCATTTTTTTGACAAATTTAGGTAATATATGAATATTTTAATTTCATAATAAAGAGGCACAAGAAAAAGATAAGGATGCCAAACCTATTTTTAATTTTCTGGCCGTCACAGGGCATGTAGGATCTTAGTTTCCCGACCAGGCATTGAACCCGTGCCCCTTTGCATGGGAAGTGTGGAATCTTAACCAGTGGACCACCAGGGAAGTCCGATGCCAAACCTATTTTAAAATGTAATGGTTTCAAATTAGATGTAGCTAAGATTCTCTATCTAAAATTAGATAGGGAGATAAAACATGGCATTTTTCATTTAAAATAGAGTTGTAAATTTCTCAAGTCACAATTACTTTGCTTATTTCTCTTTCCTCCGCTGTCACCTGAAGGAGGATGCGTGCATTAAAGGAACATAAGGACCCTCTTGGATGAGATGGGAGGATTAGGAGGTCAAACAGATGTCAGAGTCATCTGTTTAAAAAGAGTGCTGCCAGCCTCCAAAGACAGTTTCAATGGGGGACTTGCAGTGAGTGCTAGCCTCCTATAATTTCAGAGTAGAGTACTGGCTCTTTGCTTGCCCCACCCAAGCTATTCTATCTAGTTATTTTGGAAGAAATTCAAACATACTTTACCCCAATCCTGTCGTCAAGGCTCAGGAACCCATGGTTCTGCGGCTGGCAATATTGGTGGGAACTGGCACGAGCTGCTGGGAGCTGCTCTCCCAAGACTCCATCCCTCCCAGAGGGCAGCCCTAGGCCAACGACCGGCTGAGGCAGGGGTGCAAAGTCCTGGTTTCCTTGCTTCGGTTTGGCACAATAAGTAAGGACCATCCGGCTCCAGAGTTCACCACAAGACTGTAGGACTGGCCGAGATCCCCGCTGCAACTACATCGTGGGTCAATGTCTCCCTTGCCGGTGTATCTCTTGAGCTCACTCCCCAATAAACCTTCTCTGCTCATTGTTGTCTATATCTGTTTCCAACAAAACAGCTGGTTAAAAAAGTAACTTTCTTCCCAACTTTATTCTCCAGCCCCCCAGTTGCTTTCCAGGAGCAATCATATTTATCAGTTTGCCATATATACATGCAGAGATATTCCATGCCATTATAAACATACGTATGTACATTCTGTCCCGCTCGTATTTTTGAAAACCTATGGTAGCTTACTACACAAACCATTATTCACTTTGCTCTTTTCTTTTAATTATATATTTATCTCTTAATAATATGTTTTGCAAAGCTGCCTTATTATTATTATTATTATTTTTGCGGTACGCGGGCCTCTCACTGTTGTGGCCTCTCCCGTTGCGGAGCACAGGCTCCGGACGCGCAGGCTCAGCGGCCATGGCTCACGGGCCCAGCAACTCCACGGCATGTGGGATCCTGTGGGATCCTCCCGGACCGGGGCACGAATCCATGTCCCCTGCATCGTCAGGCGGACTCTCAACCACTGCGCCACCAGGGAAGCCCTGCCTTATTATTTTTAATGGATGTTTACAATGGATATACCACAATTACTCTATTATTATTGTATATGTAAGTTGTGTTGAATCTTTTTAAATTACATACCATGTTGTAATTCATAACCTCATGTGTGTATATTTTCAGAAATATGTGACTATACCTCTATCATGCCTAGCTAGAAGTCAGATTGCTTGGTCGGAGTATATACATTTAAAAAATTGACAGATGTTGCCAAACTGTCCTCCATAGAAGCTGATATATGAGAATGCTTATTTCCTTATACTCTAACCAATATTTTGAGTTATTAACCTTTTTGATCTTTATCAATCTTATAGGGAAGATTATCTAATTATAGCTTTAAATGAGTGACATTGAGTGTCTTATGCTTAAAAGGCATTTTTTTCCATGAACTATCTGTTCATATCCATTGTCCATTTTTCTTTTGGGGTTGTTGTTGTTTCTTATATACTTGTAGGAGTTCTTTATATATTAGGAAACCTAGGTTTATAATATGAGCTACAAATATTGTTTCATGGTTTGTCATTTCTATGTAGACTTTGCTTTTGGTAGTTTTTGCCATACTAACTTTTAAAACGTAATTTAATTTGTCAGTCATCTATGGTTTCTGGGATTTGTTTTATAAGAGTACTAGGAAAAAAAGGTTTTGAGATAAAATTCAGGGTGTGCTAGAGAGGAACATTCTAATTAAAACTTTGGATAAGACCAGAACTACCTTAAATTATCACTGATAAACTAAGAAAAATCTTAATCTGCCCTCCATCCTACTCTCTAAAATTTGTTCCTTTCATGGTTTATCTCATATCAATAATGCCAACTTCCTTCTACTTACTCAGGGATAATGTTACAATTATCCTTGGTTCTCTCTTTCTCTCACATCCCATATTCAAACCATCAGCAGTTCTTATCAGCTCTATTTTAAAAATACCTCTAGAATCTGACCTCCTTTCAAACCCTTCACCACCACGTTAGTCCAAGCCACCATCTTAGCTTATCATAGACGCTCCTAAGTGGTTTTTCTGCTTCTACCCTGGCCTATCAGTTTAGATCAGGGAACTCCTCTGCTCAGTGCCCAGCAAAGTCCCTGCATTTGACTTAGGGTAAAAGTCAAAGTCTTCATAATAGCTTACAGTCCACTGAGACCCTCACCCTCATCTACCACACCTTCCTGGCTCACTTTGCTCTCCTTGCTACCTATTACTAGAACACCAAAAGTTCCTGCCTCAGGGCCTCTGCCTTTCTTGTGCCTATCTTTTTTTTTTTTTTAATTTTTTTTTTAATTTTTTTTTTTTGCGGTACACGGGCCTCTCACTGTCGCGGCCCCTCCCGTTGCAGAACACAGGCTCCAGACGCGCAGGCTCAGCGGCCATGGCTCACGGGCCCAGCCACTCCGCGGCATGTGGGATCTTCCCGGACCGGGGAACGAACCCGCGTCCCCTGCATTGGCAGGCAGGCCGACTCTCAACCGCTGCGCCACCAGGGAAGCCCTAGTGCCTATCTTTAGAATGCTTTTTTTCCCTCAGTAGCCACAAGTTCCTACCCTTTAAGTATTTTGTTCAAATGTCACTTTCTCAGAAGGACCCTCTGTGATCACCATCATTTAAAATTTCTCAAAAAAAAAATAATAAAAAAATAAAATAAAATTTCTCTCCCCAACCCAGCCACTTCTGGTACTTCCCATCCCCCCCCAACTCTACTTTTCTCTATAGCTCTCATTTCATATGACATTTTAAGTATGTTGCTTATTTATTTGTTTAATGTCTTCATCTCCTACCCCAGCTTCCCCCATTTGAGCTTCATGAGGGCATAAATTTACTCCCGTTGTTGTGTTCAGTTTTTTTATCCCTAGCCCTAGAACAATACCTGACACATAACTATGAGAGAATGGATCTTGGATTGTACTTGAAGAATTTCATTTTCTAATTCAGTTCCACAAAAGTGTACTGAAAACTAGCTATGTAAATGGCTCTGCACTTGGAGTAGTGGAGGTTGTGAAGGAAAACAAAACCAGCTCCTACTCACATGGAAAAAGTTTCAAAGGAGAACTGAGGCATAATATGAAAAACAGTGCATATGTAAGAAAGTTTCAGCTTTTCCAGGTAGTTACATTAGAGTTGGATGTGTGAAATAGGTACTAGGAAATTAAGGCTGGAAAATGCAAATTTGAGCTTAATTTTAAGAGATGCGGGGCTGAGGTTACCCATAATTATATACGCAACAGGAAACCACTGAGAAAGATTGAGCAGAAATTAACATGATAGGAATCGGGTTTCAAATGCTTCGTCTGCTAGCATGTCTAAGATGCATTGGGGCTGGAAATGCAGTTTAGAATTTAATATTACAGTGTCAGTGAGAGGGCCTGAAGTAAGTGAGAGTAGCCCTAGAAAGGAATGAAAAACCTTGTGTATGTTGAATAAACATAAATTGGCAAATGATTAGCTATAGAAGGTAAAAGGCAGTCACGGGGTGGGGACTGACGGTGCTCAGATTTTAAGTCTGGGTGGTCCTTAACAGCATGTCCAAGACACCTTATGGATCCTTCAGTGTGTCCTCTCGTGATCTGATGTATTTGTAAGTAAGGAGACATCAGACTTGTCCACAGATCCTCAGCAGTGAAAGCCAGCAATGCCTTAACTCTCAGTGCTTAAGGAAATAGCCATCCTCTTTACACTAATATTAGGAGTGCAAGGACAGCCCAACACTGGGAGCCAGGTTTGTGGCGGAGCTGAACAGAGCCAGATGCTTGGTGAAGTGGCTGAGGAGATCATCTGCCTTTTCTGTCCCTTGAGGTGCTTTACCAGATATCACTGCTGGAGCTGCATCTTACCCCTAGAAGTTGACAAAAATGTGCATGGCCATTCAGGGAGATATAATCCAACAGCCTAGATTGAATGCAGCAGCTCCTCTGACCTCTGAGAATTGCTCATCATCCTCACCTGTGAGAAAATCAGCATATTCTCCATGGGTAAGATGCAAGGCAGCCCCAAAAAACGTCAGAGAAAGCCCCAGATATTTTCCAATCCCTTCCTTATCTACAGCTGGCCCAGGTTCCTTACGCAAACCCCAAGAGATTAGTTAAATGCTCTGTCCAGTACAAACAAAACAAAACATAACAAAACAAAACAGGGCTTCCCTGGTGGTGCAGTGGTTGAGAATCCTCCTGACGATGCAGGGGACACGGGTTCGTGCCCTGGTCCGGGAAGATCCCACATGCCGTGGAGCGGTTGGGCCCGTGAGCCATGGCCGCTGAGCCTGAGCGTCCGGAGCCTGTGCTCCGCAACGGGAGAGGCCACGACAGTGAGAGGCCTGCGTACCACAAAAAAACAAAACTATGTAGTTCAGAGACATAGAATGTCAGAAGACTTGATATTTACCAGGGAAACATTTATCTGTAGTAGCTTCCAGAACTTTTTCTTTAATATTTTGTGCCTTCTAAATCAGTGGTCCCCAACCTTTTTGGCACCAGGGACAAGTTTGGTGGAAGACAATTTTTCCACGGATGGGGGGTGGGGGGCAGGTGGTTTAGAGGGTAATGCCAGTGATGGAGAGGGATGGGGAGCGGCAAATGAAGGTTCACTTGCTTGCCTGCCACTCACCTCCTGCTGTGTGTGCAGCCCAGTTCCTAACAGGCTGCGGACTGGTACCTGTCTGCAGCTGGGGGGTTGGGCACCATTGTTCTAAATGACCTTCTTTATGTTTGTTAATTAAAAAGAATAAATAACCGAAACCAGTAAACAATGTTTTATTGGAACACAGCCACGCCAATTTGTTTATAAAGGAAACAAAACTTCAATCAGTTTATGGTTTACTGTTGGATTCATTGTCAGTGTGGGCTATGTGTCACTGACATGGTCATGGCCCAGTGCCCTGGAGTGTTTCTTGGCATTGCCAAACAGCCATTTCCCACTGGACTCACTTGGCCCTATTTCCTACTTCTGATACAAATCATCCCCAATTACTGCCTCAATTGAATGGAGTATTTGAGCTGTTCGAGACAATTTGACTATATCTAGAGCCAAAAGCAAAGAACCCAGTGTCTTTGACTCATCTCCAAATTTTGAAGTCCAATAATAAAAGATAACTCTGTGATTAAAAGGTTTATTATAGGTTAAGTTTAGTGCAATATATAATGCACTAAAGTTCTGTGCTCCCACTTCTCCCAGGCTATAAAGAGCTGTTGCTGTACATTCTTTGAAGAGATTTATTTTAATACTATACAGAGAAGCAAGGACTAGAAGAGCTAGAAAGGACCTTAGAGGTCATATTGTCCTCATTCACATTGCATTTTATTTGTATTTTACAGTTGATGAAAGTGAGGCTCAGAGAGGTAAAGTTATATTTTCCAGACTCTATAACAGGCTGGTAGAGGAGCCAGAGCTGGAATCCAGTTCTTCTGACTCAGTGGTTTTAAACTTTACTATGTTTACTATAGGATAATTAAATGATACTATTTAACAACATAACCTTCAAGTACAATAATTCATAAATTTCAGAAGAAATGTACCAGAGAATCTGTATCAGAAGGGGCCTTCAGAAGCATCCAGTCCCACTTCATAGTATGTCAGGAATCCTGTTAGAGTTCACAGGTAGAGGGTTTTAGAATAATGCAGCTGCTGTAACAAAAGAACCCACAGTCATTTAACAATACATGTGTTCCTGATTGGTCGCAGCTTCCACATGGTGACTCAGGAACCCAGGCTCCTTTTATCTTGCGGCCTCCTCTTGCCAGGGTTTTCATGCCCTTTGCATGCAGGAGGAGGAAGGGGAAAGAACAAATGGAGAAAGCTTCTTAATCTTGGTCTTGAGAGAATGCACCTCAATAGTTCTCAGTGAGAGCTATTCACATGTCCCCATCTAGTTGCAAGAGAAGCTGGGAAATGTAGTCACGGCTAGACAGAGGTCTCTGTACACTGTGGAAAGAAGAGTCATCTCTGACTTAGGCACCTCCCTTCAGTCAAATGCAAGCCCCTGGGGCAGAGCGCAGGTGTGAGCCATTAGCAGCCAACACTGGCACACCAGCCTGTAAAGGGGATTTAGGAAGGCACCAGTTGCATCTGCTACAGTCTACACTTTGTACCACTCAGAGCCACTTGTTTTTCATGGTAATGTCACTCCATCTGGTCGCAGGTCCTCCAACATTCTGGTTGGCGCAATTTCTGGTATTTATAAGAGAAGGGTTACTGGAACAAACTACAACTCTAACTGTTGCAGGTGGTCCTCAGGTTATGATAAATACAACCATGAATTGTCGTTCTTTCCCAGCATGAAGGGTGTCTGATATAGCTGGCTGGTTTTCTCAAGAGGTTGGGCTGTCTGGGGGACTCGGCATTGCTCTTCATTACTGGTGGTTGGATGTGCAGCAGCAGCAGTAGCTAGATCAGCTTTGTGGAGCGGGAGCCCATGCTGGTGATCTCATGCATAACCCCCACTGATGGCTGTTCTGTTCATAAGCCAACTGTGAAAGGGCTGGTGGGGCTGAGGATTGAAGCTGGCTGACGTCTGCTGGGTGACTCTTCCTGTGCCTTGGTTAGCTAGTGCCTCACCTGCAGCTGACACTCCCTGGTGGACATTAACCAGTGCTTCTTGCCCACTCCCATTGATCCACTCACAAGCTCTCTCCAGACTTGCTCTCTGATTTTCCAGTCTTGCTCTTTCCCAGCCACTGACTGACCAGCCAGGCCATTTGCTGGTGCCCATAAATCTGTGAATAACTTTTCTGGGGGCCCGTTTTCTCTCCACACAAAGTACATAACCAGGAGAACCATCTGAAACTCTACCCACTGAGATAATTTTCCTCCACCACCGTCTTTCAGCACGAGTGGGCTGTAGCGTACTAGTAGTCTATTTTCAACGTGTATTCATATACCAAGAAGAAGATTTTTCCTCCTCTATCAGCTGGTCCTAGGAAAACTTTAAGAGGCTACAGCTATGAGCTGAAGGAAAAGTGTTTATGTAAGAGTAACGAAAGTAGTAGTTGTTCTGATCTACTTGTTTGCACAGCTTTATTATGCTTTGGGGATCTGCTTGAGCCCGGTTTCAGATACACTATTTCCAGCTTATGATGGATGCTGCTGGTGTACCCAATCTTATGACTTGGTAGGTCTGACCAAACCCAGCTTGTGGCGAGCAGCTCTAGTTTCATAGTCATTTGATGTCTTGTAATCAGATAGTCTCTTCCAGGTCCCAACAATGTGTCAGAAGCTGTTTTGTGAATGGTGTATAGTTCTCTCCTACAAGTAAAAAGGCCTTGCCCAAGAACCCTAGAGATTTGCCCTGCAATTCTCATATTTGGGCTTCCCAAGTATTTCACACAGCATCTTTATCTACCAGAGATACATCGAGTACCCTAGAATCTTTGGGGACATATGGCCCAAGAGGCAGTGTTTCTTATACCATAACCTAGATCCACTACAGAGCCCTCTTCTACTCTGAGTCCCACTTAAACTGGTAAACTTCCTCATCACCCACTAAATAGCTTGGAGCAGTGTTCCCAAATGTCATAAATACTGTCTCCAAAATGCCTACCATGCTCTGTGCTTTTCTCTTGGTGGCAGGAGTCACAAGGTGCAGTGACTTGTCCTTTACCAGAGAGGAGATGTCCTAGGATGTACCAGAACACTGTGCCCTTAGAAACCTTGCCAATGTGGCAGCCTCCTTTATTTTTTTTAGGATTTTTTTTCCACCTTCTGAAGTGTACTTCAGCATCCCAGAGCACTTGACATTTCCTTCTTATCAGGTTCACTTAACATCATGCTATCAATATAGTTGACCAATGTAAAATTCTGTGGCATTGTCCACATGATCCAGATCCCTTTGGACTACATTGTGACAGAGAGTAGGAGAGTTAAAGTAGCCCTAAGGCAAAGTTGTGACTGTATATACTATTATCCATTCCTTGTGAATGCAAACTTTTACTGATTCACCTTTCTGATGGGTATAGAAAAGGATATAGATGTCAGTTAGGGCTTTACACTACATACCAAAGTCTATGTTAATCTGTTCTAATAAAGGTACCACATTCAATGAAGTGGCATCAGTTGGGGTTATTTGGTTGAGTTTCAGGTAGTCCGTGTCATCTGCCACAATTAATTTGGTTTTTGAAGAGGTCAAGCTATTGAATCAAATGGGGGTATATGGGAACCATTATTTCTGTATCCCTGAAGTCCTTAATGATGGTACTAATTTGTTTGTTTTCATTTTTAACTTTTTGTTTTGAAATAACTACAGACTCCCAAGAAGTGGTAAAAATAGTCCAAGCATTCCTGTGTACCAAGCTTTCCCCTGTTTTCCTGATACATGTTAAATACCAGAGCCATTTCACAATTTAATGCAGCTTCTTCCACCTATATTTTGTCCTAGTTCTACAGCAAGTCAAGCACTAACAGTAGTTCACTCACTACCAACGACACGGTTCTCATTGCCATCTAGTGGATGAGTTATCCAACGCCAAATCTAGATCCAGTTGGCTTCCTAGGACCACTTCTCTCACCAGCTGTCTTTCTTGTGAACAGAACCTAAGATGGGAATTCCCGCTTCAGTGATCTTAAAGAGAAACCTATTAGGTGAAAAAAGTAGGGGACAGCAGGGGATGAAGTTCGGCAAAGATATGGCTTTAGGAGAAGTCTAGTCTCAGCCTGATCTCATGGGAAGCCCTGAATCGTGAATTGCACCACAGAAGTTGTGCCACCCAGAGGTGAGGAGGCTGCTGCATCCTTTCATCACTTAGCCTTTGTCCACTGCCCTCCCCTGGGTGGGGGAGGTAACTCACCGCCATTATCTCCACTGTTGGGGGACCACTGCCGGGTGAGGAGTCTCCTGCCGGCTAAGAGCAATTCCCCATAAAAGGACAAAGGCCTGAGTCATGAGCAGCCAACACCCACAGCATCTGGGGGATGAATGCACAGCCTGTAAAGAGGCATATGGGCAGGGCCCCCAACAGCATCTGCTTTCCCTCCCTGAGGAGAGGATACCGTTTAAAAACTGAATGATGGGGCTTCCCTGGTGACCCAGTGGTTAAGAATCTGCCTGCCAATGCAGGGGACACGGCTTCGAGCCCTGGTCCGGGAAGACACCACATGCCGCGGAGCAGCTAAACCCATGTGCCACAACTACTGAGCCCACGCGCCTAGAGCCCGTGCTCCACAACAAGAGAAGCCACCGCAAGGAGAAGCCCGCGCACTGCAATTAAGAGTAGCCCCCTCTCGCCGCAACTAGGGAGAAGCCCACGTGCAGCAACAAAGACCCAACGCAGCCAAAAATAAATAAATTAAATAAATAAATTAATTAAAACAAACAAACAAAACTGAATGATGAGAAGGAGGCAGCCACGGGAAAATCTTGGGAGGGACACTGCAGGTAGTTCTGAGATGGGGACTAACTTAGCATGTTTGAAGTGCAGAAGGAAGGCCATTGCCAGGGGAATGGGGTGAAGGAGGAGAGAAAGGGAGAAACTGAGCTTGTGAATCTCACAGAGCAGCACGACACAGGCAGCAGCTGGCTTTTACTTCCTCAAGACACTGTACCTCTTCAAAGCATCTTAATGTTGTTTTTGCACTGAGAAAATTTGAGTTGATGGCATGATTAGAAATGTTATTCCTTACTACTGAATCATAAAAAAGAATGAAATGCCGTTTTCAGCAATATGGATGGACCTAGAGATTATCATACTAAGCAAAGTCAGGAAAAGAAAGACAAATACCATATGATATCACTTATATGTGGAATCTAAAGTATGACACAAATGAACTTATTTATGAAACAGAAACAGACTCACAGACCTAGAGAACAGACTTGTGGCTGCCGGAGGTTGAGGGGGAGGGATGGATTGGGAGTTAGGGGTTAGCAGATGCAAACTATTGTATAGAGGATGGATAAACAACAAGGCCCTACTGTATAGCACAGGGAACTGTATTCAATATCCTGTGATAAACCATAATGGAAAAGAATATGAAAAAGGATGTGTATATATGTATAACTGAATCACTTTGCTGTATAGCAGAAATTAACACAACATTGTAAATCAACTATACTTCAATAAAATAAAAATTTTTTTTAAATGTCATTTCGGCTTTCATTAAAAATATACAGCCCCACATCAGCTCATAGCTCATTCCGAATGTATCAAATCTCAGATATGAACGTATGAGCTCTTAGATATTACTGCTTTCTTGAATATTATAAGTTAACAAAGCAGGTCCAATCTTGACCTCAGGTGCCTTATTTATTCCTTCCTAATTAGGCTATACTGAAATGAACTATCTTTGAAAGAGAAAACAGATTAGTCATACTAAATGGCTTTCTTAAAATACTTCCCCATAAAAAAAAACACTGCACCTCTTGCTACTTCTGTACCACACATTGATTTTTTCCCCCTCTGCATTATCATCTGTCTTTCTAGTAGAAAGTGTTTTATAACTTTTCTTAGATGTTAAAATGGCTCTAATAGGGAATTCCCTGGCTGTCCAGTGGTTAGGACTCGGCACTTTCACTGCCGAGGGCCGGGGTTCAATCCCTGGTCAGGGAACTAAGATCCCACAAGCAGCCTCAGCCAAAAACAAAAAACAAAAAAAGGCTCTATAGTGCCTTACTGACCTCCTTTATAAAGGTAACTTACCAAGTGCAACTAAACTCCTCTCCAGGATCGGTTGACCTTATTTCCATGTGCTCAAGCCTTGCTTGTGTGCTTCATTCACCCCAATATAAACTGTCTCGAGGGAGCCCCCTATTCCCCATCCACATATCTTTGACCTTAATTGGGGCTTCTCACCTGGGTTTATTTTCAAACAAGTTTATTCATCGCTTAATCTCCAATCCATCCTTTGAAGTGTTGCCAGATTAATTTTTCTCAAACTCTGTCATGATCATTAACATAACTCTCTATAGTAATCTATTTCGATCACTAATTTGGGGATTGAAAGTCCTCGATAAGCTGGATCCCTTTTCCTAAGATTACCTTCTTTTATTTCTCACCAGGAAACTTCTCTGCCCAGGATATTGTCACCATTCTGTAAATGCAGTGGCTTTTCCCTTCCTCATTTCCTCTACTTATGCTTTTCCCATGTGTAGAAAGTCCTTTCTAGTTCTCATTGGCTCACATCGTACCCATTGCTCAGAACTGCATCCTCCCGGGAACCACCCTGACTTCGTCGACTCTCTAAAGCTTATCTCTCTTCTGGAAGGTAGCATCAGTCAAGGACTGATCATCTAGTAATCACTTAGGATAACTGTAATGCAAACATGACTTTTGTCTTCCAATACCTGGATGACAATGAACCTTGCTGTACCTGCAAAGTATTCTCTTAAATCTCCAGAAAGACCAAAGGATGAACAAGTTACTTTTCCTGACCAAATTAAAAGCAGAGCTGTCACAGCTCATGGTTGGAGGAATTAAGTCTGTCTGCCCTGTTTGACTCCACTGAAAGAGGACTCTTGGAAATTAGTGCTCTTTGTCCCTTGGACTTCACCCCATGTGCCTTTTTCCTTTGCTGATTTTGCTGTGTATCCGTAACCGAGCAGGACCCTAGGGGGCCCTCCCAGAAGAGAACCCGCCCACCCCGACATGTCCCCTGCCTGCCTCTTGTCTGTAGAAAAACTTTAGCCTCTTAGGCCTTCCCCAAATTCTAAAGAGTAAATTTAACCAGAGAAGTGAGAAAATGCAGAAACAAAGAAAAAGAGTCAAGCAAGACAAAACAATAATATTTTAGCCATTAAACCAAGGTCAAGGGCTATAGATAATATTCTGAGCCATGTCCTTTGAGCTGTTTTGCAGATCCTGAAACCTCCACCAGGTGGAAGAAGTTAACTGTGTGCTGCCCACAAGCATGTAGACCCCAGACTTGTTGGAACCAGAATGTTGATGATATTGACTCCCTGTTACCTCACCATGAAACAATCAGAAGAATGTCCGTGAGCTGATCACACACCCCATGACCCCAGCCCTCACCCTGTCTTTAAAAACCTTTCCCTGAAAGCCTTCAAGGAGTTTGGGCCTTTTAAACACCAGCTGCCTGAACTCCTTGCTTGGCCTGCAGTAAACGCTGCACTTTCCTTCACCATGACCCAGTGTCAGTAGATTGGCCTGTTAGTAGATTGGCCAGCAAGTGGACCTAAGTTTGATCTGGTAACATATCCATTTGTTGTAATAAATCATAGCCATGAGTATGACTACATGCTGAGTCTTGCGTGTCCTCCTAGTGAATTACTGAAACTGGAAGTGGTCTAGGGGACCTCTAACACACAAGGCAAATGACCTTCAATGAGTGAATGAATAAACAAATTGTGGGGACTTCCCCGGTGGTGCAGTGGTTAAGAATCCACCTGCCAACGCAGGGGACACTGGTTCGATCCCTGGTCCGGGAAGATCCCACATGCCGTGGAGCAACTAAGCCTGTGTGTCACAACTGTTGCACCTGTGCTCTAGAGCCCGTGAGCCCCAACTACTGAAGCCCACGTGCCTAGAGCCCATGCTCCACAACATGAGAAGCCACTTCAATGAGAAGCCCACTCACCTCAACCAAGAGTAGCCCCCGCTTGCCGCAACTAGAGAAAGCCCCTGAGCAGCAACGAAAACCCAATGCAGCCAATAAATAAATAAATAAATAAAAATAAATAAACAAATAAACTGTGGTACATTCATACAATGAAATACTATTCAGCAATAAAAAGGAACAGCCTGAACTGATGAAATAGCAGCAGCACCAAAGTGTCTTATAGGTAATGAAAACCATTTACCTGTGATCCAAATTCTTTAATCTGTATCAGCTACGTGGGCTGTGGCTTTGATTACCTTTGGACAAACTATAATGTTTAAGGAAGTTCTACATATGCTTCTTGCATAGCGGCACCTCCTAGACATGTTGACAGTACTTAGAGTGTGGTCCACACATAAGCCTCACCTGGAAGGTTGTTAAAAATGTAAATCTGGGGGCCCCATCTCAGAACCGTAAGAAATGTGGTGCAAGGAGGAGAGTAGCTCTTCACGGGCAATGAAAGAGGGGACAGCTCTTAAAGATACTACCATCTACCTACAAGGAGCAGGTATGATTGAATGGCTTTGGGGGGGAGGGAAAGGTGAGCAGATGGGATCTAATGTGATTTCTGAGACCCAGAGAACCCAGAACATAGGACGTTATTAGGTGATGGTATTTACCAATGTTAGATAACTTGTAGAAATAGTTAAGTCAGGAGAAAACAGTAGGCCTGAAAAGAAGAAGAGTGGGGAAGATGCGGAGCTCATCTGATGGATGTGAGGCTCCTGGTGAGACAATTATTTGAAAGATACAGCTTGGAATAGAAATGCTAGCCTATCCCCTAAAAGAAATTAGAGATATGAATTTTTGGTTTTTTTCTTAGTGGTGATATTTGAAGCAAAGATGGCTGATGAAAAGCGTCCCTCTTCCCATTTGAGGGGATTTCCTATTTCCTGCTACTCCAATATTCTTCCTCTTGGGAAAAAGCTACTTTGCAACTGAGTTAGCCATGGTATGGCTAAAATTTAACTCCCAACCCAACCCGTATGTCTATCCACAGGCCTAATAAGAATCCAAACTTCTTTATTTAGTGTCATGCTAAGCGCTTTTATGTTCCCTAACAGACTATTTACAACTCTACGAACGAGCTATCTGTAGCCTCATTTTCCAGATGACAAACTGAGAGAGAGGAATATGGTGCGTGGAGCTGCTTGAAACCACACAGTTAGTAGTGAAGTCAAAATTCAAAGCCAGATCAGCCTATCCGAAGTCCATGCTCTCGGAAGTGCTTTACTGATGGCTTTTAATTTGTCCCTAGAAAAGATATATTTTCCTGTTTAAATGTGTTCTCCTTTGTTTTCTCTTTTTTAGTTTTCAAATTTTTACATATCAGATGAAATTGCTCTGTGGCTCGGTAAAGTGCAAGGCACTGATGAGAGTACCCAAAGGGTTTAAGCTCCCCTTCGTTGATAAAATGCTCTATTTGAAAATTTTGTTAGTTTCAGAGGCACTGAAGAATTTTTACCTTATTAAAAAAAATGCAAACCAACAAAACATTTTTTTTAAAAGAAAAAAAAAAAAAAAAATCTTTGTCTTTTTTTGAGTGACGCAGCAGAGACCTCTTCTGGTCAAGAAGGAGAAGTCTTAGGCAGAGAACCAACTTGGAAAAGGTTGGGTGGAGAGAACTGGTACAGGAGAAAATAGGATATGAAATAGTTTTCATAGAAGAGTTGACAGTTATGTTGGATATAAAACTCTGACAGCAGAACAGAGAGGAGTGCTTTCCACACATGCGGAGAAAAATATATGTTTGCTGTAATTTACAAAGATACGAGGATGTAAATGAGAATCATTTATAACTCCACGGTCCAAAACTAATATTGTAAACATTTTGATGCACTGGCTTCCAGCATTGTTTTCTGGTCATATGCATTCTTTTTATTCACACTGGGTACACCTTGACTTTTTCATCTAGTGTTCTGTCACACACATTTTGCCACATTCTCCTTTTTTTCATTTTAACAGTTTTTAGTGAAAGTTGTATATAAGATTATTTTATTCTTGCGTCTTCTCAGTTGTTTCTTTCTTATGTCTGCCCTTTTCCTTTCCTACCTGGAGAGATTTGACTTTATGTTCAAGGATCTTTTTGTGGTCTTTGTCCAGTTTTAGTCTAGTGACAAGCACCTTGTTGGGGCGAATGCCCACATGGACAGTTGTGCCATTAGCCTCCTCTTGCTGCACCCAGTCAGTATAGGTGACATACTTCTTCCCGTAAGCCTGGGCTACGTTGCCAATTTGCTGCCCTTTGCAGTGCCCTCTCATAATCTGAACTTCCTCATCTTTTTGGATACGCATGGATCGAATACTGTACTTCTGTCTCAGCTCTTTGGAAAGAGGGGGAAGACATAATCTTCTTGTGAATGTGGGAAGGTACATTGACGTGCCTTTTCTAGTTCTTGCTTTGATCAGAAGCCACAAAGGGATTGAACTTCATTTTGGCTGCTGGTACTTCAGCAATGGTCACTGTTTTGGTCACATTCTTTTTTTTTTTTTTTTTTTTTTTTTTTGCGGTACGCGGGCCTCTCTCTGTTGTGGCCTCTCCCATTGTGGAGCACAGGCTCCAGACGCGCAGGCTCAGCGGCCATGGCTCACGGGCCCAGCCGCTCCGCGGCATGTGGTATCTTCCCGGACCGGGGCACGAACCCGTGTCCCCTGCATCGGCAGGCGGACTCTCAACCACTGCGCCACCAGGGAAGCCCTGGTCACATTCTTGAAAGAAGAAAGATGCTTTCTGACAGCAAGACTTTTATTGGTAAATCACATAAAAGCCAGAGAAGTTTCAGTGAAGACTTTTGTACTGGTCCCCACGTTGCTGGGGCCCCAGTTACGCAATGAGATGCACACAGCTTGGGGAGTGTAGTGCTGGCTCCATTCTAGCCGCTGCTCACCTTCTCTGCCAGACTCCCCTGTGTGGGGTACACCTATTCACCTGCTCTTGGTGGCCCCTCAGCCTGCCAGAAGCTAATCAGTAAAGGCCAAATATGATCACCTATATTCTCAGTATGTGAAAAATATATCCTTTGGCATTTTTGACCCTGGAAATCCCAGAGATTTCCCAGTCACTGGGACTAACCCACCTGGGCCAAAGCATCATAATCTACTCTCTTGCAAGGAAATTTACAGTCTTAAACTAAACCACAGTGGAATGGGGAGTTTTTGCTTTTTTTTTTTTTTTTTTTTTTTGCGGTACGCGGGCCTCTCCAGTGCCGTGGCCTCTCCCGTTGCGGAGCACAGGCTCTGGACGCACAGGCTCAGCGGCCACGGCTCACGGGCCCAGTCGCTCCGCGGCATGTGGTATCTTCCCGGACCGGGGCACGAACCCGTGTCCCCTGCATCGGCAGGCAGACTCTCATCCACTGCGCCACCAGTGAAGCCCCTGCTTTTTTTTTTTTGAATGGGGAGTTTTGAAAGGAGGATGCCAAAGGTACAAATTAGAATTTACATTTAAGAGAGTGACATTAGGTGAGGAATAATCTGAAAGAGAATCACTTCCTGGACGTAACTTAGGGGTCACACAAAATTAGAGAAAATTAAGTAAGACAGAATAATTGATACCATAGGGTGATGAGACCGTCACTGGGCCAGACCTAACAATTAGCACAATTGGATGCGAACAATATACTCAGGTGTTTTCATGAGGCAAGAACCAAGCACTGTACATTGCTCAGTGCAACTCTTTTGTTGAAGGGTTTTTTTTTTCAGTTTATTCCTAGAGATGTATAAAGGTCCTACTCAAATGAGCTTCTGCAGTTCTAGGCACCCCTTCATAGAGAGGTGAACCTCTTCAGGATGTCCTGCAGCATTCCTATTCCTCATTGCTGTGAAATTGAGCCTCAGGTGTCACCCTGGATTTTAAATTCTAGTTGACTGGTATAAATACAGAGAAGTATCTTGAATTTTAACTTAAAGATCTTGCTGATAATTATCATCACCATCCAGATTTTCTTTTGTTTTCAATGGAAGAGAAAATAATGGAGAGATACTTGACAGGAATATAGTCCTGTCAATGCTTACACTTGAGAAGAAGTGGGTTAATTGGCTCAGGTCTATTTTAGAGGCAAAGTAGGGAATTAATTATAGGAAGCAAAAATCTTCAATTTATCCTAAATAGCTTTTAGAAATTCAGAACTGCTTTTTTCTTTTTTCTTTTTATTTTCTTAAATTAGATGTATAAATTGTCCTCCTGGCAATTTCTCAAGTTTGGACTGAAGTGTGTGTAGAATGACAATTATATAAATTATATTTCACAGTTTTCTTCCTCACATACCTTTATTTAGGCTCTAGTACTTGTCAGTTGAGGAGACAGATATATTCTTTTTGTTTTGTTTTTGTTTTCAATTTATTTGCTCATTTATTTTTGGCTGTGTTGGGTCTTCGTTGCTGCCCATGGGCTTTCTCTAGTTGCGGTGAGCGGGGGTGACTCTTCGTTGTGGTGCACGGGCTTCTCATTGCGGTGGCTTCTCTTGTTGCAGAGCATGGGCTGTAGGTACGTGGACTTCAGTAGTTGTGGCATGCAGGCTCAGTAGTTATGGCTCATGGGCTCTAGAACGCAAGCTCAGTAGTTATGGCACACGGGCTTAGTTGCTCCACTGCATGTGGGATCTTCCCAGACCACAGATCAAACCTGTGTCCCCTGCATTGGCAGGCGAATTCTTAAGCACTGTGCACCAGGGAAGTCCAAGGCAGATATATTCTAGTATCTCTTCTAGTTCTTTGGACTGGGCTTTATGTTCTCTTGAGAACTTGGATCTAAAGGACCACGGGATCCTGTAGAACAATTTTTAAAAGGCTAGAGTTTCACTTCCAGCATGACAATGTGAGGAGTTCTTCAGACTCACTACCAAAAACAATCAGTAATAATTATAAAAGGACAGCCATTTAAAGTCTCTGGACATGGTCCTGGGTGCATACAGCAAATGAAGAAATACTTATTTAATGAAATCTCCTAAAGCTCAGTGAACCCTGAGGTGTTTGATCCAGGACCCACTTTTCCCCTCTCCCCTCCCAGCTCACCATAGTGGAAACTCTACTGCAGACTGGTGCAGCCAAGAGCACAGGGTTCCTCTCCCCACAGATCCCAGGTAGAGGGCTGTCTTCCCAGGCAGGGCAGGATATCAGCATTTCTCATCCTGACCCCAGCTACCTGTTTCCAAAGGTAAGTTCTATGCAAGTGTGGCCAAAAGGTGGGGGACTCCCTTTTTCTGCTCAGCCCCAGTTCATGGGTTGGAAGCTCTGCCTTGGGCACAGAGGCTCTGAGAATACTGGGGCCCTAATTCTCCCTGCCCCAGATCATAAGGTGGTGGTTCCACACTGGGAGAGACAAGCTGAGAAGACCTGAAGCTGAAACCAAGCAGGACACTGCAGAGCCTTCCTAGGTACAAAAACCCCTCTGTGTCTCCCATTTCTTGTTTGTAGAAAAAGTCTTTGGTCTCCTAGGCCTTCCCGAAGTTCCAAAGCAGTTATTAATTAGGGAAGTGAGGGAATGCAGAAACACAGGAAAAGCAGTCAAGAAACAATCGTTCAGTGGTAAAACAGAGTCCTAGTTCCTCCTCAAGCAATATATACAACAATCTGACACATATCTTTGAGTTGTTCTGCAGGGACAAAGACTCCCACCCAGGCTGAGGATGGTGACTACAGGCTGACCACAGCATAGAGACTCCATACTGGTTGGAACCAGGTTGGTGATTAAGATTCCTGAAACACCACCCTGTTAACAACCACCAACCAATCAGAAGAAAGTCATACCCACTGTAACCCTCACCCTGAATGTTGCCTTTAAAAAACTTGCCCTGAAAGCCATCGGGGAGTTTGGTTCTTTTGAGCATGAGCTGCCCATTCTCCTTGCTTGGTGCCTACAATAAATGCTGTATTTTCCTTCACCACAACCCAGTGTCAGGAAATTGTCAAGTGGACCCAATTTCAGTTCAGTATCACTTAAATTGTCTTCCTTAATAATTTACTTTATTTATGCATTCTTTACTGATTTTTAAGTTGATATTAGATGGACAGCTCCATCTTTTTTTGTGATAGTTTCCTTGGTGCTGTTATCAGATATGAACACTTGGCTGAATGAAGCATAGCTTAGACCCACTATGGTCTTTTAAAAAAAAATTCTGGTAAAATATATATGACATGAAATTAATGATTTTTACCCTTTTTGAGGGTACAATTCAGTGGCATTAAATACATTCACCCTGTTATGTAACCATCCATCTACAGAACTTTTCATGTCAAACTGAAACTCTGTACCCTTTAAATGATAACTCCCCATTCTCCCCTCCTCTGTAGCCCTTGGTAGCTAACTACCATTCTCTTTTCTTTCTCTAAGAATTTGACTATTCTAGGTATCTCATATAAGTGAAATCACACAATATTTGTCTTTTTATGTCTTATTTATTCACTTAGCCTGTTGTCAAGGTTCCCCATGTTAGAACATGTAACAGAACTTCATTTCACTTTATGGCTGACTGATAATCCATTCCATTCCATTCCATTTATATACCATATTTTGTTTATCTGTAGGGAAACAAAATGTCTGCTGCTATGAACATTGGTGTACAAATATCTGTTCAAATCCCTGCTTTCAATTCTTCTGGGCATATACCTAGAAGTGAAATTGCTGGATCATAAAGTAATTCTGAGTGTAATTGTTTGAGAAATCACCATACTGTCTTCCACAGTGGTGCATCATTTTTGCATACAGTGATTATTATGTCTTAAGTTATGTAAATCAATCCTTCACTATAGGAAATTGATACTTGGATACAGTGAGCCAATATGGAAACATATGTCTCAGCTAAAATTGTATGATGTATCACAGAGTCGTGTACTAACACTTCTAATAACCATGAAGATTAGCTGCTGGTCTCTATAGCCTTAGGGGGTGTGTTGGTGCAGTGGAGCAGAAGGAAGGGTGTTGGAGCAGTCAGAAAAGAAGCAAAAAGAATTCCACATCCTGCAACTCTATTTCAGTTTGACTTTCTTGACATTGAGTTTTGGAGGGGATGAATACTAAGGGTGGAATGAGAAGGAGAGAAAGGTAGAGGAGGTTAAATGGTAGGACTGGATCCGTCAGCTGTTTCTTAACTACTTGGTGTGAAATTAATTTCAGTGAGACACTTTTCCTTGTTTCCCCACATCATCTCAGATATTCTCAGAGACTATTTCTTTTCTAAGCTATTATAATATAAAAAGTATGCAGTTGACTTATAGCCTTTGAACAAATTGAACCTATAGGCAAAATACAAATGTACAAGGACTTAAACATTATGGGAGAGAGAGAGAGAGAGAGAGAGAGAGAGAGAGAGACTGAAGTACTTTATCATTTTATTCTTCTTTCATCAGACCAGTCGCCTCCTGAAGCCATGGGAAATCACAGTGCTTTGGTACTTGGAGAGAGGTGAATGCAGAGGCATATCTGCAATTTTCATTTCTGGTGGGCCTTTCTTCAAGACAACTTTATGATCTTCCCCATGGCAAAGCCTTTCACTATGATTCAAAAACAGAGAGTCTTCCAAAGGGCCGGCATGGATCCCACATGCTTCTGCATGCTAAAAGAAAAAAAAATCTGCTGTATATCACACCAAAAATCACTTTATTAGGGACTTCCCTGGTGGTGCAGTGGTTAAGAATCTGCCTGCCAATGCAGGGGACACGGGTGCAATCCCTGGTCCAGGAAGATCCCACATGCCGCAGAGCAACTGGACCTTTGCACCACAACTACTGAGCCTGCGCTCTAGAGCCCGTGAGCCACAACTACTGAGCCTGCGTGCCACAACTGCTGAGGCCCGCATGCTCTGCAACAAGAGAAGCCATCACAATGAGAAGCCCGCGCACCACAGCAAAGAGTGGCCCCCATTCGCTTGCTGCAACTGGAGAGGGCCCTCGTGCGACGACGAGGACACAATTCAGAGAATAATTAATTAATTTTTTTAAAAAACACTTTTTTTTTTTTTTTGCGGTACGCAGGCCTCTCACTGTTGTGACCTCGTCACTTGTAGAGCACAGGCTCCGGACGCGCAGGCCCAGCGGCCATGGCTCATGGGCCCAGCCGCTCTGCGGCATGTGGGATCTTCCCGGACCGGGGCACAAACCCGCATCCCCTGCATTGGCAGGTGGACTCTCAACCACTGAGCCACCAGGGAAGCCCTAAAAAACCACTTTATTAGATGAAGATGGAAGTTGCCCAACAGTTTTTCTAACTGTTCCTGTTGAGGAGGAAGGTCTAGTGGGCAGAGTAATATCCCTTTTTTAAAAGCAGTGCTCTCTCACTGGTGTCTTCCAACCAACAGGAAGAGCCAGTGGTGTGGGCTGCAGACTATAAACTTGGAGTCAGATCACTGACTTTTAGCTTCACTACTTTTGTGTTCTTGTACAAGTCATTTACCTACCGTGAGACTCAGTTTCTTCAAACATAAAATGGGATTTATTAAAGGATTCTTTGCGTATTGAATAAAACATTCTATGTGAATGAAAAAACTTTCGCCAACTACTAAGTAAAATAGCTACACAGTATGCAGCTGCTGCTGCACCCTGTTGCTGGATAGATAACAGCTACTTAAGATTATCTTAGTTGTACATCTATTTCTGATTCTTTGATACTGCTGAACAGCAGTCTGGCCTGGTCTTGGGGTGCCTCTCCCTCTCTCCTATGCTGTGTTCTCATTTTTAAGAGCTATATCATCTCCTATAGGAAAAATGGTAAAATGAAAAGAAAGCATAGCTAGCATTTATTCAGTGCACATTCATTTCATTGTAATTCTCATTTAATTTTCACTTTTACTCTGTAAGGTAGAATATTCCATACACCAGTCGCTAATTATATTTTTTAAATTGTTAGGAACACTGTCAACTAAATTGCAGAAGTGAAATAACAATGAAAAAATTATGCTGACTTATAGCTCTAAAGAGTAAGGGCAAGACTAACAGAAATGTTTTGATGCATTCAAAACAGTTCTTCATTATTGACTTCAACTCAAAGTTTATACCCTATTGTTCTAGTAAATGAAAAATATAAAGTCAGTACTACTATTGTCACCATGCTAAAGCTATTTAGGACATTGAAAGTGACTTGATAATCCACTACGTTACATGAAATACAGCCCAATATTAAGATATTAGAAAGTCTTAATAACCATACAAATTTGATGCTTAAGTCTGGTATTTGAATCGTGATTTCCTTAGTTTTATGTTTGTTTTCAAAATATCAGATAGAAATACATATAAAATAATCATCTCAAGGCAAATGGCAGACTCATTTATTACATTGTATGTATGCATTCTATAAGAAAATAATTGAGCCATATTTTTATATTTTGTATATCATATAATATCCATATTTTGTAATGTCTCTGTCTTCACAAAGTATATTCTTTTTTTTTTTTTTTTTTTTTTTTTTTTTTGCGGTATGCGGGCCTCTCACTGTTGTGGCCTCTCCTGCTGCGGAGCACAGGCTCCGGACGCGCAGGCCCAGCGGCCATGGCTCACGGGCTTAGTTGCTCCGCGGCATGTGGGATCTTCCCGGACCAGGGCACGAACCCGTGTCTCCTGCATCGGCAGGCGGATTCTCAACCACTGCGCCACCAGGGAAGCCCACACAAAGTATATTCTTATTCAACATTAATTGCTTATCCTTTAGAAATTTGGAAATTAGTTATATAAACACATTTCTTCCTAGGAATCCTAACATGAAATCTCCTCTTATTGCCTGATTCTTACAAAATATTATAATTTCCTTTAAAGAAACAACTTACCTTTTCACAAGTGAATGGTCAATCAATCTGAATTTGGAAAATGTTTTGAAACTATTGACTACTGAATCAGAGCATTGAGTGGGCAAGGAGTCTTATCTGTAAATCTAGCCAAACGGTTCCCATAGCTCTCAACCTGAGTGTGCAGTACAACTGTAAAAATACACGCTCTGTAAAGAACAGACTTGTGGTTGCCAAGGGGGAGGGTGGATGGGGGAGAGCTGGATAGGGAGTTTGGGGTTAGCAGATACAAACTATTATATATAGAATTGATAAATACGGTCCTACCATATAGCACAGGGAACTATATTCAACATCCTGTGATAAACCACAAGGGAAAAGAATATAAAATATACATATATATGTATAACTGAATCACTTTGCTGTACAGCAGAAATTAACACATTGTAAATCAACTATACTTCTGTTTAAAAAATTACATGCTCTGTACTGTAGCTTTAATGTTAATGGTGCCTACTTCTGATGAACTTCTTAACAGCTGTGAGTTGCCATTATGTAGAGAAAAAGGTAGACACGTATTTATGAAATCTTTTGGTTTATCTATTTTAGGTTTGTAATTGGGTTATTTGAATAGATATTGCTATTTAACTTTTGTTTGCAAGTTTATGTGAAGGCGCATCAAATAGTTTTTGTCAGAATAGAATGGTGGTTGTTGGAGCCTGGTAGGAGGAAGAAACGAGACAAAGGGTACAAATTTTCAGTTTTAAGAAGAATAAGTTCTAAGGGTCTAATGTTCAGTACAGTGACCATAGTTAATAATACGGTATTATATACTTGAAAGCTGCTGAGAGTAGATCTAAAGCATTCTCACTGCAAGAAAAAAAGAGTCAACAATGTGAAGTGATGAATGTGTTATCTTGATCTTGGTAATCACTCCACAATGTATATCAAAGCATCACGTTGTATAAAGTTATACAATCATATTTGTCTGTTATTCCTCAATAAAGCTGAAAAAATGAAAAATAAATTTCAAAGCAGCTTTTGTAGAGTTATATATGTCTATTCACAGATATATTAAATAGTATAGGTTTTTTATTATAAATACCTATAGGAAAATACCTTCAGATTCACATTCCTGAATTTCATGTTCTGTTTCCAAGGCATTACATAACGTCTTGGGATCATCCGTTGCTTTAATGAAAACCGTGGCAAATGAATCTCACCACACCTGAAGATTAGGAAAGCAAGAAGAAAGGATATACTGTGAGCTAAATTCAATTACTTTAGCTTCATTTTACGGAATGGAAGCAGTTGTGTTGTGTCTGTGAGGTTTGGACCCTCGCAGCTGCAGGACAGAGCTGTGTCACTGTTTGAGGCTCACCTAGTAGATAACCAACCCATTAAATCCCCGAGTATCACCAAGATCAAGAGTCTGGGCTGGGTATCCGTAGCTAACTGCACGCTGTCCTTTACAATTTGCTCATGATGTTCATTTTGGCCTGACTTTAAGGGGGAAGACAGCACACCATGATCTATCTCAGGCCTACTCATTACCTAAAGGAATCACTGGCCAGTCAGAAAAACCAGTAACTAATTTAGCTTTTGAATTTAGTACATGCCCTACACTCAGGTCAGACTTGCTTTCTCTGCACACACATTGTTTTGTTCTAGAACATAAAGCTTTCTATATAGATGCCAAGGGGAAACACAGAATTAGCGTCCTCATCTATGTAGCTCCCAGATTGAAAACAAAGAAAAAAAACCACCCAAAAACCCAGAACCCTTAAGTCCTCACTTAATAGCAGGCTTATATGAATTCTCATCAGAACAGTTGTTGGTGAGTTTAGGTAAGATAGGACAAGTGTCTTTGCCTGAAGCCATCACTGCCAGTAGTGACAGGAATTCTCATCTAGAACTTTACTAGTCTACTATTCTAATTATGATGTCATAGCTGCCTCAGATCTAATAATGTTTTGCTAATTTCATAGCAACCCATAGCAGTTACTTTAGCAGTCAATTAAGAGTGTGGCACTTAGAGCGATTTTCGGTGTTTTTAATACACCTTGAGTACATCATCATTCTTATCATGAACACTTAAAAATGATGCTTGCAGATATATTACAAATTTGACAGATACTAGAAAATATATTGGACTAAAGAATTATTATTCACAAATCACTTCAACTTAACACCATTTACCCTTAGCTGATTTTCCTCTTAACATAGTGCACGTGGTTGATAATGTGTCCCATTTATGTTTCACCATTACTTAGACACACTTTAAGGTGCAAATCAAACTTGCCTAAACCCAAACCAATCCAACCCATATTATCTCCTAAGATTTGAGTTATATCGCAGAGTATTTTAGGTAACAAAACTCATTTTAATAAAGAAAAATTATGAGTGAGGATGAGCACCTAAATTACTAGGCCAGAGACATGGAGGGTTATTACTGCTAATACTCCTAGCCAGAAGGAGGAAAAATGTTAGGCTGAGCAGGAAGAATGACTGCAATGTACACTGCCTTGGTCAGAGTATTAACTGAATACATATCCAGCAACAGTCTGGAGAGAACTTCCTAGATCTGGATAGTCAGAAAAGTTTAGAGAAGAGTAATGTTAATACACAAAACTTTACAGAACCTTAAAAACTGAAGCATTGGTTTCTATATATAACATTAGGATGTACTACAATCCAGAAATCTGGTTTGCAAATGTTAAGGAAATAACAATTGATGAAAACAATCTGGGAAGGCGGGAATGAGGGAGGAGCAATCCACCGAAGATGAAGCAGCTTGAGGTATTAATGTCCCTCAAAAACTGTAAATTTCACTAGAAAAATTAGCAATATTTACATGAGTAAGTGGCATTTAGATTTCTGAATGTTGATTATCTTTCCTGATATACTATACCTTTAAAATCACCTTACATAAAATAATCTCAGGGACTGTGGTGATCATTTTACAACTCATAAAAATACTGAATCACTATGCTGTATACCTGAAACTAATGTAATATTGTAAATCAACCATACTTCAATTTAAAAAAATTCTTTAAATAAATAAATGGTTTAAAAAATCTCAGGGACAATGTTTAAATACTTACCTATTTAAAATGTTTCTTGGGGCTTCCCTGGTGGTGCAATGGTAGAGAATCTGCCTGCTAATGCAGGGAACACGGGTTCGACCCCTGGTCTGGGAAGATCCCACATGCCGCGGAGCAACTGGGCCCGTGAGCCACAACTACTGAGCCTGCGTGCCTGGAGCCTGTGCTCCGCAACGAGAGGCCGCGATAGAAAGGCCCGCGCACCACGATGAAGAGTGGTCCCCACTTGCCACAACTAGAGAAAGCCCTCGCACAGAAACGAAGACCCAACACAGCAAAAATAAATAAAAAATTAATAAACTCCTACCCCCCACATCTTTAAAAAATAAAATGTTTCTTTCCTAGGTTATAGCAATTTTATGAAAGAACATTTGAGATTAAAAAATAAAATCACTTGAAACTCATTAAGGACTGCCAGAACTCCAATTTTATTTTTGCATTCTTTATGAATAAAAAGTAACCAATTACCATTTCCTTTTCTTTCCCTGCTTAGATACTTAGCTCCAACTTCAATGATCATGTATTTCAGAAACTATTGAAAGACTTCAAGTACACTGCTGCAAAGAATAGTTAATAATTGCTCCCTACATATTTTTGCTTAATCTATTTTGTAAACTGTAGTCAACTCCCGGAACATCTTAAGTAAACTACCTTTATTTCCTTAAATAAAGATGAATAATTTTAAACATCATGCAGATGGTAAACTTCCTTAACATAAGGTAAAACAGTCTTAGGCAGGCTGTCACTGGGAATTTTTTAAATGTCATGGTAATTATGCAGGTATGGATCATATTCAGTATTTAATATATGACCAAGGTAACTAATAAGAGGTCAAAAACAAAGTTAAGGTTACGAAGAGATACTTCTTTGAAAAGCTTTTGATGTTTATTTACTTCTGGACAAACAAGTTAAGTGGGAAGGGCCACTAGTATAAACCTATTTTTAGTGTCTATTATTAAAACTGCTTAAGAGTTCTTAGAACACAGAAAAACTGAATTTGAATGCATTTGTAAGAGCTTGACAATTTATGTCTTAGGATCTTTTAATGGAATGTTTGAAACCAATCATAATTCACGGCAAAGATAAATCAGAAAAAGAAAACAAACTTTTGAATAGCATGTTATAATGACCTGGACAAAACTGATTATCAACTAGTAATGATTAGCACATGCAATAGATTGAGAAATTAAATCCTCTGCTATATACTTTTAAGTATTTTGTCAGACATGAGAAAGTTTTAAATGTTCTTATTGCATTCATCTCCCACATATTCAATTTTATTTAAAACAAGACAACAGTTCTCTCCAGATTTTTGGGTTTATCAGTGCAAAGTAAAATAAAGCAATCTCAGTAGAAATGGTTTATTACAATGTTATCTTAGAAAGGCTTATTTCTTCAAATGTCCTAAAAGATGTCCAAATCATGAGAATGATCAACCTCAATGGCTTCTTCTGCATCCAACTTTGTTTCTCCATGTCCTTCCTGTGATTCATCAAGAGAGGCCAGGGCCTCATTTGTGTCACTTGCAAAAGTCTCTCGTGATGTATCATCATCTTCTTGAAAATTTAGGCTTTTAATAGCTTGTTTCATCTTTTTTCCCAACACTTGTGTTCTTCTCTTCCTAGCAGCTTTTTTATTTTCATATTCCTTTTGATTTTCAATGTAGAAAATGTCCTACAATAAAGGAACAACTTTAGTAAACAAGAACTACCAATTATTAAAAGCCTGTTATAAGGCAGACTCTTTACATTATCTCCATTTTCCACACACACAAAAAATTAGATTCATAATTGAACACAGAGTCCAAGATATTTAATAAATCCTCATTGCAAGTTGAGAGGATGAAGCTATGATTCAAACTCAGCCTAATGTTAGGTCTAGGGTCCATGCTTATTCTACCATATACATCAATCTATAAAGGTTTTCTAAAAAGAAATATACAGTAGGAAAATCATATTGTTTAGGATTTAAATAAAATATAATTTATCACAACAAAACAGAAATCTTTGGTATAATAATTTACTAACTCTGAAATGTCATCATAACCACATGTGATTGCATATGCTAAGAAACTGGCCAGGCCCGAACTGTGTGACTAAGTATGATCATGTAATCTACACAATGCAAGAAAAATTCCAGCCCTTAAACACTGCTGTGATTAACATGTGAGACTGTAAATCTCTGCCAAAAACTTTTATCACAAGGCATAAAAATGATATAGTCAACACTTGGATTCCAGGGTGCCAGAAAAAGGATTTTATAGCATGAAAATATGAGAATCTTCTAGTACAGGGTTTTTCAAGTATGGCACTACTAAAACTGCAAGCCAAGGAATTCTTTGTGTAGCAGTCTGCTGTGTGCATTGCAGGATGTTTAGCAGCCTACCTGGCCTCTACCCACTAGCACACCCACCCCACACCCAAACGGTGACAACCAAAAATACCTCTAGACACTGCCAAATGTCCTCTGAGAGGCAAAACTGCCAGTGAATGAGACGGTTCAAGTAGAAAATACATTTCCATTAAAACACTACATGGAAAACAAAATAACTTCTGGGAACTTTGATACAGATAGATAAATATAATTTTAGAGGGTACAAAAAAAAAAAGGTCAGGGATCTAAAGAGAAGGCAAAAATGATGATGCTCATACAAAAAAGATTCAAAGGTTTAAAAGAGAAGCTACTACAGGCAGGACACACTTTTGACATCCTATTATATTCTATGAAGTGACTCTTAAAAGCTGTAGCCAAGCCAGTTCCTATTACATTCTTAAAGTGCATAAAGTGCAAATCCCTTGTTTATAAAAAACCATACAGAGGATGGTGAGATAAAGGGGGCCCTCTGCTTGCTAAATAGTAAAAGCAGCACACAGAATTAGCAGAGGAAGGAGTAAGGAACCCTGAAATGAATGCAATAAGGGAAAGTTTCAGAATATGAGAGCTTTGATGAAGAGAAGGAATAAAAGTATTTGCTAAAGAAATGAGGATGGGGATGGAGAAAGATGGTACATATGTGAGAAAAAAGTCCAGGAAGGACAAAAAGGGTGAATTCAGAGGAAAATGAGGCCAGCTACCCATTCCTGAATGAGCACTTTTATGTGCCAGGCATTACACTGAAAACTTTACACAGGTGTGAACTCTTTTCATTCACACAAGAACTTTATGAGGTGGGGATTATACTTGTTTTCAGATGAGGAAAGTGAGGCTCAAGATTAGAGCCAAAAGGCGAAGGTAGAAAGTCTAAACTCACAAATGATTTCTTCAAGTCCATATTCTTAAACCTTAAACCTTCGCAACAGTGTGATAATTCACAGTTTTTTCAAGAGTCGATTTACCTTCAAGTGGAGCAATAGTAGAAGTATTTTCATTTTATATGGAAGCACATCCAAACATCTTGATAAAAAACAATTCTAACTAGTACAATGCTTGGCAACACTAAATAAAATTATGAAGTTCCCCTTTTCCCTCCAAATATGGCAATCCTTATTAAAAAGGAATGTCATTCTCATGGGTTATGAAATTAAACAGAACAAACTGGGATGACCCAAAGAAATGTCTTTGTAGCATATTGTTAATGTTGTTACAACAAATGCAGACAACAGATAATCTGAGAGCAAGTTTTTTTCTCCCATCCATCTCTCTGTATAATTAACTGCAAGTTAAGAACCTTAAGTGCATACTATTTTCAGAGGGAGAATGTTATTGGTGGACTTAATTAACTTTTTTTTTTTTTTCCTTTTAAACATAGTAAATTTTATTCTCCTTAAACCACAAAATAGAGTCTGTGGTTGTACAAACACCACTAGCTACAGTCTCTTGCCAGGAGGTCCCGGCTGGGGAGGGGGCAGTTAGTTGGCAGCCAGAACTGCTGAGGGGGCCACCTCTTTAAAATGCTGACAGCCAGCTGGCAGGGCCCCCACACCAAGTCGGGGGAAGCACCCCGACCCTCTAGGAGGGCACCGGGCCAGGCCCTGGCGCCACAGGCTGCTGCACAGCGCCACCTCCTTAGGGTCCGCGGTACCGGGAGAGGGCCTGTCCAGAAGCACTGGGGACACCTCTCCATCCTCCTCCAGAAGACCGGGGCTCAGAGATGGTTCTGAGGACTTCAGCTCCTCAGCAAAATCTGGGGACAAGCGTCCCAGGGAGGTGATGGTCTGGGGGCCGAGGTCTTCCTAGGGGGTCGGTGACAGGGTGGGCGTGGGTGAGGGGGCCTTGGCCAGGCACCCCAGCTTTGCAAATTAACTTCTAACTATTCTTACTTTTTCTTTCTTCACAAACTTTGTATTCTCTAAAACAAATTGTAAGGCCACATACCAAAACAAAATCAAATGAGAAAAAGTTGAAAACAAGCCCACTCAGTTCAGTTCTGGCTTCCAAGTTCTACAGACTCTGATTGTTAGCAATATAGTGACTAAAAGAATAATTGTAACACCATTATTTGGATCACACATGAAATTACCTATAATAAAATTAGGGCTTCCCTGGTGGCGCAGTGGTTGAGAATCCGCCTGCCAATGCAGGGGACACGGGTTCGTGCCCCGGTCTGGGAAGATCCCACATGCCGCGGAGCGGCTGGGCCCGTGAGCCATGGCCACTGAGCCTGTGCTTCCGGAGCTGCGCTCCGCAACGGGCGAGGCCACAACAGTGTGAGGCCCGCATACCGAAAAAAAAAAAAAAAATTATATTTGCCTTAGGTTTTTCCCTCTAGTAACAAAAATAGTCAATCCATGCACATACAGAAAATTTGGCAAAAAAAAAACCCAGAAAAATCTTAAAAGACAAAACATTTATAACCCCTCACAACAGACCAAATCATTGGTAACATTTTGGTGTTTTAACTGCCAGTCTATTGTCCCATGCCTCTTTTTCTTTATAAATTTGTACTTTGTCGTTTTAAAAAATTCAGTTATTGTACTTTCTAATTTTCTTAAAATTGCTTCATAAAAATAGAGGCTACAGCATAGGTGTTTTAAGAATGTCCCTATTAGTCAACATTCCCCTATTATTAGATACTAACGTTTCTATTGTTTATTATAATGCAATGTTTCTGGTTGTTTAAGATAAAAATCTACTAACATTAGATCCCCTTCTCCACAATGAGTTAGAAGAAATGAATTTCAAAGATAGGTGATTCAGTGAAAACAGCATGGGTCTGAAGTCAGAGTCCTTCCTGTGTGATCTCAGACCTATCCTTTTTATTGCTCTGCATTTGCATATCAGGGTAATACCCAATGATAGACAGTGCCAGGCTGCCGGTGAATAAATGTTCTTCTTCGCGGTGAATGAATGTTATTTTCTTCTCTCCCGCTTCTGGAAATTGTCCAAGTTTAGTTAACAAACAGCTTTTCTAGATATCATTTTATTTAACTCCTTTATAGCAATATCTAATAGGCAGGGCACATATTAAAATCCTCACTTTATAGATGAGAAAATCAAGGCTGAGGGAGAGTAAGCAATCTGCTCAGAGTCATATAATCACTAAATGGCAAAATTAAGTTTAAAACCTAGATTTTGAATCTTAGAGAATTCTTTTCATCACATCATGCTATATCTTTGAAAAGAGTGACATTTTGCTATCAAAGACCCAAGAAGAATGTTCCTTCTAAGTACACACTCTGATCAGGGGTTATATTGGGGGAGGAGGGAGAACATCATTAAGGTATAAGCTCTGTTCTACCACTCAAAAGTTGTGTTCCCAAGGAAATTCACATTGTTACAAATTTATTATCAAAATAATTGTTCCAATGAGGAAAAGAAGTAGTTATAGAGTAGAGATTTCAAATGTGCAACAACAGTAACATTTCCTGTAGGAATTTCAGTAAGATTTTTTTAAAAAAATGACTAAAAGTGAATAGCCAGAAAAAAGAAAAAAAACATTGAGCAGATGCAAAATACCCTCCCATGTAGCAACAGCTCAAGAGAAAAGGTTTTTATTTTTCTGTCATCATTAGCATTACATTAGTATGGCTAAAGCACATTCCTATGACCTTTATCACCCACTGTTATAAGAGAATACAAAATTTCTCAAATATTATAGCTGTGTTGCATGTGTACCATCTCCTTCCTATGCAAGAAGACAGTTCTCAATTTTGATCACATGTGCTAAATGCGAGTCATGTTCCTTAACTAACAAATTAAAAGGTAACTAAATTCTGAGCTGTGAAAAACCCACAGTGTATAAGATTTCCCATATGACATTCTGGTAATACAAAAATGATACTAAAATGACCGGCTTCAGTTTGTAAGAAATATAGGAGATAGAGGAATGAACAAAACAAATGCGTGAGCAGACAACAGAATGTGGTACATTCTATAAGAGAGCCATACTGGACTCATCAAAAGGTCTAAATCATGGAGAAAAATGTAGGATTAAAAAGATCAAAAGAGATATAACAAATGGGATGTGGAAATCTAGATAGGATCCTGATTTGGGGAGGAAAAAAGCTAGAAAATACATTCTTGGGACAATTCAGGAAATTGGAATAAGGGCTAGATAGATACTGGGATGATGCTATGAAACTGTTCTTATTTTTCTTAGGTGTGGCTGTGTAGGATATTGGCATTATTGGGAGATGCCTGTTGAAATAATTAGGGCTGAATGTCATGATGTTTGCTCCTTATTTCCCAACGGTACAGAAAAAAAATTGTATAGGCAAAGTAAGAATGTCAAAATGTTAACCACCCCTGAACCTAGGTGAAGGATATATGGGTATTCATTCTGTTGTTTTTTCATCTATTCCACGTTTGAAATTTTTCATTAATAAAAAGTTGTAGGAGTAGAAAAAAAATAATTACATGCTAAGAGACCAGGAAAAATTGCCATAAAAGAAATCTTGACCTTGGCTCTGAAAGAGAAGAAAATGAGGAGGCAGAGCTTTACCAAAGGCACAAGGTTTACTTGAAAAGAGACAATGAAAAATTGGTCAGTACAAGGCAGAGCAGGTAATAGAGATCAGTAGAAAAGGAAGCTAGAGGCTGAGTGGGAGTTAAATTATGATGGATCTTAAAAGTCAAGGACATTATTGTTTCTACCTTAATTTGTTCCTCACTGATACTAGGAGTGTTCTTCAGGAGATTCAGAAAAACTCCACCTGGTGTTCTTCTTCGACTACCATTCTACAAAAAGGAACAGAAAAATTCCTGTGAAGACTCTTCCAGTGAATGGTCAAAGCAACTTTTAGAGACATTCCTAAGGAGATATTAAGGTCTACAGTACCACTGCAGTTTCACTGCAGTGTCCTTCTCTCCTCTCCAGACTTCCATTTGCTCTATTTCTTTTCCCACGGCATGTATCACTTCCTAGCATACTTGAAGATACTACATTTATTCTTTACAGACTGTTTCCCTCCCACCCCCTACTATAACATAAGCTTCCCGTGTCTAGAACAGTGCCTGGCACACAGCAATAAAGAACTGTACAAGGAGAGAATGCATGCACCAAAAGAAAGTGAATTTGGACTTGCATCTTCCCAACATTCAGTAGATTTCCATTAGCTCACTGGTTTTATTACTACAGTATTAAAATTTTGATATAGGGAATTCCCTGGCAGTCCAGTGGTTAGGACTTGGCGGTTTCACTGCAGGGGGCCTGGATTTGATCCCTGGTTGGCGAACTAGTATTCCACAAGCTGTGTGGCACAGCAAGAAATTAAAAAAAAAAAATTTTTAAGGAAAATATTGATATAATCTATAACTTCGTGCTCAACTGAATGAAAATCTAGGTACCTTAAACAGTGACACAAACAGGGATGCCAGTACATTCATGATTATTATAATCTGTTTTGTTGTTAACTTCTGGAACCTATGTTCACAGGCTGTTTCCTCACCCAGTGCTATCACTTCTAACTGGTTTCTTTTCTCTCCATTTCCACAGCATAATATTTAGTCTCTTGTAATGTTATTATTCAAATTCATGAGGAACAAATAAGAAGGAAGCCATCCAATCTTCATCCTCACCCTGTGCCGAAAGCTCAATTAAATGAGATCTGCAAAACCATTCATTCTACGGGATAAACAGCTACTGCTTGCAATCTGGCCCCAACCAGAGAAGTGCTCTTTATGCCATTCTGGAGCAATGAAGTATTTTTTAACTGTTTTATCATTTTTGCTTCCTCAACCCCAGAAGCTTTAGACATTTTGTTTCCTATTCACTCCTACCACCCATGAAATTTTAATATTCACATATACCTTATATTTATCTGTGCTTTTTACATAACAAGATTTTGGGGTTTTTTTTACCCCCAAGAACCAGTTTCCAAGAATGCATGAATTAAATGAACCAAAAATAACATTTCTTTTTTTAAAATTTATTTATTTATTTATTTATGGCTGCATTGGGTCTTCGTTGCTGCACGCACGCTTTCTCTAGTTGTGGCGGGTGGGAGCTACTCTTTGTGGTGGGTGCGCAGGCTTCTCATTGCGGTGGCTTCTCTTGTTGCAGAGCACGGGCTCTAGGGCACGTGGGCTTCAGCAGTTGTGGAACACGGGCTTAGTTGCTCTGCATGTGGGATCTTCCCGGACCAGGGCTCGAACCCGTGACCCTGCATTAGCAGGCAGATTCTTAACCACTGAGCCACCAGGGAAGCCCCAAAAGTAACATTTCTGTTCACCACCACTAACTAAATTCTGGGCACTGTGATAAGTATTTTATAGGCATTATCTCATTTAATCCTTATAATAGAGGATTAATCCCATTTTATAGCTGACTGAGGTCTGAGAAGTATCAATAATTTAGCCAAATGTCACATCTAGTAAGCTGCACACCCAAAATTCAAAACAAGGTACCCCAAATTCCAAAACCCATATTCTCAAAATCTGAGCTTCCAGTTCCCCTCTCCAGACCTTTTTCTTAAAATTTCAGCCTTAATGAATCCTATAAGAGATCTGTTGTTGACTGCACACTAACAGGCTACAATTTAGGTATATTTTTTAATAAATAAAGTATTAATTGCATACTGAATTTTTAAATTTTTTAAAATAAATTTATTTGTTTTTATTTATTTTTACATTTGGCTGAGTTGGGTCTTTGCTGCTGTGTGCAGGCTTTCTCTAGATGCAGCGAGTGGGGGCTACTCTTTGCTGTGGTGTGCAGGCTTCTCACTGTGGTGGTTTCTCTGTTGCAGAGCACACAGGCTCTAGGCACGTGGGCTTCAGTAGCTGTGGCGCACAGCCTTAGTTGCTCTGCAGCATGTGAGATCCTCCCTGACCAGGGCTCGAACCCTTGCCCCCTGCATTGGCAGGCGGATTCTTAACCACTGCACCACCAGGGAAGCCCTGAATTTTTAAATTATTAATGAAGGTTTTTTAAAGTCTGAAACACACTGTAATAATTTATAAATAAGAGAACCAACAATCAGAGACAAGGGCATTTTATTTAAAAATCACATGAAATAATACAAAACCAGAAAGAATGAAGCAGTTAGTCTTACCATTATAAAAAGGCCACCATTTTGTTCAACTTCAGCAGTTTCCATCAGAAGTTCAATTGCCTTTTTGTTCCCAATTATCCTCACTACTCGGGCTATCAAATCTTTCTTTGGTTCCTGCAACCTGATAAGGAACAAATGAAGTAATATTAAACTTTTTATTTGTTGCATAAAGTTGAGGAAATCTACCTTAGTCTCCAATTTAGTTCCTAGCTAGAATTAACTTCTCATTCTAATAACATTTGCTTTCCAAAATCCCCAATATTTAACCTTGGAATCACTGACATGGAAACATTCCTATCTTGGGTCACCCAAGGAGATCGTAACCTCAAGGTTCCATCTCAAGTCTCATAACTGGCATCTTCACTTTGCCTTATTGGATTATGGCATATTTCAAAAGAAATATGCACACATAGCAAGGGGAATACAAGCCTAAAAGCAAAAGAAGATACAATCAATCTACTCTCATCAAAACAAATAGCAAACATATACCATACTTTCTAAAAGTTAGCTCTCCTAACTAGAGATGTCTAAGAGCTTTAAAATGGATTGGATTTTTCCCTCATGGGCTCCCTGCCTCAGAACAAGGAAACAGCTAATATTTACCAAATGCTTTTCATGGGATAAGCACAATCCTAAGAACTATATATGCATTATATCTCAGTTAATTCTCTCAACAACCTTATGATGCAGATATTATTATTTTCATTTTACCACTGAGAAGTAAAAACACAGGGAGCCTAAGTAGGTACCACTTCTGACATAAGAACCCATACTCCATAGAGATGAAGGAGCATTAATATTACAGAAGTCTTACCAGTTCCCTAACCAGCCCTGGCTTCTTTTGTTTCTTCTCTGTTGTGGAAAGAGCAGTAGACTAGGAACAAAGGGGCTAGACTTTAGTTCCAGGTCTGACACTTATTAAATTTGTGACTAAGCAAGCCACACAACTACTGGGTCTCAGTTTCCTATTTGTAAATTAAAGGCTTTGGTTTACAAAATCTCTAAGTTCCTTTCCAGCACTCAAATTCCAAACTCCCTCAGTATTTAAAAAAAATCCAGTATGAATATTGACAGGCCTGCCTGGAAAGTAAATACTTGTTTTCCTACTAGCTATATTACTCTTGAACCTTACCTGTTTTCAGATTTGTGACACTGTTCACTAGTGATTTAGAGCTAACAAAAAGTAAACAAAATTTCAACTTTTTATTTATTTATTTATTGACCTCACCGAGCTGCTTGCAGGATCTTAGTTCGCCGACCAGGGATCAAACCCAGGCCCATGGCAATGAAAGTGCCAACTCCTAACCACTGTACTGCCAGGGAATTCCCAAAATTTTTACTTTTAGTATTTCTTGTTAAAAAATACATGAAATGTAAATTTACCATACATCAAGCAACTCTACTCCTATTTATCCAAAAGAAATGAAAATCTGCATCCAAAGATGTGTACGTCAAATTTCTTAACAGCATTATTCATAATTTCCCAAAAGGGTAACAGCCGATATGGATGTGTGCATGTAAATAAATAAACTTGATTCCTGCTACAATATGGACGAATCTGAGAAACACTGCAGTAAGTGAAAATAGCCAGGCACAAGAAACCACATATTGTGATTCTATTAACATGAAATTTCCAAAAATGCAAACTGATAGCAACTGAAAGTAGACTAGCAGTTTCGTGGGAATAGGAACAGGAACTAACTTTAAATGGGCACATGGTATGAGGGATCTTATAGGGTGACAGAAATGTTTTAAAAATGCTTTATGGTAATCGTTGTACAATTGATAAACTTACTGAAAAAACAACACTTGAAATGGATTAATTTTACCACATGTATACCATGCCTCAATAAAGTTGTAAAAAAAAAAAATCATGAATGCTTGAAAGCACTCCAAAAAACCTACATGATTTAAAAGGATATGATTTAACCTAAAGAGTTCTATAGCACTAAATGGAAAGAGTTGCTCAAGAGTTCATAAAAATCTGCAAAATTATTCTAGCAGGTCTGCCCAAATTTAAGAACACCCATTTATATTCATATAACCACATAAGCCTAGAGTTTATGCCTTGAATTTAAAAATTTCAAAAAAGGAACACCATCGTCAGTGTATTTGGAATCTGTGTTATTTCTCATAAATGGAAGACAGTTGGTCAAGTGCTCACTTGTAGACAAATTTAAATGCTCACCTGAAAGAAATTTCATCAGCCACTTTCTCTTGAGAATCGTCCTCTGTGATCTCATATCGGCCTTTATAGTTCATTTCTAGTCTGTCTCCTAGTCTGTCTTTGACAGGTCGTTTCCTTTTGAGATGACCTTGCCCATTTTCCTCCTCCTTTGATCCCGTTTTTTTGCCACCATGCATATATTCATCTAGCTCTTTGTCTAATTCTTTCGTATGCTCTTGGGATTCCCTCTTAAGTTTCTTAGCAAGCAAATAATTGTACGTCTCGGATTGCCTGCTTTTGTCAATAGTGCCCTCCATTCCCAAGATACCAAGTTCAGTGGCCACTGCATCTTGATTCTGTTCCTGCAGCACAGCACCCCATATGTTGTTAACCTTCTTCCCTCCAGCAATAGGCAGTTTCTGGCTGCTCTGGCCAAACTGAAAAGGCTCTGGTTTGGGAGGAGTGTTAAAACATTTTTGTCGTTTGCGTTTCCAGACAGAGCTATCATCATCTGAATCTGAGAAACTCTCCTCACTTGAATCCACACTTTTAACACTCCGATAATGTGATACTGGAGCACACCCTGTTGCAGTATTCTGGAAGGGCCTCACTGCACAGTCCCCACCTAATGCTTTCTGCAAGTGAAAGAAAATACAATCAATTCCATAAAACACATTAACTCCACACACCATGTGCTTTTTAAAAAATTATTTAGGGGTTCAGCTGGACCATTCTGAAGGAGAAATGATCTTCAAAGATCTCTGAAACCAACTGAGTCCCTGCATTTCTAAAGGTCTACATGGAATTTCCTTTTTTTTTTTCCCTTATTTTTTGGCCGCGCCGTGTGGCTTACAGGATCCCTGCTTCCTGACCAGGGATTGAACCCGGGCGGGCAGTAAAAACTCCAAATTCTAACCACTAGACCACCAGGGAACTCCCTGGAATTTCCATTTTAAAAGCCACAAATTCATTTTCTATATAGCTAATGCAGCACTTAGTTCTAAGACCCCTTTTAAAAAATTACCAAAGCTTTTTTTTTTTTTTTTTTTTTTGGTACGCGGGCCTCTCACTGTTGTGGCCGCTCCCGCTCCAGACGCGCAGGCTCAGCGGCCATGGCTCACGGGCCTGGCCACTCTGCGGCATGTGGGATCTTCTCGCACTGGGGCACGAACCCGTGTCCCCTGCATCGGCAGGTGGACTCTCAAACCACTGCGCCACCAGGGAAGCCCCAAAGCTTTTAATTCTCACCTTTAGAAGATTTTCAATCTTTTCAGTTATTGTCAGAATGTTTGAAAATGACATACACGATACTTGTTACTAGCAGTTAAAACAGAACTTGCTTTCTTCCTTTCCAAAGATGCCCGCCATGCTTGATTACATCAACTGCCTTTATATGGTTTTGTGACTATGTTCCTTTTAGACTAGACAGTAAACTCCTATGTGTAAGAATCTCCAACAAATTACTTTTAAAACTGCAGTCCGTGGCATTAAGTTTACCAAGTCATGGGTCAATCTATGTAAAACAAACTGAAGAGACTGAAAAACAAAATATTTTGGTACCGGTTTCCTAAGAAATTTCTAGGCAAAAGGAATCACCTTTGCTTTTTCAACTAAACACTAAACAAAGTATCTGTTAAATTCCTAATATGTGCTAGAAATGGGGGTGGGGTATTTTAAGTCTAGAAGGTAAGTCTTCCTATTTTGAAATAATAATGGCTAACATTTGTCAGCCATTACTCAGGCTCCACTGAATCCTTACAGCCACCCTATTACTGTCGTACTATTATCATTCCTATTCTAAGATGGGGGCACCAGGCTAAATGCCCTGTCACAGGTCACACAGTGGCGACGCCAGGATTCGAACGCGAGTAGCCTGGCACTAAAGCCTTCTCAAAAGAGCTTGCTACTTAGTAGGGCGGCCAAGACGAACGCCTACTTAGAAACCTGGGAAGCTAACACAAAACCCAGTGCCACATTATGGCATGACGAAGCTAGGTTCCAGGGGAATATGGAAGACCAGGCCTCTGAGCAAGTGATGAACTTCATCCCTGGTCCTCACTCCCTTTCTGCTCAGCGTGCACATGAGCGCCACAGGCTGTTTGCAGGCCGATGTCCCCAGGTTCTACGTTTTCGGCAAAAAATACCCTTCCGGGACAACCTAGCGGCGCCGAAGTGGGGAAGCCCGTAGGTTTAGAAAACGAGGAGCGGAGCACCGGAGGCGGGGAAGAGACGGCCGCAAGCCCGCCTCCGGGAGGCAGCCCGCCTCGCGGGCCCCGCTTCGCAGCGAGACGCCGGGCTAGGTTCGTACGGCCTCCTATCCCCGCAACCTCCCTCGCTCCGCGAGCCGGGCCGCGGGACCCCCGCCCGCCCCTCACCCTCCCCACCGCGCCGGCTCGCGCGCCGGGCCCGGGGACGCCCACCCCTCATTGCAGCCCGGGCTCCGCACTCCACGCTCCCGGCCCAGAGTCACCCGCCCCCCCTCCGCACTCACCGGCACGTGCAGCGGCCTGTCGCTGGGTGCCACTGTCATGTCGGAATCCGAGTCAGAAAGCTGCCCATCTTCCATGTCGCCTGCCTCCTGCGCCATCTTCCCGCGGCGCGGCGCAGCGGGCCGAGAGGGCACTTCCGGTGGGGCGGCGGGCTGGTCCAGCTGGCTGTGACTGGTCGGGCGCCCCCACGAGGGGGCTGCTCCCGCCCCGGCGGCGGGTGGACCCAGACGCCTGGTTCAAGGCTCGCAGATGTTGCGTCATCATTGCAACCCTCTCGCCTAACGCTACTCTGGGAGAATGAGTCCTCTGCTGCCCCAGCACTCTGGCGCATTCCCTACCGACCTGTTTCCGGCAAACCTAAAGATGCGCACGGATGGCAGCCATGAGGGATTCCTCCCTCGGCCTCACAACCCTCGCCTGGATGCTCTGGGCAGGCCTTCCTGCTTCCATTCTTGCTCCTCTGCGATCCACCCTGAATGTAGCTTCCCGGGGAGCCTTCCAGACGGGACGTGAGGTCACTGCCCTGCTCAGACTTTCCAGGATTTTCCTCCGAAAGATAAGGCTTGAGTTCTCAGCACGGCCAGCAGGGCTGCGGGTGTGTGCCTGTCTGGTGTCCCCCTCCGGCTCTCCAGCCACGCTGGCGCTGCTCACGTTGTTCCTCAGGCACCCTTTGTCCTTTCCCGGCCCAAGGGCTTTGCAGTTGCTGTTCCCTCTGCCTGGCAGACTCTCCAACACCCCGACACCCCATTCTTGCACAGGTTTGCTGTCTCATGATTCAGGATTCTGATTAAATACCACCTTCTCAGAGAGGTCTTCTTCAACCACCCTCACTAAAACAGGGTCTCTCCTGTCACTCTCAAACCCTTTTTTCCCCCTCATGGCATCAATAGTCATATATGTATTTAAAAATTTTTTTGTCTGAGCTCCCACTAAAATGTCAGTTTTTGCTTTTTTTTTTTTTGGCGGTATGCGGGCCTCTCACTGTTGTGGCCTCTCCCGTTGCGGAGCACGGGCTCCGGACGCGGAGGCTCAACGGCCATGGCTCACGGGCCCAGCCGCTCCGCGGTACGTGGGATCCTTCCAGACCTGGGCACGAACCCGCGTCCCCCGCATCGGCAGGCGGACTCTCAACCACTGCGCCACCAGGGAAGCCCTAAAATGTCAGTTTTATTCGCTGTTGTTTCTACCTGCGTACATACATGACTTCTTGTATGTAAAGATGGTCAAGAAATATTTGATTTCTTTTTTTTTTTTTTTTTTTTGCGTAAAGGGGATCTTGTTATTTGTACCTTTTCCTATTCTGCAATCTACTTTAAAAAAGAAACAATATTGGGGCTTCCCTGGTGGCGCAGTGCTTGAGAGTCCGCCTGCCGATTGCCGATGCAGGGGACACGGGTTCGTGCCCGAGTCCGGGAAGATCCCACATGCCACAACAGTGAGAGGTGCGCGTACCGCAAAAAAAAAAAAAAAAAAAAAAGAAAAAAAAGAAAAGAAACAATATTGGGGTCCGGTGGGGTTGGGACTCCGCACTTCCACTGCTGGAAGCTGGGTTCGATACCTGGTCTGGAGATAAAATCCTGCAAGCCGCGAGGCGCGGCCAAAAAAAAAAAAAACCAATATAGCAGTTTATCTGAACACTTTTCTATACCAGAATATAAAGATCTAGCTCCTTCTTTTTAATGACCCCCTAGTTTTCCACTGCATGAAGGTAGCCTCATTCTTTAGTCTCTGATGGTGTGTTTTGCAATGAACATGTCTTTTTACAAACTTGTTTTATTATTTCCTTAGGATATATGTCTAGACTGTATGGAAAAAAATGAATTTCGATTTTTGAAATGTGAATTTAATACCTATAAAGGAATTTAGAAGTCACCTGGTCCAATTTATTTTGACAACTGAAGAGAGTTTACACAGCTAAGCTATTGAAGACCTGTGTCTTGATTCCAGGTCTCCTATTTCTTAGACAACTTTATTATTTTACCTTTTCTGCATAGAATTACAATCCCCCTACAATTGATTTTTGTGTGTGGTGTGAGGTAGGAGTACATTTTCATGTTATTATTAACATTTTACTATGTAGTATGGGAGGCAGCTAAATACCGTAGAATGCATAGAACAGCCCCTCACACTAAAGACTAAAACACTAAAGTGTTTTCCACCAGAAGAGTTTTAGTTCTTACCTTTAGGCCTATGGTCCATTTTGACTTAATTCTTATATCTAGCGTGAAGTAAAAGTCAATTTTCCTTTTTTTGTGTGTGTGCCTGAATTCCAAATAATATAGCACTATTTGTTGAAAAGACTATTCTTTCTCTCTTGAATTTCTTTGACACCTTCATTGAAAATCGACTATATATATGAAGGTTTATTTTTGAGTACCCTATTCTGTTCCGTTGATCTTTATGTCTATCTTTACACCAATGTGACACTTTCTTGATTACTGTAGCTTTATAACAATTGTAAAATTGTTATAATAGTTGTTAAAGTTAGGTAATGTATATTTGTTCTTTTTTTTCCAGAACTGTTTTGGCTATTCTAGATCCTTTGCCCTTCCATTTAAACTTTAGACTCTGCTTGCCAATTCTGGTATTTTGGTTGGGATTGCATTGAATCTACAGTTTAATTTGGACATTGGGGAGACTATCTTAGCCTGATGCCATTGAATGCAGGAATCATATACTGCTAATCAATAACTCTTCTTCTTCTAAATTCTGGGCTCCTAAACCACTAGATAGGTAGTATATACCCTGGGAGAGAATGCACTGATTAGAGGATGTGAATGGTTGGTCCTTTCTTTTTTTTTTTTTTTTTTGGTTTTTTTTTTGTGTGTGTGTGGTATGTGGGCCTCTCACTGTTGTGGCCTCTCCCGTTGCAGAGCACAGGCTCCAGAAGAGCAGGCTCAGCGGCCGTGGCTCACGGGCCCATCCGCTCGGCGGCATGTGGGATCTTCCTGGACCGGGGCACGAACCCGTGTCCCCTGCATTGGCAGGCGGACTCTCAACCAATGTGCCACCAGGGAAGCCCGGTTGGTCCTTTCTGAGAATAATTTTCCCCATCAAGTAATAAGGCAGCATTTTCGTTGCAGCATCATTTTTTGGTTAGCTTGATTAATATGAGCCTGCCCAGAGCAATAGTTAGTGTCATTCACTCATGCTCTGATAAATCAGATTCTGAGTTTACAATAGTGAAATTTTATCCTTGGTGATTTCTCCAATTTACTGCTGCCTTGGGGCAAGCATGCATTATCAGATCAAATGCCTCCACCTTCTGGCCAGCTATTGTTGAAGAACAAAGACAGCTAGTATTCATGAAGACTTCCCAAGCACAGGTCATTTGTACTTATGCTGTGACTCCAAAGTCTTTATTATAACCACCCTATGATGACTTTGATAAGTCATTTGAAAAGCAGAATTGGCCATTTGCTAACTTCTCCACTTTTCGTAGAGAATTGGTTCAAGGTGTCCTGAGTTTAGTCAGTACATTTAAATTTCTATAGGGCTTTGCAGTTTTTATATTTTCATGTACGATCCATTTAATTCTTTTTCAAGTGGGAAATATGCTTTCATATGATTCATTAAATTCTATCTCTTCGTGCTTTGCCCCATTAAAATTCATCGTTGGTGATTTTTCCTGACCTCCTATTGGCAGGCTAAGTGAGTTTTGAAAAAAGAAGGTAGAAGAGAGATGCAATCCCTATTTTCCATATACGCAGTTGCTGGTGTCTATCATCCCAGAACTGGTTTAGAGAGACAGCCATGAACCTCTCTTCTTAGTGAAGAGAAGGAAGTTAACATTCCTTGAGAGCATTATGTGTTGCTTCTAAAATGTAGTGCATCTGTAAATGCCTTTTCATTTTTTGAATCAAATGGAAGGGAAGAGAATGGAAGGATGTGGTGTTCGGATACGTGTACAAAGAATCTTACTGGCAGCCCAGAAAGTGAGGAGAATTAAGTTCTCTACTAAAATGTTTGGGAATTAAAATGAAGGAAATTAGTTCTTCAGTCCTAGGGGTGGATGGAAAACAGTAGCTGGGTTGTTGATAGAGATTACCAGTGCTGGACAGGGTATCCTTGCTTTCTACTGCCGAGGTGTGTTTATAGTTTCATTTTTTCGTTGATGTAAATGTATGTGAGCCTGGTAGGATGCTGGGAATTGTGGAGCCATGCAAGGATGAGTCAGAGATGGTCCTTGCCTTAATGGGGAAAAAATATAACGTTTTCAAGTGGAAGCATCATTCAGGTATCTCCAGCACTTAACTACAGTTTCTGATAGGTGCTTGATATATGCCGATTTCAACATGGTTTGTTGAAATCATTTGTGTCATAAGGATGGAACAGATAAAGCTCAAGCATGAATGCAGAGATGGAAGGAAGGGTTTTATGGGTAGAGAGAACAGCTAGGGCAAAGTCACTGAGAGGAAAACACAGGCTTTTTATAGAAACATACAATGACTGTCTGGTTGCAGTGTGGAAGGCCACAAGGCAAGTCCACTTGGAATCACTGAGACACCTTATTAATTCATTTGATTTGAGAGTGTGTGTATATTTTTAACTATGCCCAAATCATGCTGACTGAGATGGTGCTATTTCCCTTATATAGAGTAAGCCCAGTTATTGTGGAATTAGATGGAAGATGGGATGGTGGAGGGGTGGGGTTGGGGTGGAAAGAATATTGCAGGAAGAGGTGGGATGAATTGGGAGATTGGGATTGACATATATACACTAATATGTATAAAATGGATACCTAATAAGAACCTGCTGTAAAAAAAAAAAGTAACCCCCTGCAGGAAGATAGAAGAAATGGAGAATAAAGGAAATTGATCAAAACTGTCTTTGTTCTTCAAAAGCAAGAATATACCCAGGCAGTATATTTAAAGGGAAATACCACAATTTAATATTTTTCATTCTTTAGAAAACTCTAATTTATAATTTAACAAAGTGGCAAAACCAAAACATCCTCTCTCCTCCACCAAAAACCCTCCTCCTTTGGCTACTCCAGGAAACAACAGTCACCATCACTTTGGGAACTGGTTAGAAATACCGACTCTCAACTTACCTCAACATAATAAAGGCCATATATGACAAACCCACAGCCAGCCTCGTCCTCAATGGTGAAAAACTGAAACCATTTCCACTAAGATCAGGAACAAGACAAGGTTGCCCACTCTCACCACTATTATTCAACATACTTCTGGAAGTTTTAGCCACAGCAATCAGAGAAGAAAAAGAAATGAATCCAAATTGGAAAAGAAGTAAAGCTGTCACTGTTTGCAGATGACATGATACTATACATAGGGAATCCTAAAGACGCTACCAGAAAACTACTAGAGCTAATCAATGAATTTGGTAAAGTAGCAGGATACAAAATTAATGCACAGAAATCTCTTGCATTCCTATACACTAATGATGAAAAATCTGAAAGACAAATTAAGGAAACACTCCCATTTACCACTGCAACAAAAAGAATAAAATACCTGGGAATAAACCTACCTAAGGAGACAAAAGACCTGTATGCAGAAAACTATAAGACACTGACGGAAGAAATTAAAGATGTTACAAACAGATGGAGAGCTATACCATGTTCTTGGATTGGAAGAATCAACATTGTGAAAATGACTATAGTACCCAAAGCAATCTACAGATTCAAGCAATCCCTATCAAACTACCAATGGCATTTTTCACAGAATTAGAACAAAAATATTTCACAATTTGTTTGGAAACACAAAAGACTCCAAATAGCCAAAGCAATCTTGAGAACGAAAAATGGAGCTGGAGGAATCAGGTTCCCAGACTTCAGACTATACTACAAAGTTACAGTAATCGAAACAGTATGGTACTGGTATGAAAATAGAAATATAGATCAATGGAACAGGATAGAAAGCCCAGAGATAAACTCACACATATATGGTCACCTTATTTTTGATAAAGGAGGCAAGAATATACAGTGGAGAAAAGACATCCTCTTCAATAAGTGGTGCTGGGAAAACTGGACAGCTACATGTAAAAGAATGAAATTAGAAGACTCCCTAACACCATCCACAAAAATAAACTCAAAATGGATTAAAGGGCTTCCCTGGTGGCGCAGTGCTTGAGAGTCTGCCTGCCGATGCAGGGGACAGGGGTTCATGCCCCGGTCTGGGAAGATCCCACAAGCTGCAGAGCGGCTGGGCCCGTGAGCCATGGCCACTGATCCTGCACGTCCGGAGCCTGTGCTCTGCAACAGGAGAGGCCACAGCAGTGAGAGGCCCGCGTACCGCAAAAAAAGAAAAAAAAAATGGATTAAAAACCTAAATGTAAGGCCAGACACTATAAAACTCTTAGAGGAAAACATAGGCAGAACACTCTATGACATAAATCACAGCAGGATCCTTCTTGACCCACTTCCTAGAGAAATGGAAATAAAACCAAAAATAAACAAATGGGACCTAATGAAACTTAAAAGCTTTTGCACAGCAAAGGAAACCATGAACAAAACGAAAAGACCGCCCCTCAGAATGGTAGAAAATATTTGCAAGTGAAGCAACTGACAAAGGATTAACCTCCAAAATTTATAAGCAGCTCATGCAGCTCAATATCAAAAAAATAAACAACCCAATCCACAAATGGGCAGAAGACCTAAATAGACATTTCTCCAAAGAAGATATACAGATTGCCAACAAACACATGAAAGAATGCTCAACGTCACTAGTCATTAGAGAAATGCAAATCAAAACTACAATGAGTTATCACCTCACACCAGTCAGAATGGCCATCATCAAAAATCTACAAACAAATGCTGGAGAGGGTGCGGAGAAAAGGGAACCCTCTTGCACTGTTTGTGCAAATGTAAATTGATACAGCCACTATGGAGAACAGTATGGAGGTTCCTTAAAAAAATAAAAACTATCATACGACCCAGCAATCCTACTACTGGGCATATACTCTGAGAAAACCATAATTCAAAAAGAGTCATGTACCAAAATGTTCATTGCAGCTCTATTTACAATAGCCAGGACATGGAAGCAACCTAAATGTCCATGGACAGATGAATAGTTAGATAAAGAAGATGTGGCACATATATACAATGGAATATTACTCAGCCATAAAAAGAAACGAAATTGAGTTATTTATAGTGAGGTGGATGGACCTAGGGGTCTGTCATACAGAGTGAAGTAAGTCAGAAAGAGAAAAACAAATACCATATGCTAACACATATATATGGAATCTAAAAAAAAAAAGGGGGGTTCTGAAGAACCTAGGGTCAGGACAAGAATAAAGACACAGACTAGGGAATGGACTTGAGGACACGGGGAAGGGGAAGGGTAAGCTGGGACTAAGTGAGAGAGTGGCATGGACATGTATACACTACCAGATGTAAAACAGATAGCTAGTGGGAAGCAGCCGCATAGCACAGGGAGATCAGCTTGGTGCTTTGTGTCTACCTAGAGGGGTGGGATAGGGAGGATGGAAGGGAGACGCAAGAGGGAGAAGATATGGGGATATATGTATATCTATAGCTGATTCACTTTGTTATGAAGCAGAAACTAACACACCATTGTAAAGCAATTATATTCCAATAAAGATTAAAAAAATACAGCAGAAAAAAAATGAAATACCGACTCTTAGACCCCAGTCTGGACCCACCAGATCAAAATTTTCATTTAACACGATGGCCAGGTGATTACTCGCACATTTCAGTCTGACAAGGCCTGCTCAAACCTACTGTATTTTAGTGTCAATATTTTGCTGAAAAAAATTTTCTAGCTGGTGCAGCTGTTCCCAGTCTCTTTCACCAGATGGCAGTAGCGCGTTCACTTCCTCCCAGCCCCACTGTTCCAGGCCGGGGTTAAGCTCCGGGTTACAGCTCCGGGTTCCTGCGGAAGACCCAAATAGGCCTAGAGACGGCGGGGGAGGGGGCGGACCCTGTGGGCGTTACCGGACCTGCCCAATGGGTTCCTCCGGGTGGGGGGCGTGGCCGTATTTCAGCTGCTCCTCGGAACGCAGGCGCTGTGCACCTCCCTGGTTCATTATGTGGCGAGTTCCTGGTCTTCTCTGCGTGAACGTTGCGAGGAAGAGCAAACTCACGGGACCTTTGAACAGGCCTGCCGCCTTCATGTCCACTCTGCTCATCAATCAGCCCCAGTATGCTTGGCTGAAGGAGCTGGGGCTCCGCGAGGAAAACGAGGGCGTGTATAATGGAAGCTGGGGAGGCCGGGGAGAGGTATGCGGGCGTCCCGGGCAATCTCTGCGGCCTCACTTCGTACCGGGAGGCCGGACAGGCACTGCCCAGCTCGAGTCCCCACGGACGCTGTCGGCGGTTGTACTGGGTGGGAGGTTTTGAAGTCCACAGTAGAAGTTTCCTCACGTAGAATGTCTTAAAAATACCGTTAGATTTTAGGTCCCGTGTGTTATGGAGAATCGAGTTCATTTTGGAGCTGGTTGGGGTTGAAGTTCCCACGCATACTTGAAACCGTGCCGGCAGAGTTCGGCACTCTAGTAGAGAACGCCACGCGCTTAGCGGTGGAAATTATCGGAATTTTGTGCTTGACTGTGGCTCCTCACATGTGAGGTGCGCCACAGGTAATGTTTTACCGTATAGTTTTATCTTGTCTTTTCTGAAATCCTTTGGAATGCAAGCTCGGACTTGCTGAAATCCTATCATGTTTTCATTGGGCCCTGAGCTTCCTTGAGGGCTGGGTTTTCAGCGTTTCTCTATTTCCAGAGCCTAACACCGTGCTTGACACCCAGTTAATGTTCAATAAAATGTTTTATAAACTAGGATGGAAAGGTTAGGTTATTATCACCTAGATTTATTTGAGAGCTGCATACAAAAGAAAGCTTTTATAAGAAAATGTTATGTAACATTCTGATAGTTTGTTGAATGAACCTGCTTTGTTAGAGGAAACACATCTTTTAGTTATCTCTGACTGTAGGAGATGCAGGTGGTTTTAATTGTTCCCCAAATCCCCCCTCCCCCATTGGTGGTTTCAGCCTGTTTTTCCTGTATCCAATCATTAGATTCATGGATAAATACCCTCTCCTGAAAGCCTTTTTAAAAGCTACACCTGGGTTTTTTCTTTATAATTGACCTCTCCAGTTTGTGTGGACACAGGCCTTTCCCATGGTTGTCTAGCTTTGGCCATTTCACCCCTTACCAGAGGGTGGGCAGAGTAAGGGAGAGAGGGAATAAGTTAAACTTGTAACTTTGGTCTGTTGTTAATGGAAAAAGAGGCAAAATAATGGATTACATTTAGGCTTTTGTTTAAATACCTAATATTTAGAATGGTGAAGGTGGGTTTTGCAGCAAAGGTTGTTCTGAATGTTCAGGTCAAATATGAAAGAGCTCTGTAGGGTCGCTTATTTGTAACAAGTTAATGTAAAGATTCTGAGTTTGAATATTGTGTCTTAGTCTTTTTTTTCCCCTTTTTTTCTTCCCCCATTTGATCTGCTCCCCCAGTTTGGGATTACATTTTTAGTTTATGGTGGTCATCTTTTTGTTTTAAGGTTATCACCAGCTATTGTCCTGCTAACAATGAGCCGATAGCGAGAGTCCGACAGGTAAGTGGGTTTTGTTTTTTTTAAATGCAAAATGCCCGCTGGGAGTTTGTGCCAGTGATGACACGAGCAATACAACTTTACAAAGTCAAAGAATAATGTTTCTTTTTAATGTAACATTTAAGAATATCAGAGGGAGACTCCCGATGGGGGTGTGTGTGCGCCCCCGGAAAGGTGAACCCTAGAGAGGACTCGGGAGGGGATCCGTTGAAGGGCATGCTTCTGGATCACCTGGGGACTTTTGTTAGAATGAATGTTTTTTTGTTTTTTTTTTGTTTTTTGCGGTACGCGGGCCTCTCACTGTTGGGGCCTCTCCCGTTGCGGAGCACAGGCTCCGGACGCGCAGGCTCAGCGGCCATGGCTCACGGGCCCACCCGCTCCGTGGCCTGTAGGATCTTCCCGGACCGGGGCACGAACCCGTGTCCCCTACATCGGCAGGCGGACTTTCAAGCACTGCGCCACCAGGGAAGCCCAGAATGAATGTTTTGACCTCTTAAATCTGGGTTGGAGCCTGAGGTTCTGAATTTCTAATACAACTCAGGTATTGCTCACAGATGAGGCTCCTGGACCTCACTTTGAGAAGCAAGGTTTTAAAAAGCACAGATTCTAACTTACTGAATTCCAGCAAGTTTTTGGAAGTGTAGGCTGTGAAAATCATTTTAAACCACAGATCTTAGGGTCAACCAGAGATTTTACAATTCTTTTCCAAAAATCTGTGTTCTTAGAAGACCATCACTGCCCTTTCCTTTACCCTGTCTCCCTCCAAATCTTTATTTAGGCCAGCATGGCTGACTATGAAGAAACTGTAAAGGAAGCAAGAGAAGCATGGAGAATCTGGGCAGATGTAAGTATGGGGGCCATGGCACGACTACCTACTGTAATGATGGTGAGATAAGAGACATCTGATGAGCAGGCCAGTGCCCCCTTGCTGAAACAGGAGCTCCTGGGGGCTGCGACTATTGCCTCTGCTGTAGTCCTAACGTAGTGCCTTTTCCACATCTGGCCTTCAGTAATTCAGTAATTTTAAAGGGAATAGAACTCTACTAATGTAGCATAAACTTGATCTATGAACACTTTATTCTCCAACTGAAGTTACTTGAATTTATAATTAAGCAAAGAGAAAGGAATATCTATTCTAAAAATACCTGTATGCTCCTCCTCCCTCTCCCTGCCAGTTTTTTCGGTGGTGGGGGTATCTTAGCAGTAGGTCGACATTCCTGGTTCAAAGGGCAGTGGTGGCAGTGGCCCCTCTTACCGGGCCTAGGCTCCAGTTCCTCAACAGTCTGATGAGGCTTTGAGGCCGGTTCTGCCTTCTTTGTCTCCACCAGGAGTTCTGTGAGCTGGTGTAGGGATTTTGACTGGAGCTGGGCTGGGCCACACTGAGCGATCACTAGATAAGGGCCTAGGTCTGGAGGAGGGGAGAGTAAAGAACTGGCCTAGTCTAGATCTCTCAGGCCTCTCTCACCTCCCCCACCCTGAATATCTCTTTTGGTCTTCAGCTGAAGGCCCGAAGCAGCAGGAATATCCGGTCGGTTAACCCAGTTCTGCCCCTGGGTTTGTTACTTCACCTTAGGGTGCTTTGTCTTGTAAAAAGGGGAGACCAGGTGTGCTTACCTCTTGAGTTATTGTGAGGGTTAAATGAATTAATCATTTAAAGTGCTTGCAGATAGGGGCAAGTCTTCGTACCTGTGAGCTTGATTTCTAGAGCCATGTGCTGCTGGGTTTGTGACTGCTGAGCCTCAGTGGTTTTTTGATTTTGTCCTGAATCGGTGATTGCTGTGGGGAGTTGGGGAAGGGCAGACTCTCCAGGAGAGCCCTGGGTTGAATGCAGGGTTATCGTCAGCCAAGAGGCTGCCTCTGTGCAAAGCAGGAAGAACATCTCTTTAATTCTGGCTGTAAGTTTTGCTCAGGGTTCCATTATATACAATCAAAAATATCCTTGAACAAAGAAAATACCACTTCCAAAAGTAAGCAGGGTGCTAAGTAAAGTTCACCTTAGCAGGATAGAGAATTGTGACCAAAGTTGTGTCACATTATTTGAAGTCAGCCAGTTCCACCTCTGCAGGTCTCACATCTGCAGATACGGAGTGCTGACTGTTCTCAGCCACTCTATGTAAGGGACTTGAGCATCCACAAGTTTTGGAATCCATGGGGGTCCTGGAACCAATCCCCTGTGGATACTGAAGGACAATTGTACTCTTTAAAAAAAAAAAATTAATAGACTTTATATATTAGAGCAGTTTTAGGGTGAAACTATAGGGGAGGAAAATTTTTTATTCTCTGCTAGGTTCTTTGGCTGTTCTAATTAAATCAGCATACAGCAGACTGACAGGAGAAAAACAAATTTTAGTTTTGTATGAGGGGGAGACACTAAGATACGAGACCCAAAGGCAGTCAGGCAGGTGAGGCTTATATACCATCCTGATCTAAGGAAAGGGATGGGGGCCTGGGGCTTCAAAGAAGAGGACAAATCTCAGGAACGTGAGAAGAGCATGTGTTTGGTAACAAATGTTTTCCCTAATGCAGATAAGTCAGATATAAAAAGTAACCTCTGGCGATAGCTTCTGGTATAGGTCCCCTTTCTAAGTTCTTGTAGGTGGTTAAGGAGGGGTTGGAAATCTTTTCCGAGTCTACTGTGCTTTGATTGCTTTTAGCTCAAAATAATGCCAAATAACATGCCAGACTGGCCCATTCCGGGGTGGCTTGAACCCCTTCAACGGAAGGATGATCACGAAGTGTAGAGTTCCTTACTCTCCATCACTTCTGCAAGTTTCCTGTATTAATACCCTGCATTAGTGTGGTACGTGTTAATTGGTGAGCCAATATGGACACATTAATATTAACAAGTCCATAATTCTCATTAGGATTCACCCTTTGCATGTGCTATTTTGAATGCTAGTGAAACTTTTGACCAGAAACTTCCATTATATGTGTGTCTTTACCCATAGTAAGTATAATCTTGTTTGAAAAAAGATTTGTGTGAATTCAGGGTCTTTTCTTTCCCTGAACTGGCTTTTAGGTTAGTCTTGACTCTGCCCAATTTGTTGTTGTTGCTAGTGTGTGTGTGTGTGTGTGTGTGTGTGTGTGTGTGTGTGTGTGTGTGTGTGTGTGTGTGTGTGTGTGTGTGTGTGTGTGTGTGTGTGTGTGTGTGTGTGTGTGTGTGTGTGTGTGTGTGTGTGTGTGTGTGTGTGTGTGTGTGTTAGTTACGCGGGCCTCTCACTGTTGGGGCCTCTCCTGTTGTGGAGCACAGGCTCCGGACACGCAGGCTCAACGGCCATGGCTCACGGGCCTAGCTGCTCTGCAGCATGTGGGATCCTCCCGGACTGGGGCATGAACCCGTGTCCCCTGCATCGGCAGGTGGACTCTCAACCACTGTGCCACCAGGGAAGCCCTGTTGTTGCTACTTTTGAATTCAGGTTCTTACCTGGTGCCTGCTCTTTACTCAACTGGGCCAGCCTCTGCACCTAACATTCTTACTATTTCTGCTTTTACTTGTCAGACCTCTCAGTAGAGTCAGGGTGCTAAGTGGGAACAGGTGGCTTTCCTGGGTGATGGTAAAATCAGTTGGGAATCCCACTTGTTAGAATTTGAGTTAAACAATTGAGTCCAAAGTTTAGGGAAGAAGCAGAGCCTTTCCTAACTGTGCCTCTGGACTCCTGCCAGCAGGGCTGCTGGTCCTGAAACAAGAACAGACCAAAGCTTGACCCCTTCCTGGTATATACACTTTTTCACTTGGATGCTCACTCCTGTGGGGCTACTTCTGCTTGGTCCTGATCTTTCTGGATGGCCTTGCCTGTGAGGACAAACCACGGTTTTATTTAGTTCATTTGTGTCAAACCTGGAATTTTTCAAAGGGAATTTTGTCTCCTTTTTCCTTAAAAAAAAAAAAAAGAAAAAAAGTAGATACCAGAATCTTGGTAACTCTTTAACATGGGCGGTATCTTTGTAGCACTTGCCCAAGGGGGCAGCTGATACTTCCCTCAGTGCTCACAGTTCTCTTCTACGGCTGCCTCTGATGTTCATTATAAATCTCACTTCACGGTAAGCTGTGTAGGGATAAGGACTCTCCGTTTCCCATCTCAGGAGGGTCTGAGGTTATTGATGCCCTGTCACGCTGGGACTGATCAAGCCCACACAGGGAATATGGCTGTATTCCTGGTTTCCTGCTCTCCCCTCATACCCCTCACCTCATACCTAATCCTGGCTTTCTTCTCATCTCTTGCTGCTCGTACTAATCATCTTGGAAGCTGCAGGAAAAAGAAAAAAAAAAAAAAAAAAAAAAAAGCCAGGTTTGAGTGGTCTGGGATGGAATGTAGTTTAAACCGTGGGTGGTGGTTCTAATGTGTAGCCAGGGTTGAGACTTGATCAATTACCAAGTCTTAAACACTTGGAATTGTATTTCTCTCTATTGCTATTTTTGTGGTCCAGACAGCTACCATCTCTTGTCTGGCCTCATTTCCTACCTGGGTCTTTTCTCCCTCCAATCCATTTTCTATACCACATTTAGAGTGGTGTTTTAAAAAGCACTGTGATTTTTCTCCCCACCATATAAAACCCTTTAGTGATTTCCCCACTGCTCTTTGGATCCTTTACATAGTCCTTTGCAGTGTGGCCCCTACTTTCCTCTCCTACCTCTTTGAAGTCTTTATAGTTTTCCAAAATCACCGTGTTGTCTTGTCTTTTAGCCTTTGCATATGTTATGCTCCCTGTCCCCCATACTTTCTCTACCTCTTCAGCTGGTAAACACCAGTCATGCTTTAGGTCTTCGGTCTCAACTCTAAACTTCTTTAAAAAGCCTCCTTCCTCCCCACCTCCTTGCCCCCAAGTAATTCTAGGTTAACACTCATAGGTGGTCCAGTTGTGCAGTCTAGCTCCATCACGGTGCTTACCACATGAAATTGTAATCTCCTGTTTTGTTTCTACCACCCTCACTCGACCATTGGCTCTAGGGGGCATGAATCGTAGCTGACTTGTTTCCCTAGTATCCCGGCGGTTAGCACAATACCTGGCACGTAGAACGTGTGCAGTAAGTGGTGATCGAAAGACTGATAGAATAAATGTGCTTGGAATAGCTATGTGTATTGAGTTGGCCATTCTGAGTTGAAATTAACCAGTTTGCTAAATTTATAAATGTGTGGGCTAAATTTGATCAAAACATTATTAAACCCATTCCATGCCTTAGAAAATACAAAGTATCTGTGCTACTTCATTTAATGTTATAATTTTTGTTTACTGTTTCTGAAAGTGTGCAGGTATCGTAAAAATAGCAAATATCCACATACAAAATGTGGAGAATGAAAGTCTTGATTCCATTTCCCAGAAATTACAGTTGTTAATATATTTTATATTCCTTCAAACTTAATGCATATGGTAAGTAAACTTTTGCTTATCTTACTATTTTTATGGCTTTTAAAAGTTTTTCCTTATAAATTTACTTTATTCTTCGTAGAGAGTGTCAAGCATTCCATTTTATGGCTATTCCATAGTTAACCAATCATATACCGATGGACATTTAGATGGTTTCTGTTTTCTCTACTGGAAACAGTACTGCAGTAAATGCTGTTGTACCTCTACTTTTGCACACTTATATATATACTCAGTTTCCAGGAGTAGAACTGCCTATTCAAAGTGGGGACATTTTAAATGCTAATAGAATACCAAGCTACCCTTCAGAAAAGCTATACTAAGACATTTGGGGTACATCTGGGAAGGAGAGAGAGTGAAGAAGAGCCCTGAGCTCACGGTCAAGCTCTAGGAGACCTCTCTGAGGAGGGCATGGGGGGACTGGCTGCAGCCTGGGAGGGTGGGAATGGTCCTGTTGGTTGCCTTTCAAGGGAGAGGTAGAATAAATCAGGAAGAGCTGGAAGAGAGAGAAGGGGTGACATCGTAGGTGGCGAAAGTATGTCTCCATTCATGCATCACATCTCTAACTTAATATGGCCCAACCTGTACTCCACCTCCCCCAAAAAATCCTGATGGCTTCTTCTGAGTTATCTTCATCCCTGTAATTCTACATCCATCTACCTAGCTATTCAAGCCAGAGACCTGGGAGTCATCCTTAGTGCTTTCCCCATACCTGTTCCATTAATTAGTGTGTTCTGTCCATTCTACTTCCAAAATAGATTCTGAATCCACTTTTTGTCTCCCTTGCTTCTATCTTAAGGCTCAGTCACCAGTATTTTTTGCCTAGGCTAGTAGAACATGTTCTTAGTTGGTCTCCCTTCTTCTACTCTTTTCCCCTCCAATTTATTCTACACCCATCAGGCACTGATCTTAGAAAAGTTCAAGCGAATCATCTTTTTCTGCCTCTTAAAAACCATTAAAGACTTCCCATTGCACATGGAATAAAATTCCGACTCCTTAAAGCTCCTTCTACCTGTAGGCATAGTGTCCTTCTCAGTCAGCCCCTCATATATGATAGGCTTTTGTTTTCCATGGGTCTCTTACACATTTTTCTTTTCCTTGGGAGGAATATTCCTATGGTTGACTTTTCCCGACCTTAGGTATCAGCTTAAATCTCACCTTGGAGATTGGGGCTGACAGCCTTTTAGGTAAAGTAGTGTACCCATTTATCCTCCAAAGCTGCTGTTTTCTCTGTCTTAGAACCTTCTTTATTTCCTTGGTCTTTATAGCCCTTGTGGCACTTCGTAATTATTTGTTGCCTCCCCCCGCCCGTTATTAGCACCATGACTACTGCTTAGATAATAATTATTAGCTCCGTGAGTGCCTCACTTATTTTAGCCCCGGTGCCTAGTACTGCTGTTGTCACATAGTATGTAGGTGCTCAGAAAGTATTTGGTGAGTGAGTGGTACTATTTGAATGGATTATGGAATACCAGCTTTGTAAGTAAGCTGAATTTAGGGTTTGGGCATGCAGTCAGTTTGACCCATATGAAAATACCTCTGGGAATCATAAAGGGTTACACGTATGTAAGGCATTCTGAGCTTTCTGGAGCCATCCCCAAAAGTTGTGTTCAAGCTGAATTTCTCTCTGTACTTAGCACAGTCCTTGGCTCACCAAGAAGGTGTCATCTGGGTATTTTTTTTTTGGTCTCTGGTATGGGTCTTAGGGCCTGCCATGTCACAGTCTTGATGGGATCAAAACAGTTGTCTTTGATGTGCTTGTACTTTGTTCTCTTATTGTACATTTATCTAATACTTACTGTGTTATAGACATGAGCTTACACTTTGAATCAGACACTAAAATTTCATTATTTTCTTAGATACCTGCTCCAAAGCGAGGAGAAGTAGTGAGACAGATTGGTGATGCCTTGCGGGAGAAGATCCAAGTACTAGGAAGCTTGGTAAAGTATTTTTGTAGGTAATATACTATCCTTTGAGTGAGGAATAAGGCTATCTTGTCCTCCTGTGTATAAGATTGTGATTTTTAAGAAGAGTAATTTATATATTTCAAAAATCTTTTCTTTAGAGGGAAGATTAACAAGATGGACAGGAAAAAGTGAAGACAATTCTTGGGTTTTAAAATTCTTCAGAAAAATAAGAACAGACTTTCTGAAGTTTATGAGCACCACAAAACAGAAACAAAATATGTTTTGATTTCCCCACCATAAATTTAATGTTTAAGTATGAATTCTATTGGAAAAATGCGATTTGGTCTTTTGTATTTTTAGGTGTCTTTGGAGATGGGGAAGATCTTAGTGGAAGGTGTGGGAGAAGTTCAAGAGTACGTGGATATTTGTGATTATGCTGTTGGCTTATCTCGGATGATTGGGGGACCCATCCTGCCTTCTGAAAGTAAGCAATGAAGTCAGTTCAGCTAAGAGATTTTTAATTTAATTTTATTTATTTTTAAGAGTTTCATACTCTAACACAGAGAGCTCCAAAAATTTCTCTGGCTGTGAACAGTTTGCAAAAAAAGGAATTTCAGGTAATACATAGATATGATAATAACTTTATTTTCTTTACTAGGAAAGGCAAATTAAAGCAGATGAAGACATCAGATTAAAATGCTTAAACTTAAAAAAATTTTTTTTAAATTGGCAAGTCCATGGGTGAGACAGACACTCTTTTATGGGGACTTTTGGCAATGTGGATCACCAGTCTGTCTGGGGAACAATATGGAAAAATATCTATCCAAAGAGCCTTAAATACTTAATACCAGTTTCCAGAATCTAATTGAAGTAATAATCTGAAATGTGACTGAGGTTCATGTGTGAAGATGATCATTGTCTTATTAATAGGAAACATTAGAAATGACCTACATGTCAAATCATATGACAAAAGTTGAGTAAATAATTTTGGCAGTCTATTAGCAGCCATTAAAAAAATCATGGGGGCCTTCTCAGGTGGCACAGTGGTTGAGAGTCTGCCTGCCGATGCAGGGGACACAGGTTCGTGCCCCGGTCCGGGAAGATCCCACATGCCGCGGAGCGGCTGGGCCCGTGAGCCATGGCCACTGTGCCTGCGCGTCCGGAGCCTGTGCTCCGCAATGGGAGAGGCCACAACAGTGAGAGGCCCGCGTACAGCAAAAAAAAAATCATGAAGTTTGCTTTCCCCAACCCCAAATTTTATGGGAAAGTTGTATTTACTTATTTTTGAATTATTTTAATTTTTTTGAAGAGGTAATATATTCATATCACAAAATTAAAAAGGAATAAAAGGGTAAAGGTCGAAAAGGTTTTGTCCTCCCCACAGGATACTCCATAGTATCTCCATGGAAGTATCGAATGTTTCTGGTTTCTTGTGTATCTTTTTAGAGCTTTTATTCACATGTAGGCAAATACTTGTCTTTTAGGAACATAAACATTAGCAAACTGTATGTTCTGTTCTCTACTTTTTTCCTACTTAATGTGTCTTAGAAATTGTTTCATATTATTCCAATAAGGTACTTCTTTCATCTTTTTTTATGGTTGTCTGTTTGTTGTAAGGATGGCCATTTCCTAAAAGATGGATATTTAGGGTATTTTCAGTCTTTGGTTGTTAAACTGTGCTGCAAGGACCAACCTTGTACTTAATGATGAGGACAAGGAAAAGGTGGAAGTCTGCCAAAGTAGTAACTTTGTTACTTGGTTGTTTGTCACGGCAGAATTATTGATGGTTGTTATTGTCTTCTTTATATTTTTCTATATTTTCCAAAGTTTCTACAATGGGAATTCTGTTACATTTATAATCAGGAAAATAAATTTTTGAAAAAATCGTATTTTCCTATTTTTTCTTAGACTATCGGGCAAATTCCCTGCTTGTAGGAAGTTAGGGGATTCTTTTCAAATGTACAGTTATTATCTTTAATTAGATACATAATAACGATTGCCTTTAGCCATTAGTAACTGTATTACTTCAGCACTGCTGGAGGGCACAGTGTAAGGGGGAGAGATGGGTGGAGAGGGAACCTTGGGTAGGGACTTTTCATGGAGTTTGGACTTTACCCTGAGGGCAGCTCCAGTACTGATCCCGACACCAATAAGAGCTGCACTGGCCTACTTGGGGGGAGGATAAAGGTGGGAGGGGCAGAGAAGAGGAGGCAGGCCCTGCAGGAAGAGGCCCTGTGAGGCTGTACCAGCACATCATCTCCAGGGAGATTAGGGTTCCTAGACTAAGGGAGGGCCTGGGAATGAGATGCAGCAAGTGGTGGGTTCCCTGTTGTTGCTAGCAGTGTGAGCATGGCCAGAAAGGTGGATGGCTGGGAACATGACCTTCCTAGTGCTTTTAACCAGGTTTTGTGAACCTTCACACTCCTTGCTCTGGTTCTTCGCTTCTCCAGCTGCCTTTGATTAAAATCAGGCCCTTTTGGGATTATGGTGTCTTTAAGTTTAAAGTTTGTCTATAAAATGCAAATCGTTCAATTTGTATTTTCAGTTTTCCTGTATGAATGTAAAGATTTGTGCAATTCATTCACTCAACATTTTTATAATTATTATAACTTTTTTCCCTGTATGTGAGCCACTTTGTTTTGAATTTAGAGAGGTTAGCTGAGGGCTTCATCAGGCAACGTCAAGAGCACGGCCCTGAGAGTCATGACTTCTGTGTTGTGGTCATGCCCTGCCCTTGGCAATCACATCACCTAGGACACGTCTCATCTACTCTCTGAAGTTTCCTTGTCTCCCAGATGGGACTGAAACTGCCCTGATCTACACCGAGTTCCTATGAGCAGAGGCATAATGGATATCCTCATGGTTTATAAGATAATGTGGTAGTAATAACAGCTTTTGTTGTATGCTGATTAATGTACCAACATCCCACAGCTGTGTAAAGTGATCCGCTACAAGGCATCTGGAGTCCCCACCTGGTCTGGTGCACCTTTGTTCTGAAAATGAAAGATTGCAGACTTTGTTCTTACTACCTTGACAGGTATGAAATTAACATGCTTAAGCATGTTGCATGCTCTCCCTGTCCTCAGGACCTGGACATGCGCTCATTGAACAGTGGAATCCTTTAGGCCTGGTTGGAATCATAACTGCATTCAACTTCCCTGTGGCGGTGTATGGCTGGAACAACGCCATCGCCATGATCTGTGGGAATGCCTGCCTTTGGTAAGAACAGCTCATTTTCTTATCCAGTAGTTAGATGGTAAAATTAGCTATTTTCAGGTACTACTGAAAAGTATTGCAAATGTATTGAAATGTTTTCTACTACTCTTTCAATTAACATAGCTAAGTCACACCTGGTAGTTGTGAAATGGTGATTTTTAATTATTACAAATTTTACCATTGGTAAAATTTATATTTTTTGACCTCCTTTTTTTTTTTTTTGACAAAGCCTTGTCCCTTGTTCCTTCCAGTTATTTCTAGCCCAAGCTGGTGTACTGTAATTCAATTCTGACACTATCTGGACTCAGTGTCAGGCTCTACCTGTTTAAGGGCTCAGTCTTCCACAATACTGCCCCTACTTAAGATGCAAGCTGCAGATGTTCCCAGTCCCCGGGACATCTGTAGTTCCTACCAGCCATCTACAAATCTGGAGGTTCCTGTGAACCATTGGTTTCAGTAATTCATTAGAATGGCCTACAAAACTCAAGAAAGTGCAATATTTAATTATTGCAGTTTTATTTTAAAGGATACATATAGGGCATGGTCTAGAAGGGTGCCAGACGCAGAGCTTCCCTGCTCTTTCCCTGTGAGGTGAGGACATGTCACCTTCCCAACCAGGAGGCTCCACTGAGCTTTGGTGTCCAGAATTTTTATGGGGGTTTTATTACGTTGGCATGATTGAGTAAATCATTGTACATGTGATTGAACTTAAGTCTTCATCCCTCCTCCCCTCCCCGTGGTTGATCTTTCTGGTGACCAATGACCAGCACCCATCCTGATGCTATCTTGGGGGCCGGCCCACTAGTCACCTTATTAGCATAAAAAAGACACTTCGGTTACTCGGAAAATTCCAAAGGGTGTTGATACAGCAAGTGCCAGAAAACTGGGAGTGAAAACCAGATAGTCTTTATTATACTATACTAACTAACAGAAAGCTAAGTGAACAAGTAGGAGGGAAAAAAAGAACTTGTGATACGTCACAACCTTCTTTTAAAAATTCGATTCTTTTTTTTAACTCAATAAAATTTGTTAGTGAATTCCCAAGTGATTATGAGGCATTTGGCCATATTCCCATTGATGGATTAAATGTTACATCGCTATAAAATATGTGATAGTAAAAATTAGCTGGGACAGTGTCAGTATTTATAGATGACAAAACAGTTGCTTGTTTTTAGCTTTCATGTTCAATGGAGGAACTTAGATCGGGAAAACCAGGAGAATTGTCTTTGCCCCTTTTGTATCTGTCCCACTAATATGTACTGATCTCAGTGTTGTATTCAGTTGAAGGTATTCAAAGACTGTATGAAAGCAAGGGCATAGTTGGGAGGATTAATGATCTGGCACCATGTTACCAAAGGCTAGTTGTATAGTTTTCTTCAGCCCTCTGAACCTTCCAATGAAAGTTCATGTTTACTGATTTCTGTTTTACTCAGTTTCCATAATTGGCAGAGGTTAATGTAACAGTTCCTGTGATCAGTGCAGCAAGCAGGTTCAGAATTGCTTAGTGCCATTTTTCTATTTATAAAAGTTTTATAGTTCCTTAGGTCCCAGAGGCACCAAGCTGAAGGATAGATTTCTCTTTCAGTTACTAGGCTCAGTTGCTTACTTGGAGAGAACTTTTTCTCACAAAGACTTCTGCTTGAAAATAAAAGGTATTTATGATTTCCACCAAATTAAACTGCCTTTTTTTGTTTTGTTTTTTTACCCTTATAAGGAAAGGAGCTCCAACAACTTCCCTCATTAGTGTAGCTGTCACAAAGTAAGTATGTATGACTTTCTTCTTTCTGGGTATGGAAGAATCTTAAAATGGTGATTGATAGGCAGTGAATTGTTTTTTTTTTTTTTTGCGGTATGCGGGGCTCTCACTGTTGTGGCCTCTCCCGTTGTGGAGCACAGGCTGTGGACGCGCAGGCTCAGCGGCCATGGCTCACGGGCCCAGCCACTCCGCGGCATGTGGGATCTTCCTGGACCAGGGCACGAACCCGTGTCTCCTGCATCGGCAGGCGGATTCTCAACCACTGCGCCACCAGGGAAGCCCAGCAGAGTGAATTTTTAATATGACATGAAAGTGTCATTTATTTTAGCATGGAGTTTGGATAAACTCTTTCTTCTTTGGTTGTTAGAACATTTTTGTATCGTTAGGCCGTTTACAGAGCTTTTTCAGAGCCATACATTTAAGTCTTGGGAAACATGACAGATATTGATGTAAATGTTGAACTTGAACTCTTAAAACATTTTTTTTTGTCACTTGCAAAATAAAAACCAAATCCAGTGGAGAGGAAATACTCTTGCAATTTAGGGGCTTTATGCTATAACTATTCAGCATGTTAATGGTCTTGATTTCTACTCACCTGATACTTTTACTGCTTTTGTTTAATAGACAGCAAAGCAGAAAGGGTTATTATATTATTCCACTGATTCTTCTGACACTATCTAAAATGTATTTCATCTTTCGGTTAAAAAAATTACTGTTTTATTTATTCCTGTTTGGAAACATGACTACTCTGATTAGGTCATAAAATCAGTGTTACTAATTTATCATTCCAGAATTTAGAGAATGTATAGAAGAGAGTGCCTTCCCATGTAGGGTGACAGTGGGCCCTTGATGTTCCATCATTTGCGTGGTCTATATTCTCTGATTTAAAGAATTGTTGGTAGAGAGTCTGTGATGGATTCTCTACATAAGAGGATCCTTAATGTTGGAAGGTCGTTTTAGAAACACTGGCTTAGGAAGTGAAAAGTCGGCTATAAAAAGAGTAGTGTGTATTAAGTGTTTACTTGAAAGGAATATGTGATATTGAGGAAACAATATCTTTCAAGGCAAAGTTGTTCAAATTAAATATTAAGAATAACACTGACATACAAAGCACATAAAAATGATGAGATTCCCCAGGCATTTTTTTTTTTTTTTTTTTGCGGTACGCGTGCCGCTCACTGCTGTGGCCTCTCCCGCTGCGGAGCACAGGCTCCAGACGCGCAGGCTCAGCGGCCATGGCTCACGGGCCCAGCCGCTCCGCGGCATGTGGGATCCTCCCGGACCGGGGCACGAACCCGTGTTCCCTGCATTGGCAGGCGGACTCTCAATCACTGCGCCACCAGGGGAGCCCCCCCGGGCAAGTTTTTAAAATAATCCTTAAAAAAGAAAAAGTTAATGTGGACATAGTGAACTGACTTGCCAGTTGTTATTAGTAGCTGGTTAAATTATTATTAATTTTGATATTAGTTCTAACTTACTGTTGCCTTGTGCTTTTAAATATTTGATTTATTTATTTACTTTAAACCTTTGAAGGGTTTGAGGTGTTCATAGGAACATGGATGATTTTTTTTTTTAGGTAATTGAGAGTATTATCTGATTTTGTATTGTAAGCCAATAAGTAAAATGATGCTAAATTGTACTGGAATTAACCAAGTGTGCTGCGATGTCCACTGGCAGTTTTTAAAATTCAGCTAATATTCAGACTCATAAAATGACCACATATTGTACCTGTATATGTTCAGAAGGATATAGGACAGGAACATAGTTTGCTAGGAGGATAGCATCAGGTATTCCTCTTGATTCAGTGCCTTTGTAGCAGTTTATTCAGGGCAAAGGAGATAAGATCTATACTGGACAGGTGTGGAGGTTGCCCTGGCTTAAAAGCCGAATGCCCCACATGAGCTAAAATGTCTTGTAACAATTCTATCCACGTGGCTTTCAACCACCCACCAGGGACATACAGTTACAGGAGTCACTGCGCTCAGAGAAGGGCAAAGCATGAGGTTCCCAGTTGTAGTTCTCAGGTCATTATTCCAGTTTAGATTGAGATGAACAGTCAGGGGTCATTTTTACCATGAGCCATACTGTCTGGGTAGCATTGTTGATACTCTGGCATTTATCAGGTAACTTGAGGAACAAAACTAGAGTTAACCCAAGGTCAGATTCTCATGCATTAGGGGAAGAGGGTTTGGTTAACCTTTACCCACAGGCCAAAGCAAAATACCTACCCTTCAGGAGCAGTCAGCTACGTGTACAGATAGTAGATACACCCTGAGTCCCTGAAGAGAATTGTACAGCCTGACAACTGGTCTCAGACATGACAACTGCAGTATGTGGTCCTTGATTGGGTGGAGGAAAGAAAACTGCTGTAAAGGACATTTTGGGGGAGAATTGGAGAATGTACTTAGGTATGACAATGGTATCTTTTTTATGGAAGTGGGTACAGGATTTGGATCCTTTTGAAATTTAAGTTAAGCAAATTAGAAAGTAGCCAGTAGCTTGGGATGATTGATGGAAAGAACTTTTGCTCTATTTAGGCCCATGCTCCTCAGGAAGCTCAAAATCAATGAAAGAACCCTGTTGCAGAGAAATCAGAATTACTGGAGCCATTTTTTACAACTTAAAATCAGATTTAAGTAGCATGGAACTGTGTTTCTCATTTTGACTCTAACAGCCTAAGTTGTCAGCAGACTAATTAAGGAAAAGCTGTGCCTGTCCACCTTACTTTAGCCCGGAGGGCACTGTTTCCTGACTAAGGTTGGCGTGAAGCCAGTGGAACTAGCCCTGAGCTTCTCTGGGGTTCTGCAGGCAGGCCCAGTGCCTTCTGCTCTGTCTTGTCAGCACACTGTCTGGGTTTGGCGAACCTCTTTCCCTTTCCATCCTTTACCACGTCTCTGGCTGCCTCTGCTTGGCACAGATGCGCCAAAACCTCTCATTTGCTAATGGGAGCTATCTTTCATTTTCTTCATCTTTGGGGGGTTTGATTCCATATTTCCCTTATTTCTTTAACATCATTTTAGTGGATTTGTGGTGAGAAGCTCCCCCCCCCAAAAAAAAAACCGCTCTGCAGTCAGTCTACCATCTTGAACCAGATATGTCTTCATAGTTTGGCAGAAAATACTTGAGAACAGTGATCACTTGAACTTTCCGCCCAGTGCTTTAGGTGTTTTGTTTATTTCGCATGTCTTCTTCTTCAGTTTCTTTTAGAGAAAAAAAAAAAAGAGTCCTGCTTTTTAAGTGTTTGAAAACCTCATCTGTAGTATCTGAGGAGAAATCTAGGCCTGGATATTTGAGGGATGGGAGAGAAAGTTGAAAAAAGAAAGTAGTCACATAGTTGGAATTTATTGCTATTTTTCAAAAAATGGTAAGAAATTAAATCACTCCCTTCCTTAGTAATTGCTTTTTTTCCCCTAGGATAATAGCCAAGGTTCTGGAGGATAACAAGCTGCCTGGTGCGATTTGTTCCTTGACATGTGGTGGAGCAGATGTTGGGTAGGTCAATAATAGACCCAGAGTGTCTTTCTGCTGAAGGGCTTGGGTTGATCAACTAGCATCATCTTTACTAGAATTTCGAATCTCAGTATAGACAGCTCAGGAGGTGAGAGTGCTTTTTTGGAATCATTATTGTTACGGATCTCATTGGGCTTTACTTCAGTAATGTGTAGTGTCTGTTGGAGGATGAGTAAGAACTGTCTTTTTCATTGCCCAGAGCTACTATTTTAAGGTGTTTATATCCTAAAATAACCCCCTGCTGTACCACTGTGTAGCCTATGGCTTCCTAACGCTTGATTTATCAACGTGCTCACTTAAAAAGCAAAGCTGTGGAATTGCGCTCTGGTTTCTCACTCCCCACCAAGGACCTAGCCTCTTCTCTGGGTTCTTCAGCTGACCAAAAAAGGGAACCCTGGAGACACAGCTTCTAATTTATTGTTTTTAAAAATTGTCATGTAATTCACATACCATAAAGTTCTCTCTTTAAAATGTACAATTCAGTGGTTTTTAGAATAGTCGGTCACAATGTTGTGCAACCATCCCCATTACCTTATTCCAGACATTTTTGTTAACCCCAAAGGGACCTGGTACCCATTAGCAGTCATTTCCCCCTCCCCTTCCCCTGGCAGCCCCTCATCCACTTCATGCCTGTTGGTTCGCCTCTTCAGGGTGTTTCAGGTAAATGGAATCATGCGGCCTTTATATCTGGCTGCTTTCACTTGGCCGAATGTCATAGCATCTTTTCAGCTGGAACGGACTGTACTGTCTCTGAACCGTGGTGAAGCTGGTTCTAGCAGCCTTGACTTTGATTAGATGGAGTTTCATAGGAGTCAGGTCTTAGAACCCTTACAGGTGTGATGAACGTGTTAGTCCCCCTCCAGCACTTTGACCGCACTATTGTACTTCATGGGCAGTCTCCAAAAGGTGTAATACATGACTCCTTTTTTTAGATAAGTGAGAAAATTTTAGAAATTTTATTTAGAAAATACAACTCCCACATAAAGAGTGCATAGTGAAGTATTATCTAAATTGCCATTTAAAACAAATAGTCTGTCCTTTGACCCGCTCTGTTCTTGTACTTTGGGCATGCAGTCCCTTCACGTTGGCCTTGTAATAGCTCAGATAATAACAGTAATGTGTGCAGAAGGGCTTTACACAGCAACCCCCTTGAGTGTCAGTGCTCACATGTGCTGGGCTGACCTCGGAAGCCCACATGCACTGTCTCATCACACAGTTCCAGCCCTGCATTGGTCTGATGCTGTGGCTGCCTTGCTTGGCCCACAACAAGCCCTCTGAAGCACTGAACTATGAGCAAGAAGGTTCAGATCAGTAGTGTCTGGTCTACATTCCTTAGAAACTGGAAATAGCACAGCTTTTCTGAGTCAGCTTCCAAGAAGGATACTTAGGATATTTCCCTACAGTCTTTAAAATTTTCTTTTTTTTTTTTTTTGCATATTTTTTTAAAATTTATTTTTTATTTTTGGCCGCATTGGGTCTTCGTTGCGGCATGCGGGCTGTTCGTCGTGGCACATGGCTTCTCTCTAGTTGTGGCGTGCGGTGTTCTCTCTCTAGTTGTAGCACATGGACTCTCTAGTTGAGGCACACGAGCTTAGCAGTTGTGGCACGTGGGCTTAGTTGCCCCGCGGCATGTGGGATCTTAGTTCCCCAACCAGGGACTGAACCCACATACATCCCCTGCATTGGAAGGTGGCTTCTTTACCACTGGACCACCGGGGAAGTCCCTAAACTTTTAGTTCTTAAAGGAATCAGTTTTAAGAGACTGAAAAATAACTGGGATGCTCATCAAGGAACTGCTACGGTCGTATTGTCCAGTTACCCATCAGTACAAGAAGGAATATCTTCCTTAACAACGTCCTTGTGGTGATTTCTGTTTACGGAGAGCTCCCAGAATGGGTTAGTCTGTTCTGCTGTATGGTTCTTCTTGTGAAAAGCATTTTCATGAAGACCTTCCCTTGCTCTCTTGGGATAGATCCTTGTGTCTTTCACTGACTGTCTTTCCATGACACGGGTTTCAGAGTTTTCTGGCCTGGCACTGTCGAGTGCCACCATTGATGGGTTTCTCTGCTTGGGTGACTGTGTCTGTTCCCCTTGCAGCACAGCTATGGCCAAAGATGAGCGAATGAACCTGCTGTCCTTCACTGGGAGCACTCAGGTGGGAAAACAAGTGGCTCTTATGGTGCAGGAGAGGTTTGGTAAGTGTTGGCTTTATATCGAGCTTTTAATTCCCTCAGGTATGGATATGAAATAAAGGTTGGGTTTTTTTCCTTGACCCTTTCCATGGAGACACACTGGCTGTATTTATTTGAATGTCCAAGTAAAAGGAAGGGTACAGTTAATAGTGGCTTAATATTAGGGAGATAGCAGATTTAATAGCATAATTTGGAAAAGGATGTTATTCCCTCCCTAAATGACCATAGTAGAATCATATCAAATGTACTTATCAATTTCTATCAGACTGGTTTGGCAAATAAAAAAGAAAACTGACATTTAAACGGGACCAGTGAGAGTACAGGACCTAGAGTGAATGTGGTGTAGAAGACTTACATCTGTTTTTCTCTCATTTCTGTTTCGTGCATATATGACTGAAAAGGGCTGTAAGACATAGCTTTGTATGCTCTACTTTATGGCTCATTAAAGAGGTTTTCTAGGATAATATTGATGGTCAATTTTTGCCTATTTTGTTGATTTAGACTCTAATCCTAGCATAAGATGAGACTTGAATAGTTAATCTGTCAGCTATTTTGCTATATGGGCATTGCTTTTAAAAAGGAAGTTTACAGACTATTAGAGCTAATAAACATGGTTGGTAAGGTTGCAGGATACAAAAATCAATTGTATTTCTATACATTAACAATGAGCAATCTGAAAATGAAATTCATAAAAGTTTCATTTACAGTAGCATCAGAAAGAATAAAATTCTTAGGAATAAATTTAACGAAAGAAGTATAAGTCTTTCACACAGAGTACCACAAAGTATCATTGAAAGAAATTTTAAAAGACCTAAATAAATGTAAAGACCTCCCATTTTCACTGTTTGGAAACAATTTAATATTATTACTGTCCAAGATCAGTACTGTCCAAGTGATTTGCAGATTGAATGCAATCCCTTTCACAATGTCACTTGGCTTCTTTGTAGAAGTGACAAGCTTATTCTAAAGTTCATATGAAGTGCAAGGGACCCCAAATAGCCAAAACAATCTTGGAAAGGACAAAGTCAGAGGACTCACACTTCCCAATTTCAGAATTTATTACAGAAGTATAGTAATCCAGACTATGTGTACTGGCGTAAAGATAGAAAAATCAGTGGAATAGATTGAGAGCCCAGAAATGCACACTTATACTTATGGTCAAGGGTGCCAAGACATTTCAATGAGGAAAACAGTCTTCAACAAATAGTGCTGGGACAACTAGATAACCATAACGTATGTATGAAGTTGGACCCCAACCTACCCCTATACACAAAAATTAATTCAATATATATCAAAGACCTAAAGGTGACAGCTAGAACTATAAAATGCTTGAAGAAAACATAGGCATATGTCTTTGTGACCTTGGATTAGGCAGTGGTTTCTTAGATATGACACCTAAAGCAGAAGCAACAAAAGAAAGAATAGATAAATTAGACCTCATCAAAATTTAAAACTTTTCTGTTTCAAAGGATCAGGACTTCGCTGGAGGTCCGGCGGTTGAGACTTCACGAAGCTTCCATTGTAGGGGGCACGGGTTTGATCCCTGGTCAGGGAGCTGAGATCCCACATGTGTCACAGCCAAAAAACCAAAACATATAACAGAAACAATATTGTAACAAATTCAATAAAGACTTTAAAAATGGTCCACATTAAAAAAAAAAAAAAAACTTGAAAAGGGCACACCATCAAAAAAGTGAAAAGAACAACCTATAGAATGGGAGAAAATATTTAGAAATCCTTTATCTGATAAGGGATTTGTGTCTAGAATATATAAAGAATTCTTATAATTCAGTAATATAAAAGACAACCCAATTAAAAAATGGGCAAGCATTTGGTTAGATTATTTCTTCAAAGATAAACAAGTGGGGCTTCCCTGGTGGTGCAGTGGTTGAGAGTCCGCCTGCCGATGCAGGGGACACGGATTCTTGCCCCGGTCCGGGAAGATCCCACATGCCAAGGAGCGACTTGGCCCGTGTGCCATGTCCGCTGAGCCTGTGTGTCCGGAGCCTGTGCTCCGCAATGGGAGAGGCCACAACAGTGAGAGGCCCACGTAACGCAAAAAAAAAAAAAAAAAAAAAAAAAAGATAAACAAATGTCCAATAAGTATGTGCAGTGGTGCTCAAGATCGTTGATCCTGCTTCTCTCACTAGCAGATACTGTCCTCCTCCCCACCCCTCCTTTTAACTCAAAGCAGTAGTTTGTAGTTCTCTTATAAGTATTACCATTAGTAGGATTACAATTTTTAAATGATGCATCTGCCTGTCTTAAGTTGTAGGTGCTTTTCCTGGAGGAGGTTGGTGGTTTTGAACATGGTTAGGGAGCACATAGAGAATTGGAAGGATATGGAAGGTACAGATGGAATTGTCAGATCTTCTGGTAATACTGTATTCTTGGGAAATTGTCATAAAATTTTCCAAAGTGACTTCACCATTTTATACTAACTGTTTGGAGTTTGGGGGGATATAATTTTAAACTTTGAGAAATTCCAAGAGTAACTCAAGGAATTCCCATATACCCTTTAATGAATTTTACCAGTAGTACCATTTTTAAAGTCACTTTCTCTCTAGCAACACACACACACACACACACACAAACATATATATTCTCAGAGCATATTTTTGAACCTTTTGAGAAAATTGAAGATATTGTATTCCTTTACCACTAAATGTGTTTTGTGTATTTCCTAAGAATAAGGACATTCTATCAAATAACCATGATACAATTATTAAAATCAGGAATCTAGACATTGATGCGATACTCATGCTTTTTTTCTTCAATTGAGTTACAGTTTATGTTCATGCTATGTTTTAAATCAGAAAATAAATGAAAACAATTGGGATAGGCTATGATTTGAGGCCGTGTGGCTGTGTGCATTAAACAATGAGATAGGAATTAATTTATGTTTATATATTTTAAAGGGAGAAGTTTATTAGAACTTGGAGGAAACAATGCAATTATAGGTAAGGCTGCCTTTTCTTTGTGTGATTTCTGTTTAGAATATCTTCAGTAGCCATCCTGAATGTATAGAACTTGTGAAAGAAGTCATCCCTTTTATGTTATGTGTGTGTGTGTAAGATCTAATTCCCATGCTTAGGAACTTTCCTTGTGAGACAGGACACGTGGTTTGAAGGCAGAGATAACTAGGAGGGAAAGGCGTTCATGTTCGGAAAATGTTACCTGGGGCTTAGAATCTGTGTATGAGAGTTTCTAATGTGTCATTGTTTCTTGTTTTCCTTCTGTTTTTTTGAAAACTGGCCACAGTTTCTCTAGACTAAATAAGTAAGTAACTCTATGTGACCTGCCGTTTCCAAAAACATTAGTTTGTCTTCAGTGGGGTATTGAGTGCTTTTACATTGGGAAGGAACACTTCCTTAAGGCATTTTATCATTTACTTATAGTCTTGGAGATTATTTAATTCTTTTTTTTCACTTGTTTGACACAAAAGGAAATAGTCTACCAGCCTAACTTCTGGATAATATAATGAACATCAGTTGCTTGAGACTTCATAGAATCATGAATTTAATGGTAAAAACTTGCTAATTGTATATTGCCATCATTATCATCACTTTTAAATGCTTATGTGTTCGTGTGGTACACCAGAAATATAAAAATTATATGGTGAAGGGTTTGTTTTGGATGAACTTCTGATATCGTAAAAGAGAGAGCTGATTAGAAATTATAGTTAGCGTTTATTGATCAGTGGGTACGTGTCAGGCACTGTGCTCAGTTTTTCCATATGCAATATGTCATTTAATCCCCAGAGTAACCCCATGAGGCAGATACCTTTATTAATCTCATTTGAAGGTTACACCCTGAGGCTTAAAGTGATTATGTGCCTGAAGTGACAGACCCAGCATTTGTATCCTGGCAATCAGACCCCAGAGCATAGCTCTCTTCCTAAAACTCCTTACTGTCATCCGTCAGTACCCCAGATAATATTATCCCATTTTATGGATGAGGAAACTGAGGCTTAAAAAGTTAAAATAACACAATGAAAAAGTGGTGGTGATGGATGAGAACTTTGGTCTGTTTGGTTGTGTAATCCATCTTCTTAACCATCATGCTAGTCTGAGAATGCTCTTAGACTGGACAGGGGAAAATTGAAGATGTAAGGGGGAATTGGGACTGTAAGTTTCTGGAAGGGATAGAAAGGAAGGAATGATAAGTAATATGGATCGATGGAAGGGTAACCTTGTAAAGACTATGCTAGTTTTTTCTTCAGAGGGCAGAAGAGGAGGAGGAAGGAATAGACAAAAATAGCAATCTGAAAGTGATCTTGCACTGATCTCTTCAGAGATGCAGAGGAAGCAGGAAAGGACCTTGTGTGTGATCACTTTGAGATTTTCCTCGAAGTAAAGGGTGAAGTCATTTGGAGCAGGAGTAAAGGGCTGGAGGGTTTTGAGACATTTGAAAAAGGTTCTGTAGCGGGGAGAACGAGGCATTTTAGGGAAGGGACTGATGCAGATGAGGGTGCAGAGGTTGTTGGGGAGCTTGGTTTGATGGCGGTAATAAATCAGAAGGATCCCACTGACTTCTCTGTGGGCCCAGGGAAGCTGCCATCTAAATAGGTGGTGGGGGGCTTCCCTGGTGACGCAGTGGTTGAGAGTCCGCCTGCCGATGCAGGGGACGCGGGTTCGTGCCCCGGTCCGGGAGGATCCCACGTGCTGCGGAGCGGCTGGGCCCGTGAGCCACGGCCGCTGATTCTGCACGTCCGGAGCCTGTGCTCCGCAACGGGAGAGGCCACGGCGGTGAGAGGCGAGAGGCCCGCGTACCGCAAATAAATGCATGAATGAATGAATGAATGGTGGGGTTGAGACTGGAGGCAAGTAAAACTGACAAAGACAGTGGTGCTCTTAAAGAAGAGACCACATGAAGGTGCAGAGAAGGCTCAGTCAGAATCAGAAACTTCAGAGAGGTGAAAGATGAAGAGATCAGAAGAGGGAGAGCTCATTGCTCTATTCTCATATCATTTTCTTTGGGAGAAAAGTTGCCTCTGCGGTGTGAACTTGCTTATTTTACAAGGATAGTTCTGGCATTCTCTCACTGTGCTTTCTAAAGGCATCATCTTATACCAGTTAGTAAAGTACCTTGTCTGCCTACCTCATGACACTGATGGGTGTGTTTCTGCTTCCCTAAGCCTTTGAGGATTCGGACCTCAGCTTAGTCGTTCCCTCAGCTCTCTTTGCAGCCGTGGGGACAGCCGGCCAGAGGTGTACCACTGCGAGGCGCCTGGTGAGTGTGTCTGCATGGGCACATGAGAGTGTCCTCCTCTTCTAGTGCTGCTTTTCAACACATTGTACTGTTAAGGAGGTGTCATAGAAACACTGCTAGAAACGTGTATTCCCTGGATGTGGTTGGCAAACATGTGGCCCTGCTGCTCTGTTCTGTGCTCCTGGCAGATGCTGCTGGTCAGTGAGGGACTCTACCTTACCTCCCCAAGCTGAATGTGGTCCAGTTGTCATTGACTGGAGTTGGACGTGGGTGATGAGACCTGCTTTCAATCCTACACCTAGAACAATGTGGACAAAGTCCCATGTCACTTAGAGAATAAAACAAGATAAACATTTGAAAAATTCATAACTATTTGCTAAAAGGTAGACAGTCTTAGCTTTCTTGTAAAAACATTTTAAGTAGTAAAATATTTTTAAAAATTAAAAATTTTTGGCTTATAGGTTAAGTCTTAGATTTGACTTGATGTGACATAGTTTATTGGAAAGTATATATATGTGTGTTCTCTCTATATAAGTGTATAAGTCTGCATGCATATATATAGGACACATTAATATTAAGTGCATGTGAGGAGAGTGGTTTCGCTTCAGTGTTCGGGGTTTGGAAAGTTTAACCTCCACACTTAGATTTGAGCTGGATTTTAAAATGTTTTTGTATGAGGTACAACCTTGATTTTCATGACTCATGCTATTGAAAAACTGGGCCAAACAAGTTTTGATTAGGTAGAAAATTTGGCTACAATTGCCTTTTAAAAAATTATTATTGTGGAGTTTTCCTACTGTAATTAAAAAAACAAACAGTTTACAATTGAATTATGGAGGAATTGGTTTTGGGTTTTTCCTCTCACCCACAATAAGTGTGAACAAATTCTTTATAAGGTTGACATAATCTAAATTAATTAGAATAGATTAAAAAATATAGGGAAATTAAGTCTTTACTTTTGCCATAAATTTTCATATTCACTTTTTCCTGTATTTTACGATGAATGAATATCAATCTTTCCTTTGTTTTTATATTACTCAGTTGATGTGGTATGAACTGCGATATGAACTTGCTTGTTTTACAGGGATAGTTGTAACGTTCTCTTACTGCACTTCCTTTTTTTTTTTTTCTATTTATTTGTTTATTTAAATGTTGCTCTGCGGATTTAACCCGCAGAAACCCAGAGCCTGCACTTTCTAAAGGCATCATCTTATACCAGTTAGTAAAGTACCTTGTCTGCCTACTATGATAGAATATCTAAGCTACGATGTTTGTAAGGTATTTACAATTAATTGAATTTGTTCACCTTAAACATTTATTACCTTAAGGCTAAGAAGGAAACAGGGGTACTCCAAAAGATTATAATCTTAATTACATGGTAAACTATGAAATGACATAAAAGTCAAGCATTTCTTTATTTGGTCAACCTTTATTTTTCCTTTGTGTCCTGGAGCAAATATACATAGCCATGCTTTATATTTAGTGTCAAATATTGGAGGATACTGTTAGTCATAACCCAAATCAATTTTTATAGGGACTGTAGTGGTATACAGAAAAATTCATTCCAGTACTATGGACCTCTCTGTGATTTATCGTTGGCCCACTGTATCCATGGTTTTTGCAAATCTGCACATCCAACCAATTGGAAACCATGTAGTCCTGTAGCATTTACTCTCGAAAAATATTTTTATACAGGTGGACCCGTGCAGTTCAAACCCGTGTTGTTCAAGGGTCAATTGTATAAATCAGTACTGTTAAGAAAAATTGAGGGAATTCCCTGGTGGTCCAGTGGTTAGGACTCCGCTTTCACTGCTGAGGGTGCGGGTTCAATCCCTGGTTGGGGAACTAAGACCTACAAGCTGTGCACCACAGCCAAAAAAAAAGACTGGGGGGAAAAAATAAAAATTGTGCATTTTAACAATTTTGTACATTTATTTGTGTTATTTAATAGTCCAAATGTACTAATCCCTTGAATGTTTCTTTTTTCATTTAGTTTTTACATGAAAGCATTCACGATGAAGTTGTTAATAGACTTAAAAAGGCCTATGCACAGATCCGTGTTGGGAACCCATGGGACTGTGAGTATCTGGTTGATTCCAAAGATGTTCCTTTTTGACAGATGGTGTTATAAGAGTTTCTGATTTTCTACTTTTATTTTTTTCCCTTTCCTGAGAGGCCCGAGGGAATACAAGGCAGTTTATTTTGCATTTGGGGTGACATGTCTGCTCCTAGGTTAGGATCTCAGTGCTTGACGTGGGCCGGTGGGTGAGCTTGGGAGATGGTATTGAGATGGGATGAGTTTGAGAAGCTTTTCCCTCTTCACTTCCCTCCTCCCAGATACCACCATCCTCCCTCATGCAAGGTTGCAAGAGTCACCTGCCTGACTTTTCTGCTTCCACTTCTGCCTTCCACCATAACCAAAGTAATTTTTTAAAATGTAATTAAATAATTCACTCTCTTGCTAAAAACACTCATTGCTGTTTGACTAAAACTTGGATGCCTTTTGAGACCCTTTTTGCAAGCTCACAGTCTTAAATGATCTGACTTCGGCCACGTCCCCGCCCACCTTCTGGACCCGCTGTGCACCATTTGCCCCATTGCTCCCTGAGCTGCAGCTTCTCCAACCCTCTTTCAGTGCTCTGGACATTCCAGGCTCTGCCCTGCTAGAACTGCTCTTTGCCTAGCCCTTCCCACCTCCTCACTGAGGCCTACCTATATCTTCCTTCTTCCTCTGTCCCACGGTCACCTTTAATGCTCTGGTTTCTGGCAGCCATACTGAGGGAGCATCAGCTTCTTCCCCTTAAATTGTTCACTGACTGCTGGTTCTGTGAAGTTCTTAGAGAATGATCACCCTGTAATAAATAAGCAGAGCCTATATTTTTACTGCAGTACTCTGATGAATTGATAGCTCTTTCCCTAGATTTGGCCCTACATGTTTCTTTATAGAAAGCTTATGAGGACCCAGTCATACCTCTTCTTTTTTGCATATGTTTGCACTACATTAGCAGAATTGAGTAGTCGTGGCAGAGACCACATGTCATGCAAAGCATTAAATAGTTACTGTCTGGCTCTTTGCAGAGAAAGGTTGCTGACTCCTGCTCTAAACTGAGGGGACATATGAAGGGATTGGTCTGTTCATTGAGAAAGCTGTTTAATTATAAAATGATGCCAGTTAGGGTGAAATGAAGAGCATTCCTTTTTCTTTCCAGCTAATGTTCTCTATGGGCCACTCCACACCAAACAGGCAGTGAGCATGTTTCTTGGAGCAGTGGAGGAAGCAAAGAAAGAAGGTGGCACCGTGGTCTATGGTGGCAAGGTAATGACAACTTGAGATCAGGAATGACAGGTTCTTTCTTTTCCTTTTGCACAAGCAGGGCTCTGGGTAAATTGATGAAGGGTGCCTGACTGCTACTTTTCTTTTCTCCATCCATTTTATAATGGGGAAATAACATATTTTAAAGAATGACAATGTGACATGAATGGAACATTTCTGGAAAGACACAACTCAGAGCCAGGGTTGCCTTTGAATTGAGTCCCTGGGAATTTGTATGGAAGGGAGACCTCTTTTTCATGGTATGGAAGACTATTTAGTGCAATTTAAAATCCGCATTTAGTAGTGATTATTAAGTCATTTAAGGCAGAGAATCAAAAAAAAAAAAACCATACCAAAAGCGTTTTTAACACATATTACTATTGTCGATGAAAAATTAGTTGATTGAAGAAAGAAATGGAAATTTTTATTTGAGCCAAATTGAGGATTATAACCCGGGAATAGCACCTCAGAAAGCACTGAGAACCGTTGTACCTGTTAGAAGTCAAGGCAGTTATATAAGTTTTTTAGACAGAGGGCTGTACATTGAATGACGTATCTTTGACAGTTTACACAATCTAGATCTAAGCGTCATCATGGCCCCTTACAAGATAAGGAATGTTATCTTTTAAGGAGTTGTCTTGGTGGTGCTAGGAGAACGTTGCTGTTTATGGTTGAGCAGGTATTTCTGCCAATGGGGAGGTTTGGTTGATGCATGATACAGATACACAGTGCACAGTTGAGGGGAGAGAGGAGGCCATAGGGCAGAGAAAGTTTTTGATGTTTAAATTTTTATTGTCTTGCCATAAAATATGAATTTCATTTCACACTATATTTGTTTGATTCTTAAGATGTGGGTTCAAGGAGTTTTCTTCCTGTATGATAGGAATTTGTCTTCATCCTTGAATAAGCTATATATATAATTTATTATCTACAATTTATTTTCACTTCTTTAAAAATCACTGAAAACTGAGTCTCTTGCAAAGCTCTCTGAGAAGCAGAATCCTCCCTAGTTTCTCAATATTGACATACCCACATCTCATTGGATAGAGATGTGTATGTGTACTTTTTGTTACTTACCTTGAGTTTTTTAAAGCATTTTAACTTAATCTTTAGAAGTAGCTCTTTTTTCCCCTTTGTGTAATATTTACTTAAGTTACATAATGCAATATGGTATTGTAATAACAAATACAGCTGCCACATACAGGGTTGGGAGTAAATACAGATGACTCTTGGTAAACGTACAGCTCAGAGGGTGAGAGCAGAATTACATAGTCACCCTGGAGTGCTGACCACCAGCCAAGTAGCTTGCTGCAGGCATTAGAATATTTTATAGAAGTTAAGTGGAGATGAACTAGTAATTTGGTTATGTGGAGGTTAGTTAGGAGAGTGTCTATAGTATACCCTTTTAGAGCTTTTGATTTCTGTATTAATGTGTTAGTTTGCTAGGGCTGCCATAGCAAACTATCACAGACTGGGTGGCTTAAACAACAAATTTGTCTCACAGTTCTGGAAGCTGAGTCCCAAATCAAGGTGCTGGCCGGGTTGATACTTTCTGGTGAGGCCTCTGTCCCTGGCTGGCAGACGGCCACCTTCTCTCCATGTCCTCACATGGCCTGTCCTCCCTGCCTGGAGAGAGGAGGTCCCTGGTGTCTCTTCCTCTTCTTACGAGGAATTATTTCTATCTGATTAGGGCCTCACCCACATGACCTCATTTAACTTTACCTCCTTAAAGGTCCTGTCTCCAAATTTAGTCATAATGGGAGTGGGGTGGGTTTAAAGCTTCAACATAAGAATTTGGGGGTGTGGGTATGGGCACAATACAGTTTGTAACAGAACAGGTATAGATTACCTCTTTTAAAATTATGTGAAGTTAAAATTAACCACCTGTAACAGCATTTTTTCACTGTAACTTGGTCATGATGCATGGCACAGCTCTCTATCCTTGACTCCTTTATTCTATTTTTTTTCTGACCAAGTAAGTTAGAACCAATAAGAGGCAGAGAAAATTTTCTTTCATGAAGGGAAGTTATTTTGGAGAAATAATTCACTTATAAATGGTGTTTATTTTTTTTTCTCAAAATTATAAACAATGATGGTATCCTCTGACTTCAAGAACCAGAAAACAAAATGCTCTTGTTTTTATTTCCTTTCTCTACTGCAGGTTATGGATCGCCCTGGAAATTATGTAGAACCGACAATTGTGACAGGCCTTGACCACAATGTGTCTATTGTACACACAGAAACTTTTGCCCCGATTCTTTATGTCTTTAAATTCAAGGTGAAAAAATGGATTCCTTCTCTCTTTTCTCTAGTTCAACGTTGAAACAAATGAGAAGACTAGGAGAAAATAAAGGCATATTAAATTTCAGTCAGCCTTTAGGGAGGTTTTAGAAAGTCACTCTGATTAGTAAAGATTTGAAGGTTAAGGACAAACTATGATGAGATGAACACTTTAAACAATAGAGCATAAGCTAGCTACCAGGGGAATTAAGTAGAGGGCCAACATTGAAATTTATGGAGAACGTGGCCCTCATCACCTGTATCAGCCATGTTGATACAGTTGATCTGTGTGGACTATGAAGTCAGCTTCTGCACAGAAGGGACCAGGTAGTTTGATAGTCTGAGTGCTAAGTATCAGTGGACAAAATGAGAAGATACAAGGGCAATTTGTAGACATACAACTTGTATCAGAGGACAGGCTGTGGAGATTTTAACAGATAAAGGTAACTAGAGGGTCTCCTTCCCAGCACATGACAGGCCCTACCATGCCAGCAGATGTCTAGAGATTGAATCAAGGCTTGGCTGTGCCATGATTAACAGTTAAAGGATGATGAGACTTATACCTTGTTGCAATTATATGATTGTATTAATTAAAATCTTGCTTTAAGTTGTCTATTATTGTTTCACATCATGTGACTACAGAGTGTAATTTCATGTTTTGTCTTGTGTCTGTGTGTTTGACTGTGAGTTCCTGAGCAAATCATTTAGCCTCTCTTGCCTAATCTGTACATTAGGAATAATACAGAGACTGTGTCATTGGGTGAGGATTAAATGTATAAATGCATGCTCAGTGCCTAGGTCAGTGTGTTGCACGTAGTAAGAGCTCAGTAAATAACAGCTCTTATACGTAGTGGCTTGAATGGAGGAATGTACTCATATGTTTTTCTCAAAGTTCAGGTAAGGGGAAAATCCCACAAAGCACTGTACAAGATAAACAGAATTAGGAAGATGTTGACTCCTTAGTTTCCTTTTGTGCACTAAAATTATACTGGTAAATTTCACGAAATGAGTTTACTACTAGTCAGTTTGGACCTGAACAGTGTGTATCATCTAACAGCTTCCAATGTCTGTCCTTTTAGAATGAAGACGAGGTCTTTGCATGGAATAATGAAGTAAAACAGGGACTTTCAAGTAGCATCTTTACCAAGGATTTGGGCAGAATCTTTCGCTGGCTTGGGTATAACTTTGTCTATTTTGAAAACTTACGTAAGTCTGATTTGTGTGGTGAATGGACTATAAAAAAAGAAAATGAAACCATCATAGGTGAAAATATTTTTTTTGATAAATTTATTTATATTTTTAAATTTTGGCTGTGTTGGGTCTTCGTTGCTGCGCGCGGGCTTTGTCTGGTTGCAGCGCGCAGGGGCTACCCCTTATACCGGTTGTGGCGCGTGGACTTTTCATTGCGGTGGCTTCTCTTGTTGTGGAGCATGGGCTCTAGGTGCACGTGGGCTCAGTAGTTGTGGCTCGCGGGCTGTAGAGCGCAGGCTCAGTAGTTGTGGTACACGGGCTTAGTTGCTCCGTGGCATGTGGGATCTGCCTGTACCAGGGATCGAACCCATGTCCCCTGCATTGGCAGGCAGATTCTTAACCACTGTGCCACCAGGGAAGTCCCCTATTTTTTTTGTTTTTGTTTTTGTTTAGCATTGAGTCTTAGAGGTTTTGTTTGGATTATTTATTCATTTCTGTATATTTGTTTTGTGTGTGTGTGTTTCCTTTTTTTTTTTTTTAACTTTCCCATATTTTGCTTTCATTTTGCCTCCCTTTTTACACACAGCCCAAAAGGATCAGACTGTGGCATTGTAAATGTCAACATTCCAACAAGTGGGGCTGAGATTGGAGGTGCATTTGGTACGTAGAGAATTCTTTCTCCTTTTTCATGTTGGGCAGTTGATTAGTCTGCCGGGGCTGCCATAACAAAATACCAGACTGGGTGGCTCAAACAATAGAAATGTGTTTTCTCACATTCCTGGAGGCTGGAAGTCCAAGATCAAGGCATTGGCAGGTTTGGTTTTTCCTGAGGCCTCTCTTCTGGTTTGTATGGCCGTCTTCCTCCTCTGTCCTCTCATGGCCTGTTCTCTTTGCACGTACATCCCTGGTGTCTCTTTATCTTCTTATAAGGACATTAGTCCTATTGGCTTACAACCCCACCTTTATGACTTCATTTAACCTTAATTACCTCCTTAAGGGCCCTGTTGCCAAATACAGCCAGCCACATTCTAAGGAATTGGAGGTTGGGGCTTCAACCTATGAAATTGGGGCAGGGGAACACAATTTAGTCCATAACAGGTGGCAAAGAAAAAGCACTAGTCTTTCAGAAAAGTTTGACCAAGACACTGAAATAATAATCTTATCTGGTCTGACATGCTCGAGAGAGCTTATGCTCTATATTCAGAATTATTGTCCAAGGTCCTACATTTTATTCTCAGATGCAGCATCATGTTAGAACAGGGGCCCTTCACCTGAATTATGTGAACCCCTGAAATAGTATCTGTTTTCTTGTGAGACGCTTGAGGACCCCAAAAAGATTAAGAACGTCTGCTTTAAAGCCAGAAAATTTCACGTGAAAAATTCTGGTTTTTATTTGCAAAGTGGGCGTAGTAAATATTATATATTATCTTTTATCTTAGATAAAATATTGAGTTTTTTCTTTTCATTGGGCCCAGCTCCTCTTTTCTCTTAATGAGCCTGGGGCTCTTGATGCTTAAACTTCTTAGTACTAATAGTAAAAGTTTTTGTTTTTTTTTAAAAAGGTCTTCCCAACAATCATATATTAACTTATTAAAAATTATCCAAAATATAGTAAAAACAGATTGCATTATTTATATATATATATACACACACACACAGAAGTAAAACAAACATACATTAATACCTGTAAAACTTAAATAATTAAAAGCATTCTATTTTTTTTTGAAGCATTCTTTTATACATTTTAAAGCAGAGGGCAATTACTATTCAACGTACAGACATTGATAAACGTTCCTGATTTCAGTTTAGCCTTTTATCTCTGTGCTCCACTATTGAGTGAGTGTCTGTTCCTTCTGTAGGCCCTCAATCCCTGTTTCCAGCCCATGCCTTCTCTCTCCAATTGACTCTTTTATTTCAGCCTTTACAGTTAATTTCTAAAGTTTTTAAAAAGTCTCATAATGGAAAAAGCAGTTCTGCCCCATGCTTTGCTCTTCTTCCTCCTTTCCCAGAGGCAGCTACTTTGAGATTCTTACTGAAGGAAAAACGAAATTGACCTTTGAATTTATTTCAGTTTTTCTAAGTAATGTGCTTTAACTGCTCTTTCACAACTCTAGACATTATGTACTGACCGTTTGTTATCATAGATGAACTTTCTTAAACCCTCCCTCTCTTTTCCTGTGAGACATTATTGCACAGGGGGAGGTCTAGAGGAAACCCAGATACTAAGTATCTGGCTCCTAAGTCTTCTCCCAGTGTAGTCACAGAAGATGTGCTTAATTCTTCCTGCATCGGATTGTGACAACATATGTGAAACATTGTCTACCAGCAAAGCATAGAGACTCAGTACCCAAGGCTTTTATTGGGGGTTGGTCACACAGGCAACCTCTGCCTAAGCACCCAAATTCCAGACTCCCTGAAGGAAAGCAGGTATTTAACATAAATCACATTGTTTGCTCAATGAGACAGTGTAGGGAACTGTTTAGCCTACAAGTTTCCAGATGCCAGCAACATTATAAGCAGACCTGCTATGTCTTTTCTGCACAGATTGTAAATTTTTTCAGCCTTTGGAAGCTATAACTTACTTGTCTTCTGTTTTCCATTACTGTGGTTGAAAAGCCCAATCCACTTTGATTTCTGATCTTTTTTTCCCCCATTTCAAAAAATTTGGGGTCTGTTATTTATGTCTGATGTTCTGAAATTCTTCAGTAATATGCCTCAATGGAGATCTTGGTAAACATTTTTGTTGGACAGTCAATGGGCCAGTAATTGGCCTTAGCATTGGGACTCAAAGTTTTTAGTTCTGGGAAGTTTTTGATAGTTTTATTTTATTTTATTTTATTTTATTTTTTTTTTGCGTTACGCGGGCCTCTCACTGTTGTGGCCTCTCCTATTGCGGAGCACAGGCTCCGGACGCGCAGGCTCAGAGGCCATGGCTCACGGGCCTAGCCACTCCGCGGCATGTGGGATCTTCCCGGACCGGGGCACGAACCCGTGTCCCCTGCATCGGCAGGCGGACTCTCAACCACTGTGCCACCAGGGAAGCCCCTTATTTTGTTTTGATAGTGTTTCTTTCACAATTTTTTCCCTTTGATTTTTCTGATTTTAATTTCTAGAACTCCTATTTGAAAGTTATCTCTTGAAGAATTATCTAATTGTGTTATTTTTTCCCCTCTTATTTTCCATCTCATTAGTCTTTGGGAGATTTCCTCAGACTTTTCTTCTAACACTTCTATTGTGTTTTTTCTCCTCTGCTCTTACTAAAAACAATACTAAGTGTGCTTTGAGCACACTTTTAAACAGTACCCTTTTCTTGTTTTATGGAGTCATTATCTTTTTTTTTTTTTTTTTTTTTTTTTTTTTTTTTTCGGTATGCGGGCCTCTCACTGTTGTGGCCTCTCCCGTTGCGGAGCACAGGCTCCGGACGCACAGGCTCAGCGGCCATGGCTCACGGGCTTAGTTGCTCCGCGGCATGTGGGATCTTCCCGGACCAGGGCACGGACCCGTGTCTCCTGCATCGGCAGGCAGATTCTCAACCACTGCGCCACCAGGGAAGCCCCAGGAGTCATTATCTTTTTGTAACCTTTAAAAATAATAATATGACATTAAAAAATTTTTATTATAAAATCAGTTTATGTATACTGTAGAAAATTATATATAGATAAGCATAAATGGGAAAATAAAATTACATTTCCACTATTCAGAGGTTTCCACTCTTAACACATTGGTCTAATGGTAAGGTTTTTTTTAAGGTGCTTCCTGACATTTCTGGTTTTTTGGTTGATTCCTTTTACTTTATTTTCCAACTTAGTTCCCTTTTTCCTGTTTGGTTTGGTCTCTGTCTTTTATTTATTTGTTTGCAGAGGGGATACTCTGGCTACCTGTAAGGTAACTTGGTCAGGTAGCTCTGGTCTCCTGGTGTCTTCATTTCTGTGATCCTGAGTAGGAGCCCACACAGAGGCACTGCGCAAGTTTAATGAGCTGCTTGTGTATTTCTCTAGGAGGAGAGAAGCACACTGGCGGTGGCAGGGAGTCTGGGAGTGATGCCTGGAAACAGTACATGAGAAGATCTACTTGGTAAGAAAAGGCTTTGGGAAAATGGTTTGGCTTTATAGCCTCTGGAATGTGCTTCTACAGTCTCCTACTGTCTGCTCTGTGTTCGTGCAGTTTCTCTTGATTTTATGTTTCTAGCATTCCACAGCTCTCCCTCCCAGAGCGTCTATTTGGTGCTATTATTTTCCTACCCATCTGTCCAGCTTCAGCTAGTGCCCAGCACCTGACTGTGAAAACATCTCGGTAGTGGTTTCTGTCTAGAGAGACAACACAGGAGCAGGACACTTGGGGTCAACCAGCAGGAGAAAGTGGAAGAGGCTGTCCTTTCAGTTTTTTTCCTTGGGTACAGTTACCAGCCCTGCAGGCTGCCAGGGCAGTAGGACATGGAAGTGGGCAGGCAGGCTGCGGGCCTGGCTAGCGAGCTGGGGGATACAGCTCCGGGAATAGTGAGCACAAACTTTGAAAGTGGATTAGCACGTTCACCCAGCACAAGGGTAGCTGGCAAGGGAACCTGTTGCTGGGACATTCTGGCTAGGAGCTGCTTTATATTTGTTTTCTGTTTTCCCTCCCTCTTGGGTAGAAATCACTTAATCCAAGAACAGTAAAATGGTGTGTGGGGTCAGGCCCATGTCGTGTTAGGTTGTAGAAAGAGCACGGGTTGAGGAACCCAGGACACTGTCTGTCTCATTTACTCCTTCTCACTGGCTCTGGAACCTCTTGGGGAGGGGTGTTTCCTACACCTTCGCTTATTGTCTCCTCAGCAACTTCATGTCTGTTAGGAATTTTTTTTTCCCTCCAGCTTTATTGAGGTATAATTGACAAATAAAATCATAATATATTTAAAGCGTGCAACATGATGATTTGACATACACATACATTGTGAAAAGATTCCCACAATCATGTTAGCACATCCTTTACCTCACAGCAGTGTGTGTGTGTGTGTGTGTGTGTGAGTGAGAGTGAGAAAGAGACAGCGCACGCCAGCGAGCAAGCTTAAGATTTACTCTTAGCAAATTTCAAGTATATATCAGGAGTTTCTAAGTTGCTTTGGCTATGGCTTGTTTACTCTCAGACACATGCATGCTGTTTGCCTGATTCCCATTTGTTGAAGTCAGTTATGTTCCTTTTACTTTTCTCGTGTACTTGAGATCTAGGGGACCAAACGTGTAGTTGCAGCCTTTTTGGAACCCATCTGATGGAGACACTTCCTCTCAGGAGAAAAGCCAGATGGCTGACTAAGAGGGAATCTTTTATTTTCCAAATTATTTTAGTTTTATTTTATTTCTATCAAAATGGGAATATCTGTATTTTTCCTCCTAATTCAGTACAAGTTATTGAGAGACATAAAGAAGATGAAGTTATAATCCCCATATTCTTGTGCCCTGAAAACCATGACTAACACATATGCTGTGTGTCTTTCCAGAATTTTGTGTTTCTCATTTTGTTTCTTTTATAAAACTGGATCTGTACTAACTTTTTTTGTATCCTAATTTTTTTCTTCATTAACTTATAATGTGAATATTTGACCTTGTTAATATATGCAGATCTGACACATTTTTTAATGGCATAAAATTTCCTCTATTAATATGTATACTATCCATTTAATTTTGTTCATTTTCTCCCCCCGCTTAGTACCATCAACTACAGTAAGGACCTGCCTCTGGCCCAAGGAATCAAGTTTCAGTAAAGTTGCTTTCAATTGACATTTCAAGTGTTTCAGGCATTGTTGCATCTCTTTTTTCTGAAGAAGATGAAGAAAATTACTATTTGCCTTGAATAAATGGATCATTTTGAATTTGAAGCCTAAATCAAGAGACTTTTTTAAAAAATAAAAATTTTCATGACATAGCCTTAAGTAATAAAAGATAGATTAGATGGATTTTATGTTACTAGTAGTTACAGATTTTTTTAAACTTTAGCATTATTTTTATAATTTAGAAAAATATAGTGCATGCCATGGTAGGAATTTGAAAAGTACAGAACATAATAGGGAAGAAAATAGAAGTCTTGTCAGGAGGTGCAGGAACGTCTCCTGAGCAAGGTAAGAAATCGGTAGCAAGTATTGATTCACTTCACCCTCCTCAGCAGGTGTTGGAAAGGGTGTGATCAAAGGGAGTGTCGCTTGTTTATGGAGGACCATAGCACAGTATCCCTGTGGAATGATTTGCTGTTTACGATGTCTGAGGGCATTCATCATTATCACAGCTTCTCTCGCTCAGGATGGCTTTTGTCACCACAGAAGAAATTTGGGGGCGGATGGAGATTTTGCTCCTGCCCTACCTAGAACCTGCGCCTGCGGACGACTGTGTGGAATTCTATGCAGAACACATCTGGATTTCTTATGCAACCTCAGACCATCTTCTTTAGCTGTTAGGCTTCTTTAGTTGCCCCTAGGTTTGTTCTCAGAATAACGAAGTGTGTAGCAGCATGTGTTTGCAGTGAACTCAGCATAGTTCACTTTTTCTTTCCTGAGAGTCCACTTCCTTCTCTTGAGAAGCTGCCTTGGGAGCTACTGGAGTGATTCAGCCCAGGGTCCTGTCGAGCTCACGCTGGCTCCTGCAGTTCTGTCTTCCTGGCAGCCTTCACTCCCCTGATGGGTAGCAGCCACCACCCCGTCGACTCCTGCCAGACTGGACTGGGACAGAAGCCTTGTAAGAAGATGACATCTGTAGATGACCTGATGTGTCAAGATATATGGAGAGATTTAGACAACTGGCAAAGAATTTGGGGTTGAGTTATGACAGAAAAGCAAGCAAATGAAAAACCAAGCAATTATAAATTTATCAGAGAAGGAAAGGTATAACATGTTCCATGGCCCAGCTGTGACTAGTGTTCACCCAGGTATACTGTTGTCAACCTTGAATATTAAGTCAAACATGGACGATAGGCCTTCTGAGAGCATGTTGGCAGGAAAAGTTCAGGGTTTGAAGGTAGGTCAGAGAGGCAGGCAGTTTAAGTTCTGTAGTAGAAAATCAATAATGCCTAAAATTACAAAAGCAAGAAATAGGAACATAGGCTTATAAAAGATAGGGAGCTAAATTCTGAAAATATCATTGCTTCAGGAGAGGGCAAATGGGGGGTGGGGCATGGAGACAGGAGGGATTATCTTCCATAACAAGTCTTGTAGAGCTATTTGACTCTTTAAATCAAGAGAATGTATAACTTTGATTAAAAGTTCAAACCAACAAAAAAAAATGTCGGAGAATCAGGTGCTTGGAATCGTACATTTCCTAACCCCCTTTCCACCACCCCTCTCCCCAGCACACACAAACTGCACACTTGTGAGCTTTCCGTTATTCAACTAGGGACTCTAAATATCTCATGAAAGGAATGTGCTGAAAGCCAAGTTTCCTTCCATGTGTTGAAGTACAAAATAGATAAAAAGTATATGTGTATCAATACAAGGTTAATACAAGCAGTTGCTTAAGAAAATTATGCAGTGTGGGCATTTGTTTAAAAAAACCTTGCTGTGGTTTTTCTTTGTAAGTCACAATGTTAGGTATTGTAGCCCTGTAAGTAAAGCACTATTTAAAACGTTTTTAGAAACCATGGAGAAATTGGCTATTTTCATTTTGTGAAATTGAGATTAATTTCGATTGAAATTTTTTATATCCTGTTTTTTTCCAAGCATATTATTTTTTTTAACAAGTATTTCGAAATACGAGCTATGTTGGTGTTCTTGTGTGTGTGTGTGTGTGTGTGGTATGCGGGCCTCTCACTGTTGCGGCCTCTCCCGTTGCGGAGCACAGGCTCCGGACGCGCAGGCTTAGTGGCCATGGCTCACGGGCCCAGCTGCTCCGTGGCATGTGGGATCTTCCTGGACCAGGGCACGAACCCGTGTCCCCTGCATCGGCAGGCGGATTTTCAACCACTGCACCACCAGGGAAGCACGGTGTTTTTTCAATTTTTACATTTATAATTTCTCTCCAATCAGGTATTTATTCTCTCCAATCAGGAGGCTCTCCATCCTCCTGTGTATTTGCTAAAGCCATGCCATGGTGGCCAATATGGAATAATAATCTCTAGTACACTGGTGAGAGGGGGACTGGCCTCTCTAATCTTAGGTATGGAAGTCAAGTTAAACTGATTCTGAAAGCTTTCTTTGAAACTAATTCACAAGTTTTCTACACGTTTCTAGCAACAAGGACACTTTTTGTCATGGTGTTTATTAAAAAAGTTGGGCCTTACATGTCCCTCTGTTTTCTACTGACTTAATGAAAGTTACTTTTTAGTATTTTTAACCACAGATGTTAAAATTTACATTTGTATGTTATTCCTGGCCATGTGATTTAAGGTGCTGGGAGTCCTGTACTGCTGGTTACTGGTTCCACTGAGCCCCTTGTGACTATCTGTCCCTCCCTCCCTGCATCCGGTGTTAATAGCCATACTGCCAGAGTTCCCAGCTCCCACAGTGGACCTGAGTGGCTGTGATTAGCGTTTCCACTGTACGGGATGGTAATAACGCCCATTCCAAACAACTGTAAAGATTAAAGGAAAAAATTACAAAAGTAACATAGTGCCTGGCAATGGTAAGAGCTCAATACATGTTGTTATTGGGGTATTTTGCACTTTAAAATATTGTCTATTTCCTAAATGAAATTTAGAAGCATTTTTCAGGTTTCTGAAAAGAAAAGTTCTTGGAGATTTTTATCGGGATCACAGATATATAAATAGGAAAGAACCAATTTACAATACTCATGTTTTTTAAAATCTAGGTATATGGTATGTACGTTGAATTCAAATACTTAAGATTCTTAGCAAAATTATTTTAAGTTTATTCCTATATAGTTTATAATTTTAGTCATTGTCAGTTGGATTTCTCTCATGTGTAAATTATCGCAGAGGCCATTTATTTTACAAAGTAGATTAGGTATGAAAATAGGAACACAGATCCAGTAATTCCTCAGTGTTTGCTGGTTGAAGGCTTTCTCACTGGCAATTCCAGGGTTCTAGGAATCTGGCCAGGAATCATACTATCCAATTGTTTTCATGGTGTTGACCTGTAGGTGGTGCTATTGGTCAGAGCAAGCGCCTAAGTTGGGCAGGGCCGAGAGTTGTGTGGACTCTGCTCTCCAGGAAGTCACCGTGGAAAAGATTTTGCCTTCAGCAAGCAGATGTGCTAAGCTCAGTGACCCACTCGTTTTTTTTTTTTTTTTTAAGCTGAGTCTCTTTAAAATTTTTATTTATTTATTTTGGGCTGTGTTGGGTCTTCGTTGCTGTGTGCGGGCATTCTCTAGTTGCGGCAAGCTGGGACTGTTCGATGCGGTGCGCAGGTTTCTCATTGCGGTGGCTTCTCTCGTTACGGAGCTCGGGCACTAGGTGTGCGGGCTTCAGTAGTGTAGTTGTGGCTCAAGGGCTCTAGAGCTTAGGCTCAATAGTCGTGCGCAGGCTTAGCTGCTCTGCGGCATGTGGTATCTTCCCAGACCAGAGCTGGAACACGTGTCCCCTGCATTGGCAGGGGGGATTCTTAACCACTGCGCCACCAGGGAAGCCCTAGTGTCACATTCTGAGCTGCTTTCCATTCCAGCACCACTGGTTACCCGCCTTCCCTTCTTCCGTCTCATTACACGGATCTTTCTGCTGCAGTTGATTACTATGCTTAAGTAAAACATGAGCCCCGAAATATCAGAGAAAAAACGATGGCTGTAATCAGAGTAGTGTCTTTTAAATTTAAAATATTAAATAAGCTTTATTTTCCATCCACTCCCCCCCTCCCCACAGTAAGCATATGTGTGAGGCTACTCGATTTTTAACAACTCCAGGGGACATTGTGTTTTACTTATACCATGGTCCAGGCACTTTTCAAAGCACTTAAATATAAACCCATTTAATTCTCATAACAATTCTACAAAGTAGGTATTATGATCCTCATTTTACTAATGAGACAGGTACAGAGAGGGTAAGCAACTTTCTCCAGGTCTTACCGCTGATAAACAATGGGTGCTGAAATTGGCACCCAAGCACTCTGGCTCTAGGTTAGTGCTCTGGTGATAGGAACTGCAGTCCATGAAACTGGAGCTCTTACAGTGCCCTCCTTCCCTGCCTGCCTGTTTTTCAATCGCTGATATTTCATTTTTCCTTTTGTATTGTTCTTTATTTTTGATGTAAACATGAACTTAAAAATGGAAGTACAGCACAAGGAAATTTTCCCTCCTAAACTGAGAATATGTTGTTGATCTGATTCTGCATCAACTCCAAATACTTTAGTGTATATTTCCCACAAACTACATTATCCTACATAACCATGTACAAGCATCAAAAGCAGGAAATTGATGTTACTAACATTCTAATTCTTAGATCCATTCACTTGTCATTTGAGCCAGTAGAGTCCTTTATAGCAAAAGGAGCCATGATGTCATATCTCCTTAGTTTCCTTTAGTCTCTTCTTAACTTTTATGGCCTTGATACTTTGGAAGTTACAGACCACTGACTTGGTAGGATGACCCTCAACTTGGTGTTTCCTCATGATCAGGTTCAGGTTGTGCGTCTTTAGCAGTACAATTGCAGAAATGGTGCAGTGTTCCCCTAACTGAGTCGCATCAGGTGGTGCATGATTGCGTTTTGTCTATTACTCATGTTACCATTGATTTCTTGACTAGAGTGGTATCCACCAGCTTTTTTCATTGTTAAGTGTTTCCTTTGTAAATTAATATGTCTTGTAGGGAGGCACTTTGAAACTATATGTTCAGTTCTCCCTCAAACTTTCCATTTATCCACTTATTTGTCTCTATTTTCCTATTTTATCCAGTAAGTTATAATCCATTTATTTCATTCCTTATTTGGATGCTCAGAATGTACTTCGATGTCCCCGATGTGGCCAGCAGGATTCCTCTCAAGCTGGCTTCTGTGTTCTTTGGATGTCTCCCCATTCTTTGGGCGCTTCTTTGCTATTTGAAACAAGATGTCTCAGGTGGTTCTTGTACTTTTCCTTCTTCAGCCCTGGAATCAACCATTTCTCCCAGGAGCCCTGATTCCATTTAGTCAAGAACCGTATTTAGGAGCCAAGATCTGGTGTAGGTATGCCTATTGACGTGAAGATGTCACTGCTCCTAGATCCTGTCCTCACAGAGGACAGAACTGGGAAATACATGTACAGTTGACTTTTTTTTTTTAATTTATTTTTTATTTTATTTATTTTTGGCTGTGTTGGGTCTTCGTTGCTGAGCGTTGGCTTTTCTCTAGATGCGGCGACTGGGGGCTACTCTTCGTTGTGGTGTGTGGGCTTCTCATTGCAGTGGCTTCTCTTGTGGAGCACAGGCTCTAGGCATATGGGCTCAGTAGTTGTGGCTCGCGGGCTCTAGAGCGCAGGCTCAGTAGTTGTGGCACATGGGCTTAGTTGCTCCAGGTCATGTGGGATCTTCCTGGACCAGGGCTCTAACCCGTGTCCTTTTCATTGGCAGGCAGATTCTTAACCCCTATGCTACCAGGGAAGCCCCCCTACAGTTGACTCTTGAACAACAGAGGTTTGAACTGCACTGGGCCACTGACACTGGGATTGTTTTCAATGTCATTAGTACAGTACTGCAAAATCCATGGTTGGTTGAACTTGCAGAATTGGAACCTCGTATGCAGAGGGCCAACTCTTAAGTTTATACATGGATTTTCCACTCTGCAGAAGGTCAGCACCCCTAATGCCCGTATTGTTCAAGTGTCAACTGTACACACAAATAGGTCTATATTTACTTCTGAATCTATCTGCTTATACTGAGAGCCAGGAGTTCACATCAAAACTTGCACGTCCGGGGGCTTCCCTGGTGGCGCAGTGGTTGAGAGTCCGCCTGCCAATGCAGGGGACACGGGTTCGTGCCCCGGTCCGGGAAGATCCCACGTGCCGTGGAGCGGCTGGGCCCGTGAGCCATGGCCGCTGGGCCTGTGCGTTCGGAGCCTGTGCTCCGCAACGGGAGAGGCCACAGCAGTGAGGGGCCCGCATACCACAAAAAAAAAAAAAAAAAAAACCAACTTGCACGTCCAACCCAACTTTACAGGGTTCATTTTGGTTTTTTCCCTTTCAGTATTTGCAGCTCTTATCTCTGACAGTAAGAAACTGCCTCTCATTACCCTTGATGTACTTTCTCATTGGAATAACCTGTTTCCCACCCTTCTGAGGACACCTCCCTCACCTTCTGGTTCTGAGGGTGCTGGTCTCATCTCCCACATGGATGTCCTCCTCACCCACCTAATGGCTTTAGGCCTTAACTGTTCTGGAAGAAATGAGGTAGAGAAAGAGGAACTGGCCTTTCCTTAAATGTAGAATTTTTAGTCAGAATTAAAATGTTACTTAACTCTCCCGCACCTTGCTTGTTTGTCCGGGAGCTGAGCTGCCCAGGGGTTCAGCCGGATAAATGGGTGGCACGGGTCTGGGAGGTGGAACGCCTGAGTTCTAGGCACAACTCTGCTTCTAAGGGGCTGGATGCTCTTAGAGGAGTAATCTGACCTCTCCGTGCCCTAGCTCTCTTGTCTGCAAAATGAATAGTCTGGACCAAGTCTGAAGTAAAACTGGTGTCCATGGGCCACAATCGGTTAAGTGGTTGAGTCATCTTTGGGAGTTAGCTTTCAGAAAAAATCAAATTTAAATTTCTTTAGATGGAGGCTGTGCACGCCAGTTAGCTACAGGTGGGCCACAGCTCGGATGATCTTTTCCAGTTTCACACATCTCCTTCCAGCCCAAGGATTCTATGGCTTTATTCCTTAGGCTCTGATGAATCCGGTGTGCCCCACTCTAACCCTTCTTGGCTAAAGACGGTGTTTCTACCACGAAGAGTGAAACAGCCTATAGACTTCCAATAAGGATATGATTTTATCTCCTCTAACAGACTACAGAGAATGAAGGCTCAACAAGGTAGTTTGTCTCGCCTATTTAACAGTCCAGGTGTAAGTAGTCCAGGGTGGACTGGTGACCCCATGGTGTCTGGGCCTTAAGCTTCTTTTGGTTGCTGTTCTGCTTGGTGAAGATGGCTCATTGCTACCACCTACATAATTAGGGGAGAGCACTCTTCCGCTTAAAGGTGTGACCCAGAAGTTGCATACCTCATTTCCAGTCACATCACATTGGCAGAACTTAGTCACATAGCACATACTATATAGCCAAATGGGAGGTTGAGAAACAAACCTTTATTTTTGAGAACTGTGTACTCAGACAAAACTGGGGTCTTCTATTATGTTGAGAGAGGGAGAGGACATAATGGATACTGGGGGAAAATTAGCAGCTTCCACCACAGTATTTGTTAAAAATATTCTCCTCCTCCCACTGTCTGGAATATCCTCTGTCCCATGTTATTTTACTTCCTTATGCTATCTGATGATCAGCCAATTAAGATTTCATTTAGAGTCTGCTATCATTTCCCAGGGCTATCCGTTATTCATCCCTTTGGTAAAAAATAGAAGTAATCAGCTTCCAAAAGCAACCAGTCAGGGAAATTTCAAAATTAGGACAGAGTGGGAGGTGGAAGAGATAAGTTTGGACAAATGAGACAGTTGGAGGAAGGGTTGGCAAAGATTGGCAATCCTGTAGGGAGCCAAGAGGCCAAATGGAAAAGAGTGGGAGCTAGAAATGTCAGTGCTGGTAAAAGAGAAGTGGGAAATGGGAGAGGGGATGGGTGGGAACCAGATGTGAGCTTCCTCTGCATTACCTCTTTGCTCCATTTTTCTCCTCTGACTCAGTGATTCTTAATCTATCACATTGGGGCTGTCAGAAGAGCTGGATTCGATTCCCAACTCTGGACCGTGTAACACTGGGAAAACCACATCTCTTCTAAGGCCCCCATCTAACTCTGTAAAATGGGCATAATCTTTCTACCATACTTCTTTTCCCAGAACTATTGTAAAATACAAATGCAATATTGGATACAAGAACTTTCTGGGTAAAGTGTAATAGACACCTGGTATTATTGGTTGAAGTGATGGAGCTCCCTGTGTTCTGTGTGGAGCTGTTCTAGGCCTGGGCCAGCCCAAGGGCTCTGATTTAATTAAGAGAGGCTTAGCGGTCTGGACCGATGGGGGTCACCCCTGACTCAGAGGTCATTCCTTTGACAAATAGGGTCTGGGGGAGATGACATAGTCTGGGAGGTTAGCCCCTATTTGGCAGGTCCGGGACCTGGGCTATTAGAGTAGACATCTATCTGGAAAGGAGGAGGAGGAGGAGGTGGGCATGTCTCAGGTGTATGGTCAGAGAGAAGCATGTTAGGCTGGGCTCCTGTAGCTGTGGTGGGATCTCCAGTGCTTTCTCTGATGAGCTCAGAGTCTCTTTAAGGAAGTCTTAGCCCAGGACTTTTGAGAGAAACCCAAGAACCATGACTGGAACTGGTTTGATCTTGGATTGCAGTGAGCCAAATAGCATACCACTGAATTTCTCTCCTTTTGACCTGATTTGAACTGGTGAACTCATTCAAATTGTTCTGCTTTCACCTGCGAAAATCTTCTGAGTGGGAAGAGGAGACATTTTCTCCAGTTTAGGGATCATTTAAGTATGCAATTAACATGAGGACATTTAGCTGTGAGCCAGGAAATGCGCTTCACTCATGATCTCAAACAGAGCCTGTGAGCCTCATGTTCTGTGAGAAAGGCTTTGCCCGTGTCCTTTTTCGGGGAGGAGATGACACATTGCCTTATCTTTTCTGGGGATAACATGAGGGGCCAGTGTCTTCGGGATACATCTTGTCTTATTTCAAATTGCAACTTGGAGAGTGATATGTTAGTTTTATACTGCTTCCCTCAGAATTAACAGCTTTCATTTAAAAAATACAACAAACTGTGTTAAGAATAACCAAGACAATTCATTGAAGGTTTTTCTTTCTTTCCTTGAAGTAATGATCTGCCCCAACTTAAAAAAAAATTATGCATAGTCATTGCAATATTTCCTGGTGGTTTATTTTTTAAAATTTTATTTATTTATTTATTTTTAATTTTTTTGTTTTTATTTTCATTTATTTATTTTTAACATCTTTATTGGAGTATAACTGTTTTACAATGGTGTGTTAGTTTCTGCTTTACAACAAAGTGAATCAGTTATACATATACATATGTTCTTTCCTGGTGTTTTAAATCCAGACTCTGGCTACCCCAAAACAGAATGATCAAATGATGTTAACCTCTTGAAATGGAAAAGAACCTCTAAGGAAAAAGTACCAGGAACTTTCTACAGCTTCTGGACCGTAGAGCCTGTGTGAATGACCCAGTGAATTTTTATTCCCGCAGTTTGCCTTGAGCAAGGAGTCAAAGAGAAGACATCTTCTCACCTCTGCCTACCTCTGCCGTTGGCCTTAGTTGCCAAGTAAGTGGCAACTCATTCCAGTATCTCCTGTGAATACAGGTAAGCTGAGCCCGCATTCCGCATCTGCATTGTTTGACCTCTACACATTTACCGAGGGCTTTCTCGTGACCACACTGACTCCTTTCCTTCTTGAGGGATTTCATTTTATTCTTTCTCACAAAAGCTCAGAGCCACGTTGGCTGCGGCTGCTATGGCCTTCCCAGGCGTCTGTGGCCTTCCAGGCAGCACTCTCCGCCAGACCTCCCAGGGCTTCCCCACCACAGAGGCTCCCCACCCCCATCAAGATGTCACAGCCTACGTGCCATGCCGCTCAGGCTAAGTGACTGGAGTCACGACATCACCTCAGTCCTGGGTCTTTATAAAGAACCTAGTCAGTGTGTTGTCCTCTTTCTCCCCCAGCAGGATTCATCTCTGTAAAGTACATCCTCTGAAGAAGGGAAAAGCCCAATTGTTCCCTCTAAATTGCCTAAATGACTTGAAGGGCTTGGGTTTTTAGTAGCTTCCAGAAACAAAAAGGGCTTTTTAACTGGACAGACCATTTCCTCCAGCGAAATCTCCCTGGCTGGCCTTTGTTTACTATTAAGCAGCATAGGGCTGCCGCTCTGTGGCTCATAGTCAAAGAATCACTACAGGAAATTCGCTTCAGGGTTATTATTGGACTTACAAGGTCTACTTCTGGTTTGTTATTTCTTTTGCTTCTGTGTTCCTTAACAACAATAAGGAAGGTTACAGAAAAGTTTATGTGATCATCCTCACCCCAATGTGAAATTAACTGCTTCCTCTTTTTGTACCCCATGGTTATGATGTACCTGTAATTTTTATTTATTTGTTTGTTTGTTTATTCTTTTGGCTGCATTGGGTCTTCGTTGCTGCACGTGGGTTTTCTCTAGTTGTGGTGAGTGGGGGCTACTCTCCATTGTGGAGCACGGTCTCTAGGCACACGGGCTTCAGTAGCTGTGGCACGTGGGCTCAGTGGTTGTGGCTCGAGGGCTCAGTGGTTGTGGCTCGAGGGCTTAGTTGCTCTGCAGCATGTGGGATCTTCCCAGACCAGGGCTCGAACCTGTGTCCCCTGTATTGGCAGGCAGATTCTCAACCACTGTGCTACCAGGGAAGTCCCTACATTCCATTTTAACCAAGGGCAATAAATTGTGGAGAAGTGACAAGATGAAGGAAAAGGATTTGGGCTTCTAGGCGTAGTAAATTGTGGGATGCTAAGTATACGGGGGAAACACGGAAGACAAGGGTGATCTAGTAAGGTTTAGTTTATGCAGACTCATCTAGGTGCTGTCTCTACCTCTGGTGATAAAGGTTCTTTCCTTCCGGGTATGAGAGAGGAGGACACCTTCACAAGTCAAATTAAGCTTTTAGGCAGATGGGGGACGGACAGAGAGCTTTTCCTGTGTCTGCTTTTTCTCAACTGCCTTCAGCTCAAAAGAATCCTTCTGCCAAAGCGGCATATTTTGGGGTGGCATATTGTGATCCCTTTCATGTTTTTGGTAGAATTTGGATGTAGTAGAGACGGCTCATTTCCTAATCCAACATCCATCCTCTCCCTCTTGTGGTGGCACGATTGCCTTGAATAAAGACAGGCAGCATCTTCTAATCTCTTGCAACAAGGTGTGGCCATGTGTGAAAATAGCTTGGGTTCCTGAGGACTTTTAGGTGCAGCTCTGGACTGCCAACACCTAGGCTCTTGTGAAACAGAGAGATAATCGTCTATCTTGTGTATGCTGTTGTAATTCTGGTGTTTTATTACTTGCAGCCACACCTAATTGTAACTGGTATGTTGGTTTAACATTTGCATTTCCGAGGGAAAGATTAGTAGTAGAAACCTAAATCTAGCTGGGAGGATCATAGAAAACCATGCCAGTTAGAGGTGTTCTGAATCTTATGACAGCCTCAGCTGAGGTTATTTTCTTTGGCAATTTATTTCATATTTATCCACTTACCAATGTGGATCATGTCCCCTCTTTCCTTCTTAGCCTTTGGATTAGAAATATTAATAACAAATTAGTACATTAAATGTTGCCATATTGATGTGTCCTATTAGGCTGAAAATAGCTGTGCACCTACAGCTGGCAACAAAGCAGGAAGTCTGATATACCCATCTTGGTATTTTTCACTCTTAGGCATAAAGAAAGAGCAAGAAATTACTTTTTTTTTAAAAGATTTTCCCCTTTTTTTTTTTTTTTAACATCTTTATTGGAGTATAATTGTTTTACAATAGTGTGTTAGTTTTTCCTTTACAACAAACTGAATCAGTTATACATATACATATGTTCCCATATCTCTTCCCTCTTGCATTACCCTCTCTCCCACCCTCCCTATCCCACCCCTCTAGGTGGTTCCCCTTTTATATTTATGTCATCAGAAGCAATTTCTGTTTCCTGGTGTCCTTAATAGGATTTGAATTTCTTTACTGCCTAGTCTAATTTAGCTCATATGAATAAGAACTTCTTGACAATGGTATGTTTCCTTATTTTGTAAACTAGTTGTTTCCTATATAGACTGGTTGTCTGAACTATGTTTCACTTACCTTAACCATAAAGGAACAAGGAAATTCTGTTTTTTTTCTATGAGTGGTGGCTATGGTGACGTGCAGACGGTGCGGAGGGGGCAGTCTGTGAGCTATACCTCTAGATGAACAGGTTTGTGAGCCAGGGCTCTATGAGAAAATGCTTTCCCTTCAGTTTCAAGCGAGTAATATGTTTTTCCCCCCCTTGCAGGAATTCCCATTAAGCTCAGACAATCATGAAGTTGGGAGCTTTCTCAATCTAATTGGAGTCATGGAACATTAAAATAAGAACTTTTACCTCTGTATGCCCCTGCCCCAAAAGCAGACTGGGTCATCAGGTTGGCCATTTGGGGAATTGTTATTGTTAATCTCTCTTTTGTCTGTTCAGTTCATAGGCCCCAGCTACAGAAGCTGAGATGGTGGAGGAGCGGACCCTCCTCCCCTCCAGCAGGAAGGAGGTTGGCACATGTGACAGACTTTCCAGGAGGAGGGAGGCGAGGCCGGTGTGGTTGGTCTGGAGTGAGGCAGGGGGTGTGGACTGGGACCCGTGGTGCACACTTTCATGGACTCGGAAGAGAGCTGGAATTCTGTCCCATGGGACATTAATTATATATGTAGTTTTAAAAGCAAAAATGGAGTAATTCTGTACCCATAATCATTTGTGACTTATTCTTTGAAATAATCTATACCTGTGTTTTGGGTCCATAGACTTTCTGATGCACGAGTGTCCTTACCTAGGTAGCCCTAGCCTGCTTCCTGCTCCCTTACTGCCTTTGTAAGAGAGAGAACTAGTCTAGCTTTTCCTATCAATATAAAGCAAATTAGGAAAAAGAAAAGCTGCCACTTTCCTGTGTATGCATCTATGAAAGTAGTTCCCTTGGAACTGAGTAAAAACCCACAAATGGGCGTTTTCCTGATAGGAAAAGATTCTTTTTTGTTACTGGCCTGTCTCCTGTCTTCTTTGAAGCCCAGACAGAGGATAAAATTGAATTTCGTACACAGTATATTTTTTTTAATTTTTATTTTTGGCTACGTTGGGTCTTCGTTGCTGCGTGGTGGCTTTCTCTAGTTGTGGCAAGCGGGGGCTACTCTTCAGTAGTTGTGGCTCGCAGACTCAGTAGTTGTGGCTCGTGGGCTCTAGAGCACAGGCTCAGTAGTTGTGGCGCATGGGCTTAGTTGCTCTGTGCATGTGGGATCTTCCCAGACCAGGGCTCGAACCCATTTCCCCTGAATTGGCAGGCGGATTCTTAACCACTGCGCCACCAGGGAAGTCCTGTACACAGTATTAATACCATTAGTTAAATTGTAACATCTTAAAATAACATTATCTATCTACTCTTATTTTCTTCAGAATCTCACATAACTCGGTATTTAGTCAGAGTGATACTCTGATTTCTCTGAGAAATTAATATGCCCCTCTGCCCTTTAGCTGGTATATTGGTGGGGCATTTGGGGAGATAGTCTGTTTGCTTTGCATCACTAGGCTCTTTTTTGTCATTGTCACTATTGTCAGTTGATAATCACCAAAAGGGACACAGTGGGCTTCCCTGGTGGCACAGTGATTGAGAATCCACCTGCTGATGCAGGGGACACGGGTTCGTGCCCCGGTCCGGGAAGATCCCACATGCCGCGGAGCGGCTGGGCCCGTAAGCCATGGCCGCTGGGCCTGTGCGTCCGGAGCCTGTGCTCCTCAATGGGAGAGGCCACAACAGTGAGAGGCCCACGTACCGCAAAAAAAAAACCCCACAAAAAACAAAAGGGACACAGGGATTATGGCATGTTGCCAGCCTGGGACATGAGTTGATTTCAGAGTTGCAGCACTGAGAGTCTCAATATCCAGTCCTGACTAGTCAAACTTCATAGGCTCAAGTGGAAAAGACAATGTTTTGAGAGGCAAGTAAAGCAAAAATGATTGGCATATTTTGGGTGGTACTTAATGGCAGGTTTACCCAAGACAAAGCAAACAAACAAAATAAGCCAGGGATGTTTTTTAATAGGTGGGTGATTTCCCAGGGTTTACACAGGTGTCAGAGAAGAGAAATTCTTTTCAGGTTGGTTTGTGCGTTGGAAAGCTTTGCTTGGTTGTTAGTGAGAAAAAGACACCTCCACATTCTCACACACACAGTCTGAGGGGAAAAACCACTCACAATCCCCACCCAGCTGGAATTCCCCACTTGATCCACTTTTTGGTGAAACCTAAGATCTGAGATGGGACAGCTGTTTCCACCTGTAGTCTCATGAGCCCAGTACGTTCCGTGATTGGTGTGGATTTGTCGAGGCAGGCAGGGCGTGGCCACATACACTGCAAATTCAGACCAGATTGAGGTTTAGAGGATTTGGGAGCAGTATTCTTGGCATGTATTTTCCTGAATTATCATAAGGAAAAAAACATCAAATTAATACAAAGAGGTTTTTGCTTTTAGTGCATTTTCTTTATATAAAACCTAAGTTTCCTGGTTGTCTGTCCCATGGGGAAGGAGTAAGACATTTGAAATATATTTTATTAAAGCAATCTGAGGCCCAGAAAGAGGACAAGAAACCTGCCATTTGTAAGATTCAGAATCTTGGGAAGCGGTCATTCCCAAATGGGCGCTCTCGGGTGCAGAATCTGAATGGATGGATGGAAGCCAGGGTGTGGATTTTCTCCACTGAATGGCTTCCAGAAATGCAGGAGACTCTACTTAGTTGGGATAACTTAGAAGCAACGCCCAATAACAGGAAACTCACCATTAGAAAAATCCAGAGAGTTTTCACTTGAACACTCTAATGCATTCTTGAACAATTTATTGGATTTATACTCCCAGGAGACTCTAAAGAAATGGGAAGTTTGGGCCCCTGGAACTCCTGTGTGTGAGGCTGAAATGAGGAGCAGCTTTGGTTCCTTACGTCTTTGGTTCCAGGGCACTGGGTGCTGGCTGTGCAATCCTGGCCTCAGAGCGAATTAGATGAGGGTCCCTGTGCTGCTGCAGGAGCCAAGGGTGCCTGCACTGACCTCCAGAGCTGGGGCCGGACAACAAGTGGCAGGCGGACTCAGTTCAGCCCGAGATGAGATAGAAGGCCCCGGGCAGCCCTTGTGCAGCTTTTGTTGCCAGGGCTTTCAATTCTGTAGTCCCTACTCTGAAAAGGAAACCTTTTCTAGAAATGTTTACTTTTAGGAAGTAAACGTAGGGTGTCGAGACATGTTTCCAAGCCTACAAAGAAAAGCCTCATCCAGTGATACAGGACTGTTTACCTGGTTTCTCATTCAGAGTTTGGTCTCATTTGCTCCTAGATAATGCAAACATATTTCAGATATTCTAAGATTTGAGGAACCTAATGAAATAGTAGAGTTTACTGATGTTTTTGTGCTCTTAAAAAGGAATAGTGACCAGACAGAGAACAGACTTGTGGTTGCCAAGGGGGAGAGAGGGTGGGATGGAAGAAAAAAAGTGATAATTTCAATTATCCCATATTATGGGCCCAGGAGTCATTCTGGATGTGTTATTTTTTAGATTGCTCTATTTAGGCTTGGGAAATAATCTCCTAATTTGGTCGTTTGTAAACATATTAACTGTGCTTTGCTGGACATCTGTTGAAACTATTATAACTTCTTTTCCTTGAATGCTGTTTTCCCAGTGAAGCATGTGCAGTTGTCTGTTAAAGACAATGTTGTGAACTTTGGACAGTTTCTGAAGATGCAGAAAATGTGAGTTTAGACAGAAGACAGCCTAACATAGTGGTCAGCAGCATGGCTTCTGGAACCAGAGCATCAAATCCCTGGCTCCTTTAACTAACTAGCCCTGACCTTTGAGAAGTTACTTAATTTCTCTGTGACTCAGTTTCACTACCTATCAAATGGGGTGGGGGACATGGTGGCTACTAGGAAGTGCTTTGCAAACCTGCAGCTGCAGAAAGCATAACTGACCAAGGGCCCCAACCACTGTGCTCTGACATCCGTCACCAAGGTTCCCTGAGGCCAGGTGCCCACAGCTGCTCCTAGCCTACTGAGCATGGCAGGGATATGGGGCAGACCCAATCCTGGGCCACATGGAGCTCCTTTGTTTGCCACTTTGAACTAAGGACTCCTGGACGGCTTTGCCTAACCCACCCTTTGTGATGGTTCCAGCCAACATTCTCTGTGTTTCCTCCCTGGGCTCAGACTTACATTGTGGTCTGAGGTCTCCTGGCCTGGTCTGGCTCCCAGCCTTCCTCCCAAAGTGAAGTGGGGACTGATTGGCCTCCAAGCTATGTGCCAAGTTCAGTGCACCTCCCTGCTCTGGTGTTGGCACCCACAGGGCTGGTAGAAGCCTGGGTGATCCACTCAGAGAGGCGGACCCTCTCAGTGGGGTGCCTCTGCTCTCTTTTCTGCTGAGTGGATGCTGCCTGGCTCCCCGGCCCTCACTGTTTCCTCTCCAGCAACAGCCGTTTCTCATTTCCTTTGCTCTTTTTGTCTAATTATCTTCTGTTTCCCCACTGCTTTATGGCCTTTATACAGAGAGCCAGGCTTGGTCATCAGAAAACCAGAATGCTCTTTCTCTTCTGATAAACCTCCAAAAGTTGTGTTTCTAGTTATTCTTCAGGCTGTTTCTCTCTCTCTCTCTTTTTTTGTATTTTGATCTGTATATATTTCTAAATTTTTTATTGAAATATAGTTGATGTACAGTGTTGTGTTAGTTTCAGGTGTACAGCAAAGTGATTCAGTTATACAGATGGATATTCTTTTTTTACAGTCTCTTGCATTATCAGGTATTACTGGATATTGCGCATAGTTCCCTCTGCTCTACAGTAGGTCCTTGTTGGCTATCTATTTTATATATAGTAGTGTGTGTATTTTAATCCCCAAATCCTAATTTATCCCTCCTCCCTTTCCCCTCCCCCCACCCTGGGCTGTTTCTCTTTTTAATTGTTTGGTTTATTTTTGCCTCTTTATCACCACTGCTTGCTTTCTTTGAACAATCAGGGTCTGCGATAGTCTTGTTGCTTGAGAATTCTGGAGGGTTGAAATCTGGATAACTGAGGTGATGTGAGTGAATTATGTAAGAGTAGAAACTAATGGAGCAAATGAACAATTTCATTGTTATCTGGGAGATACAGAGAATCTTTAAGCTCAAAACAAAGTGTCCTGGATGCTTGGAATAGAATCTGATATTTAAATCTATGTGTTAGGACCAGATTCATATGAGATTTTTGATACCAGTAATACATGAATTGACTTACATTTCCCTAAAATCCAGAAAATAATAATTTCAAAATACTATGTAGATATCAATTAGTTCTTATGAAACATAACTTTGTAATGAATTTGCTCCCCCCTTAAAATAGCAGCCTTCTATGTGCATTAAACTTCATAATACTGATGCAAATTACCAGTGGCAACACTATAATCACAAATACTGGTTGTACAATTGAGCTTAAACTTCAGGTCTCAGTAAAATCATAGGATCATTGCACTAAATGGATTTTGAAAGGTTATTGGACCCAACACTTTGCAAAGGCAAGTTGTCCCAACAAGATCAAAATCAAACTTATTTCAAAGTTTCTGGAAGATGTTTGCATAACTTGATGCAAAATGTAAATTCTTATTTAACAAAAAATGCAAACTGAGTTATTTAAAGAGTGGTCATATTGTCCATATAATGGTTGGTTTGTGACATATTTTATGCTTAATGAAATATAACATGAAGTCTACAGTAATTTTAATTTTGAGAGTCTTTTGGAATTAGTTTTTTTTTTTCCTAACGGTTATGAGATTTTTCAAAGCTTTACAGTCTGGGGTTTCCCTGGTGGCACAGTGGTTAAGAATCCGCCTGCCAATGCAGGGGACATGGGTTTCATCCTCGGACCGGGAAGATCCCACATGCCACGGAGCAACTAAGCCCGTGCACTACAACTACTGAGCATGCACTCTAGAGCCCGCGAGCCACAACTACTGAAGCCCGCATGCTAGAGCCCGTGCTCTGCAACGAGAAGCCGCTGCAATGACAAGGCCACGCACCGCAAGGAAGAGTAGCCCCCGCTCGCCGCAACTAGAGAAAAGCCGACGCTCAGCAGCGATGACCCAATGCAGCCAAAAATATAAATAAATAAATAAATTTATTTTTTGAAAAAGACTTTACAGTCTGGATTTAGGATAAACTCATGAGGCCTGGCATATGGTAGAGGCAGAGGCGGGGATTTTTTTTTTTTTTTTTTTGTGGTACGTGGGCCTCTCACTGTTGTGGGCTCTCCTGTTGTGGAGCACAGGCTCCGGACGTGCAGGCTCAGCGGCCATGGCTCACGGGCCCAGCCGCTCCGCGGCACGTGGGATCTTCCCGGATCAGGGCATGAACCCGTGTCCCCTGCATCGGCAGGCGGACTCCCAACCACTGCGCCACCAGGGAAGCCCAAAGAGGCGGGGATTTTGAATCAGAACACCTGGATTCAAGTGTGGTTCCCTGCCATTTAGTCCCTTGGGAAAGTCATCTAACTTCTCAGAATTTAGATTCCTCGTCTGTAAAATTTTTTTTTTTTTTTTTTTTGTGGTACGCGGGCCTCTCACTGTCGTGGCCTCTCCCGCCGCGGAGCACAGGCTCCGGACGCACAGCCCCAGCAGCCATGGCTCACGGGCCCAGCCGCTCCGCGGCATGTGGGATCCTCCCGGACCGGGGCACGAACCCGTGACCCCTGCATCAGCAGGCGGACTCCCAACCACTGCGCCACCAGGGAAGCCCTGTAAAATTTTAATACTAATATGGGAATGAATTTTTTTGGCCAGATTTTTCTGTGGTTTGAAGGCATATTATATAAAAAAGAGCTTTGTAACAAGTTCCTGTTACTATTTGCGTGAGGAAGACAATGTTCATATAATTTGTCACTCATAAGGAGAAACCTCGGGTTTGTTTTTAGTTACATTCAATTATGAGGTGCTCAATTCCAACAGAAGTGATCCTTTTTGGGGGAGGGTTAGGGCACATCAGTCATTCTGCTCTTACAAGTGATCCTTACTTAATCAAGGAAAAAAAAAATCATAAAGGTGGACTTATGCATGTTATATTCCTAGTAGGTGAGGCTCAGCCTCTCTTCCCATGATGCTATCAACAGCAGCAATGCCAAGCACCCGGTGACCCTGTTACTGAATCATTGTGCTTGTTATCTCAGACTGCTGCCAACAAACCTGCAGAATTGTGAGTCGTTATCTCGATTGCAGGCAATGTGACTAATGCCAAAAAGATAGGGAACTTTGCCAAACCTCATTATTAGTAAGTCACAGAAGAAAAATTTGAATGTGGAGATTTGAGTTCCAGAATCTATGCTCTTAACACTTGATAACTGCCTTTGAGATCACAAGTCACTGGGTTTAGGAATATTGTCGTCATGGGTACCTCTCTTTTCCAAGAACTCCTGGGAATATCAAGAAGATCAATGCCCTTTGGCTGGGCCAGTTCTGATCTAAAAATGCAGAATTCTTCTCGCTGTTCTACTGGATGAATGGCAGGAATTTCCGTGGACTTGACATGACATTGTAGAGGAGGAAAAACTTCTCCTCTACCCTCTTAGGTTTAGTCTATGAGACCTGTGAATTAAATTGATAAACAGCAGCTTCACAGGAGAAAATCTATACAGATTTTACTGATGTAAATAATTTTACATGTATGAGGAACTTCACAGAAAAAGAGTGAAAGTCCCAAAGAAGCAGTTAGACTTGGAGTCTTATATACCTAGCTTAGTAGGAGAAAGGGAGGGAGAGAAAAGGCATTCAGGGGAAAACAAATGAAGTTTTGGAAAGATAAATGGACCCTTAGGAGACTAGATGGAGATATGCTAGTCTTGCAACAATGTCTGTTTGGGTGTGATTAGATTAGAGTTCTTCTCAGGGAGGGGATTTATGTCAATTGAGTTCTTTTGGGAGGCTCTGCTTTTTGGTAGATAAGGGATTTCAGGGACTCAAAAGCCTTCAGTGCAAAATAATTTTTATGCCCGAATGAGTTGGCATATTGTGATCCCTTTTAGTATGTTTGACTGAGAATGAAGTTCTTAAGTTACCTAATAAAGTGATATTTAGAGTTATTATCATTTGGTGCAATCTGTGAAGACAATCTTATTCATTTTGTAGCTGGTAAGCAAATTCCTTGTAGGGGGGACTTCATCTTTGTGGAGGCAATGCATGAAGCACCCTTGGGGACAGAAGGTTGGCCTCCAGGCTGGAGAGGCTGGCTGGCTGGAGGGCCTACTGCCTGTGGTGTGTGCTTGGGAAGGTCACATGGTGTGAGCAAGGACCTCGGCAAAGGGCGGACTCTGAGAGTTCAGGGGAGAGGAGGAAAACCTGTGTAATACCACAAGTCTGGACAGTGCATGATGAATGCTTTCCCTGGGACCCCTCAAATTACCACGTTTATATCAGTACATTTATATGCCCAGAAACTTGTACTGGATCTTTTGAGGGAACCAGTGAAGACAATGGTATCCAGGTCACCAGCACCCACAATCAGAGAATTGGCAACACAGGTACCAAGAGGAAGTAAAAAATGAGGGCAGTAAACCTGTCAAACAGAAAAATACATCCTTTTGAGTAAAAACTGAATATTAAAAAAAAAAAAACCCAAAACCACTCATGTGATGGTTCATTTTATGTGTCAGCTTGACTGGACTAAGGGATGCCCTGATACTTGCTAGAACTTGTTATTTCTGGGTGTGTCTGTGAGGTAGTCTCGGGAAGAGATTAGCATCTGAATCAGTAGACCCGAGTGAAGTAGATCACCCTCACCAGTGTGGGTGGGTGGGTGGGTGGGTGGGTGGGTGGGCAGCCAATCCTTGGGGCCCAATAGAATAACAAGGCAGAGGAAAGGCAAATTTGCTCTCTGTTTTTGAGCGGAGACATCCATCCTCTCCTGCCCTTGGACATTGGAGCTCTTGGTTCTCAGGCCTTTGGACTTAGACTGGATTATATCACTGGCTTTTCTGGTTCTGCTTGCAGACAGCATATGATGGGATTTCTTAACCTCCATGACCACAAAGTAAATCTCTTATATCTGTATATATCCTATTGGTTCTGTTTCTCTGGAAAACTCTGACTGATAAAATGCAGTAGGCCATATAATATACCTTAATAGATTCTGAAAGGAACAGTTTCATCCAGACTATGTTATCTGACCATAATTGTCAATAACTTAGAAATCAGTAACAGAAGAATAGCTGAAACATCTCATATGTTGGAAACCAAATATTATTAAAGAAATGTTAGCTTTAAAAAGAACTCATAAATTTAAAAAGAAGCCCAAATTAAGAAATATTTGGAACTGAGTGACATGAGAGGTGAGGCAGTTACAAATAGGAACCCTCATGGGCTGAAGTCAGGTTGACCTAAACTTCTGAGGTGCAGGAAGGCCAGAACTGTCATAGGTGTCTGGACACTAGAATCAGCCTGCTGTTAGAAAATTCCGAGGCCTTGTGTTCAGTATTTTACCACCAGTAATGCTGCAAAATCTCTACCGAGCAAGTACACATCTACATGCTTGCAATACCCATACTTTTCTTAAAGGATGTGTTGTTCTTGAATTGTCACTTGGGTGACCGTAAGTCCTGGATCTCCTGGGAGGGTTTCGGTTTACAACTGCTGTTCTAGTGAAGTTAATAATAGCACTCCCTTTTACTCATGGTAGGGATGGTACATTATGCCATCACCCTCATGATCAGTCATCACTTAAGTTGGCCATGATTGGGAGGTGTTGATATTTTTGTATTAAATAACGTATTTGTAAAATTACTAGTAAGATTTTTTTGGGTAATTATTTTGTTTTTGTGTAATTGCTCCACTGCTACCATTTTGATTGATTTGTGCCTCTCCTTGAATTCTTTGTTATCAAGCTTTTTTTTCCCCATGGGAAAGTTGGAATGATGAGGTGAGCAAGCTGTCCCCCAAATGAAGTATGTTCAAAAAAGTTTGAGTCATATTTCTCTGAAGTTCACTCTACATTTTGAAGCCAAATTCCGTTTTCAGTGCATTCTCATTTCTGAACAAGAAGAGAAGACATCTCAGGATTCTTAACATTTAAATTTCACTAGAAATTTATTTTCTTTGATGCAGATACAGCCTATTTAAATTTCACCACATGTGCGGAACAGAGAGGAATGCAAAGTAGAGCAAACTGACCTGATTCATCATTTAGGGTATGAAAGCCTCCTTGTTCAGGGAGCCAACGATGGAGTGGTTTGCAGGACCTCTGCCTCTGATTTGGGAACACAAATATTTCCTTATCTCCAGAGATGCTCTTAGTTTATGGTCTGCTTTAGACATGCACTACAGAGTTTACATCAGTGAAATTTCTGGTTTGAAATGTGCTCTGGCATCCTTCAATGAACATTTTAATCATGCTCTGTATTGATGATAGTTTAGACCTACTCCTGCCATTAATAAATTGTGAATAGGCATAACAGTGTGTTGTGCGACTGTAAAGACAAGTCCTGGGTCACGTTCTCAGGGCTCAAAGAAATCTGGGATGGCCTAAAAGAATTCAGGGCCTAACCTGAGCTGAATGCAGTGTTAGCTGCTTCTTTCTATTTCTCATACCACATACACTTGGACTTTGCTTGCAGTGAACGTTCCTTTACATTTGTAAAGGAACTCATTGTTCACAACCAGCACCCATTTGGATTTAACCATTTTACTCTGTTGTAAGTGAGAGGCGCTAGATTCCCAAACCCATCACCAGAGGTTTTAATTCGGGAGATCTGATGGGGGTCTCAGGATCCACCTCCCTGGGATTCTGAGGTTGGCGTTCCTTGAACTGCACAGTTTTGGTGGGAAGGCCAATGCCTTTAATCCCATTGTGAGTTAATCCCTGGAGAAGTGCAGAGTTGCTAACTAGAACAGCCCAATAATCAAGGAATTCTTCCTCAGACTGGGCCTGTGGGCACAGAATCAGACTGAGAAAGAGAGGCAGATAATAAGCACTTGTGTTGCAGCAGTCCTGTGCTTTTTCCAGGCCCAGAGTAAGTTAGGAGAACAGTGTACCTGTGACAGCTTGAAGGTAGATGAAATTTAAATACCTAGGAAAATGAGCTGCTAAAGCTTCAAGTGTTTCAAAACTTGGGCAGTGTTAGTGTCCTAGCTGTTTAAATTAGGGTCTTACCAGGGAATTACTGTGTCTAGGTATACTGTCTGGTGCTGAGTTCATTATTGGTGCCAAGTTCCAATAAATAAATAAAACAATCAAACATGACATAAAGTGTTTATGGGATCCTAAATGCTTAATGAAAATCAAATTCATGGAAGGAAAAACTAAGCTCCATGCTTGTTCATTTCCTCAAACCAGGGTCTAGATAGTACAGGTGTGTATGAATAAAAACATCCACATGATGAGCTACTAGATTTGAAAGGAAACTGAATGGTCTAAAGCAAGTCCCCTGGTCAGTCCTAGTTGCTTGGCATCTAGAAAATTATTTAACCTCACTGTCTCAGGTAGTGTTTGTGAAGTTGGAAGCAGAGGATGGGAGTGACTTATTTTGTTCTTTATAAACACCATGGGTTGATTTATTAACATTTATTCAAACGTCAGGAAGTTTTCATATGTAAAAAGCCCGATGGTACTGGAACAAAAGACTATAAAAATATTGATTTAGAAATAGATACACCTCCTCTTTTTCCAGGAAGACAATGTTCCTGTTTCTATACATTCACCTCAGTAGCAGGTGTGGTCATGTGGGAATATTTACTTGGAGCAGAACCAAACAGAAAGCTGGCGGCCTTTCACACAAATCTATTCAGGCCATTAAGGTTACTCATCTCAGAAAACGCAGCCCTGTAAGTGTCATCATCTTATTACAGTTTTATGCCATTTTATAGATTCAGGGCTTTACAGGTGTCCTTATTTCATATTCATCACCACTTCCTCAGACGACATTTAGCAAACATTTTTACAATTGTAGTATAATTGACTTATACCACTGTGTTAGTTCCAGGTGCACAACAACACAGTGATTCAATATTTCTATATGTTACAAAATGAAATGATCGATGTGATAAGTCTAGTTATCACCTGTCACCACACAAAGGTTATTACAATATGACTGTATATCCTATGCTGTTCATTACCTCTCTGACTCATTTATTTTGTAACTGGAAGTTTATACCTCACCTATTTCATTTTTTCCCCATCTACCTCCCCTCTGGAAACCAACTGTTTGTTCTTGTATCTATCTCTGTTTCTGTTTTGTTATGCTTATTCATTTGTTTTGTTTTTTAGATTCCACAGATAAGTGAAATCATATGGTATTTGGCTTTCTCTGCCTGACTTATTTCACTTAGCATAATACCCTCTAGGTCCATTCATGTTGTCACAACTGGCAAGATTTCATTCTTTTTTATGACTGATATTTCATTTGTGTGTGTGTGTGTGTGTGTGTGTGTATACCATGTCTTTTTTATCCATTCATCTATTGATGGGCACTCAGGTTGCTTCCGTATCTTGGCTGTTGTAAATAAAGTTGCAGTGGGGTGCATATTTCTTTTATAGTGTTTTTGTTTTCTCTGGAGAAATGCCCCCGAGTGGAATTGCTGGACTGTATGATAGTTCTAATTTTAATTTTTTGTGGAACCTCCATATTGTTTTCCATAGTGCTGCACCAATTTACATTACCACTAACAGAGCCCCACATCCTTACCAACACTTGTCATTTCTTGTCTTTTTGACAATAGTCATTCTGACAGATGTGAGGTGATATCTCATTGTGGTTTTGATTTGCATTCCCCTGATGATTAGCAATGTTGAGCATCTTTTCATGTGCCTGTTGGCCATCTGCATATCTTCTTTGGGAAAATGTCTATTCGGGTCCTCTGCCCATTTTTGAATTGTTTTTATGATGTTGAGTTGTATGAATTCTTTGTATATTTTGGATATTAACCCATTGTCAGATATATTGTTTGCAAATAACCTCTCCCATTCAGTAGGCTGCCTTTTTGTTTTGTTGATAGTTTCCTTCACTGTGCACAAGCTTTTTAGTTGGATGTCATGCCATTTGTTTATTTTTGTTTTCCTTGCCTGAGGAGCCATATCTAAAAAATATTGCTAGGACTGATGTCAAAGAGCAAACTACCTATGTTTTCTTCTAGGAGTTTTATAGTTTCACATCTTATATTTAAGCCCTTAATCCATTTTGAGTTTATTTTTGTATATGGTCTGAGAAAGTAGTCCAGTTTGATTCTTCCATGTGACTGTTCAGTTTCCCAATACCATTTATTGAAGAGACACTCTTTTCCCATGGTATATTCTTGCCTCCTTTGTTGTAGATTCTTTTTTTTTTTTTTTTTTTTTGCGGTATGTGGGACTCTCACTGTTGTGGCTTCTCCTGTTGTGGAGCACAGGCTCCAGATGCTGCGCAGGCTCAGTGGCCATGGTTCACGGGCCCAGTTGCTCCGTGGCATGTGGGATCCTCCCAGACCAGGGCTCGAACCTGTGTCCCCTGCATTGGCAGGCAGATTCTCAACCACTGTGCCACCAGGGAAGCCCCTAGATATTTTATTCTTTTTGATGCAATTATAAATGGAATAGTTTTCCTAATGTCTCTTTCTGTTAGTTTGTTGTTAGTATATGAAAACACAACAGATTTATGTATATTAATTTTGAATCCTTCCACTTCACTGGATTCATATATTGGTTCTAATAGTTTTTTTGTGGTGTCTTTGGGATTTTCTATACATAGTATCATGTCATCTGCAAACAGTGACAGTTTTATGTCTTCCTTTCCCATTTGGATTCCTTTTATTTATTTTTCTTATCTGATTTCTGTGGCTAGGACTTTCAATATTATGTTGAGTAAAAGTGGCAAGAGTGGACATTGTCTTGCTCCTGATCTTAGAGGAAATGCTTCTAGCTTTTCACTATTGAATATGATGTTAGCTGTGAGCTTATCCCATATGGCCTTTATTATGTTGAGGTATGTTCCCTCTATAACCACCTTGTGGAGAATTTTTATTTTAAATGGATGTTGACTCTGTAATGGCCTGTATGGGAAAAGAATCTTAAAAAAAAAAGAGTGGATATATGTATATGTATAAGCTATTCACTTTGCTGTACACATGAAACTAACACAACATTGTAAATCAACTATATTCGAATAAAAATTTTTTAAAAATGGATGTTGAGTTTTGTCTAAAGCTTTTCCTGGACTTCCCTTGTGGTGCAGTGATTAAGAATCTGCCTGCCAATGCAGGGGACATGGGTTTGAGCCCTGGTCTGGGAAGATCCCACATGCCATGGAGCAGCTAAGCCCGTGTGCCTCAACTACTGAGCCTGTGCTCTAGAGCCTGCGAGCCACAACTATTGAGCCCATGTGCTGCAACTGCTGAAGCCCACATGCCTAGAGCTCATGCTCAACAACAAGAGAAACCATCGCAATGAGAAGCCCACACACTGCAATGAAGAGTAGCCCCCCACTCGGCACAACTAGAGAAAACCTGAGTGTAGCAACAAAAACCCAACACAGCCAAAAATAAATAAAATGTTAAAAAATTTAAAAAAAGCTTTTACTGCATCTATTGGGATAGTCATATGAATATTATTCTTCAATTTGTAAATGTGGTGTATCCCATTGATTGATTTGTGGATATTGATCCATCCTTGCATCCCTGGAATGAATCCCACTTGATCATGGTGTATGATTCTTTTAATGTATTATGGAATTTAGTTTTTAATATTTTGCTTAAGATTTTTGCATTTATGTTCATCAGTGATATTGACCTGTAATTTTCTTTTTTTGTGGTGTCTTTGTCTGGTTTTGGTGTCAGGGTGATGCTGGCCTCATACAATGAGTTCAGAAGCATTTCTTCTTTTTCATTTGTTTGGGATAGTTTGAGAAGGATAGGTGTTAACTCTTCTTTAAATGTTTGGTAGAATTCAACTGTGAAGCTGTCTGATTCTGGACTTTGTTCCTTGGGAGTTTTAGTACTGATTTCATTTTGTTACTGATAATCAGTCTGTTCATATTTTCTATTTCTTCCTGATTTAGTCATGGGAGGTTGTAGATTTCTAGGAATTTATCCATTTCTTGTAGATTGTCCATTTTAATGGTGTATAATTGTTCATAATGATGTCTTATAATCCTTTGTATTTCTGTGGTGTTGGTTGTTACTTCTCTTTCATTTCTGATTTTATTACTTGGGCCCTCTCTCCCTCTCTCTTTTTTAAAATGAGTCTGGATAAAGGTTTATCAATTTGTTTATCTTTTCAAAGAATCAGCTCTGCATTTCATTAATCTTTTCTATTGTTCTTTAGTCTCTATTTCATTTATTTCTGCTCTGATCTTTATGATTTCTTTTCTTCTAACTTTGGGTTTTATCCTCCTTTTTCTAGTTCTTTTAGATGTGAGGTTAGACTTTTTTATTTGAGATTTTTCTTATTTCCTGAGGTAGGCTTGTATCACAGTAAGCCTCCCTCTTAGAATTGCTTTTGCTGCATCCCATATATTTTTGGATTGTGTGTTTCTGTTTTCATTTGTTTCCAGATATGTTTTTGATTTCCTCTTTGTTTTCTTCAGTGACACATTGGTTGTTTAGTAGCATATTGTTTAGCTTCCATGAGTTTGTGTTTTTTGCAGTTTTTTTTTTCTTGTAGTTCATTTCTAGTCTCATACTGTTGTTGGAAACTATATTTGGTATGATTTTAGTATTTTTAAATTTATTGAGACTTGTTTTGTTGCTTAGCATGCAACCTATCCTGGAGAATGTTACATGTGCACTTGAAAAGAATGTATTCTGCTACCTTTGGATGGACTGTTCTATATATATCTATTAAGTCTTTTGGTCTAATGTGTCATTTAAGACCAGTGTTTCCTTATTGATTTTCTTTCTGGATGATTTGTCCATTGATGTAGGTGGGGTATTAAAGTCCCCTAAGATTATTGTGTTACTGTCACTTTCTCCCTTTATGTTGGTTAATATTTGCTTTATTTAGGTGCTCTTATATTGTTGCCTATATATGTACAATTATTACGTCTTCTTGTTGGATTGATCCTTTTGTCATTATATAATGTCCTTCTTGGTCTCTTGTTACAGTCTTTGTTTAAAAGTCTATTTTGTCTGATATAAGTATTGCTACCCAGCTTTCTTTTTGTTTTCATTTGCATGGAATCCCTTTTTCCATCCCCTCACTTTCAGTCTGTGTGTGTCTTTAGATCTGAAGTGAGCCTCCCGTAGACAGCATATATATGGGTCTTGTTTTTGTAGCCATTCCTCCACTCTATGTCTTTTGATTGGAGAATTTAGTCCATTTACATTTAAAGTAATTATTGGTAGGTATGTAATTATTGCCATTTCATTAATTGTTCTCTGATTGTTTTTGTAGTTGTTTTTCCTTTCTTCTTCTTTTGTTCTCTTCCCTAGTAATTTGATGACTATCTTTAGTGTTATGTTTGGATTCCTTTCTCTTTTTTAATGTGTGTTTCTATTACAGATGTTTGGTTTTGGTTACCATAAGGCTTATGTATAGCAACATATACATATATATGTGATTATTTTAAGTTGATGATCTCTTTTTTTGTTGTTTATAGCAGCTTTATTCATAATTACAAAAAAATTGGAAACAACTAAGACATCCTTCAATAAGTGAGTGGATAAACAAATTGTGCTACATCTATACAATGAAATACTATTCAGCAATAAAATGTAATGAGTTTTCAAGCCATGAAAAGACTTGGGGGAATCTTAAATACATATTGTTAAGTGAAAGAAACCAGTCTGAAAAAGCTACAATACTATATGATTCCAACAATATGACATTCTAGAAAAGGCAAAACCGGAGACAGTAAAAAGATCATTGGTAGCCAAGGGCTGGGGAGGGAGGGAGGGAGGAAAGAACAAATAGATGAAGCATGGGGATTTTTCAGGGCAGTAAAATTATTTTTTATGATATTATAATGGTGAATATACAACATGCATTTTTCAAAGCTAATAGACTGTACAACACAAAGAATGAACTCTAATGTAAACTATGGACTTTAGTTAAAAATAATGTATCAATACTGGCTTATCAATTGTAAAAAGAAAAAAAAAAAGGTGGATTGTGAAGGATTTTTTTTCTTTTTTAAAATTTAATTTATTTTTTATACAGCAGGTTCTTATAAGTTATCTATTTTATACATATTAGTGTATATATGTCAATCCCAATCTCCCAATTCTTCCCACCCACCCCCTGACTGCCCCCCTTGGTGTCCATACATTTGTTCTGTACATCTCTGTCTCTATTTCTGCCTTGCAAACCGGTTCATCTGCACTATTTTTCTAGATTCCACATATATGTGTTAATATACGATATTTGTTTTTCTGACTTACTTCACTCTGTATGACAGTCTCTAGGTCCATCCATGTCTCTACAAATGACCCAATTTCATGCCTTTTCATGGCTAATATTCCACTGTATATATGTGCCACATCTTCTTTTTTTAAAATTTAAAAAAATTTTTTATTTTTTTAACATCTTTATTGGAGTATAACTGTTTTACAATGGTGTGTTAGTTTCTGCTTCACAACAAAGTGAATCAGTTATACATATATATGTTCCCATATCTCTTCCCTCTTGCGTCTCCCTCCCTCCCACCCTCCCTATCCCACCCCTCTAGGTGGTCACAAACCACCTAGCTGATCTCCCTGTGCCTTGCAGCTGCTTCCCACTAGCTATCCACCCTACGTTTGGTAGCGTATACATGTCCATGCCACTCTCTCAACTTCGTCACAGCTTACCCTTCCCCCTCCCATATCCTCAAGTCCATGCTCTAGTAGGCCTGTGTTTTATTCCCATCCTAACCCTAGTCTCTTCATGACATTTTTTTTCTTAGATTCCATATATATGTGTTAGCATATGGTATTTGTTTTTCTCCTTCTGACTTACTTCACTCTGTATGAGAGACTCCAGGTCTATCCACCTCACTACAAATAACTCAGTTTCATTTCTTTTTATGGTGGAGTAATATTCCATTGTATATATGTGCCACATCTTCTTTATCCATTCGTCTCTTAATGGGCATTTAGGTTGCTTCCATGACCTGGCTATTGTAAATAGTGCTACAATGAAAACTGGGGTGCATGTGTCTTTTTGAATTATGGTTTTCTCTGGGTATATGCCCGGTAGTGGGATTGCTGGGTCATATGGTAAGTCTATTTTTAGTTTTTTAAGGAACCTCCATACTGTTCTCCATAATGGCTGTATCAATTTACATTCCCACCAACAGTGCAAGAGGGTTCCCTTTTCTCCACACCCTCTCCAGCATTTGTTGTTTGTAGGTTTTCTGATGATGGCCATTCTGACTGGTGTGAGGTGATACCTCATTGTAGTTTTGATTTGCATTTCTCTGATAATTAGTGATATGATTAGTGATATTCATGTGCCTCTTGGCCATCTGTATATCTTCTTTGGAGAAATGTCTATTTAGGTCTTCTGCCCATTTTTTGATTGGATTGTTTGTTTTTTTAATATTGAGCTGCATGAGCTGTTTATATATTTTAGAGATTAATCTTTTGTCTGTTGATACATTTGCAAATATTTTCTCCCATCTGAGGGTTGTCTTTTCATCTTGTTTATGGTTTCCTTTGCTGTGCAAAAGCTATTAAGTTTCATTAAGTCCCATTTGCTTATTTTTGTTTTTATTTCCATTAGTCTAGGAGGTGGGTCAAAAAAGGTCTTGTTGTGATATGTCAAAGAGTGTTCTTCCTGTGTTTTCCTCTAAGAGTTTTATAGTGTCTGGTTTTACATTTAGGTCTCTAATCCATTTTGAGTTTATTTTTGTGTATGGTGTTAGGGAGTGTTCTAATTTCTTTTTTTTTTTTTTTTTTTTTTTTTTTTTTTTTTTTTTTTTTTTTGCAGTACACGGGCCTCTCACTGTTGTGGCCTCTCCCATTGCGGAGCACGGGCTCTGGACACGCAGGCTCAGCGGCATGGCTCATGGGCCCAGCCGCTCCACGGCATGTGGGATCTTCCCGGACCAGGGCACGAACCCGTGTCCCCTGCATCGGCAGGTGGACTCTCAACCGCTGCGCCACCAGGAAAGCCCTAATTTCATTCTTTTACATGTAGCTGTCCAGTTTTCCCAGCACCACTTATTGAAGAGGCTGTCTTTTCTCCATTGTATATCCTTGCCTCCTTTGTCATAGATTAGTTAATCATAGGTGCATGGGTTTATCTCTGGGCTTTTTATCCTGTTTGATTGATCTGTATTTCTCTGGTTGTGCCAGTACCACATTGTCTTGATTACTGTAGCTTTGTAGTGCAGTCTTAAGTCTGGGAGCCTGATTCTTCCAGCTCCATATTTTTCCCCTCAAGACTGCTTTGGCTATTTGGGATCTTTTGGGTCCCCATACAAATTTTAAGATTATTTTGTTCTAGGTCTGTTAAAAATTTCACTGGTAATTTGATAGGGATTGCATTGAATCTCTAGACTGCTTTGGATAGTATAGTCATTTTGACAATATTGATTCTTCCAATCCAAGAACATGGTATATCTCTCCATCTGTTTGTGTCACCTTTGATTTCTTCCATCAGTGTCTTATACTTTTCTGAGTACAGGTCTTTTATCTCCTTAGGTAGGTTTATTCCTAGGTTTTTATTTTGCAGTGGTGAATGGGGTTGTTTCCCTAATTTCTCTTTCTGATCTTTTGTTTTTAGTGTATAGGAATGCGAGATATTTCTGTGCATTAATTTTGTATCCTGCAACTTTATACCAAATTCATTGATTAGCTCTAGTAATTTTCTGATGGCATCTTTAGGATTTTCTATGTATAGTATTATGTCATCTGCAAACAGTGACAGTTTTACTTCTTCTTTTCCAATTTGTATTCCTTTTATTTCTTTTTCTTCTCTGATTGCCGTGGCTAGGACTTCCAAAACTATGTTGAATAATAGTGGTGAGAGTGGACATCCTTGTCTTGTTCCTGATCTTAGAGGAAATGCTTTCAGTCTTTCACCATTGAGAGTGATGTTTGCTGTGGGTTTGTTGCATATGATCTTCATTATGTTGAGGTAGGTTCCCTCTATGCCTACTTTCTGGAGAATTTTTATCCTAAATGGATGTTGAATTTTGTCAAAAGCTTTTTCTGTGTCTATTGAGGTCATCATATGGTTTTTATTCTTCAGTTTGTTAATATGGTGTATCACATTGATTGATTTGCATATATTGAAGGATCCTTGCATCCCTGGGATAAATCCCACTTGATCATGGTGTATGATCCTTTTAATATATTGTTGGATTCTGTTTGCTAGTACTTTGTTGAGGATTTTTTCATCTATATTAATCAGTGATATTGGTCTGTAATTTTCTTTTGTTGTAGTATCTTTGTCTGGTTTTGGTATCAGGGTGATGGTGGCCTCGTAGAATGAGTTTGGGAGTTTTCCTTCCTCTGCAATTTTTTGGAAGAGTTTGTGAAGGATTAGTGTTAGCTATTCTCTAAATGTTTGATAGAATTCACCTGTGAAGCCATCCGGTCCTGGACTTTTGTTTGTTGGAATTTTTTAATCTTTTGTGACCACAGTGCTATGAGATTAGAAATAAATTACAGGGAAAAAAGCAGAAAAAACACAAACACTTGGAGGCTAAACAATACGTTACTAAATAACCAAGAGATCACTGAAGAAATCAAAGAGGAAATCAAAAAATACCTAGAGGGACTTCCCTGGTGGCTCAGTGGTTAAGAATCTGCCTTCCAATGCAGGGGACATGGGTTCAAGACCTGGTCTGGGAAGATCCCACATGCCACGGAGCAATTAAGCCTGTGCACCACAGCTACTGAGCCTGTGCTCTAGAGCCCGCAAGCCACAACTGCTGAAGCCCACATGCCTAGAGCCCATGCTCCGCAACAAGAAAAGCCACTGCAATGAGATGTCCATGCACCACAATGAAGAGTAGCCCCTACTCGCCGCAACTAGAGAAAGCCAGTGCATGGCAATGAAGACCCAATGCAACCATAAGTAAATAAATAAATAAAATAAATTTATAAAATAAAAAATACCTAGAGACAAATGACAATGAAAACATGATGATCCAAAACCTATGGGATGCAGCAAAAGCTGTTCTAAGTGGGAAGTTTATAGCAGAACAATCCTACCTCAAGAAACAAGAAAAATCTCAAATAAGTAATCTAAACTTACACCTAAAGGAACTAGAGAAAGAAGAAAAAACAAAACCCATAGAAGAAAGAAATCATAAAGATCAGAGCAGAAATAAGTGAAATAGAAACAAAGAAAAGAATAGCAAAGATCAATAAAACTAAAAGCTGGTTCTTTGAGAAGATAAACAAAAGTAATAAACCTTTAGCCAGACTCATCATGAAAAAGAGGGAGAGGACTCAAATCAATAAAGTTAGAAATGAAAAAGGAGAAGTTACAACAGACACCACAGAAAGACAAAGCATCCTAAGAGACTACTACAAGCAACTCTATGCCAATAAAATGGACAACCTGGAAGAAATGGACAAATTCTTAGAAAGGTATAACCTTCCAAGACTGAACCAGGAAGAAATAGAAAATATGAACAGACCAATCACAAGTAATGAAATGGAAACTGAGTTGATGGTCTCTTAAGTTCAAACACATTCTAACAACATTGCAATTTTATCCGTCTCCCATGCTTATTTATTTATTTTTCTTTTTGGTATGCGGGCCTCTCACTGTTGTGGCCTCTCCCGTTGCGGAGCACAGGCTACGGATGCGCAGGCTCAGCGGCCATGGCTCATGGGCCTAGCCGCTCCGCAGCATGTGGGATCTTCCCAGACCGGGGCACGAACCTGTGTCCCCTGCATCGGCAGGTGGACTCTCAACCACTGTGCCACCAGGGAAGCCCCATGCTTAATATTTTTGACATCATTCTTTACATCCTTTTGTTCTGCATATCTCTTAACTACTTATCGTGGATAGAGGTGATTTTACTACTTTTGTCTTTTAACCTTCCTACCAGCTTTATAAGTGGTTGACCTACTACCTTTACTACATGTTTGCCTTTATCAATGAGATTTTTCTTTTCATAATTTTCATATTTCTAGTTGTGGTCTTTTCCACTTAGAGAACTCCCTTTAACATTTTTTGTAAAGCTGATTTAGTGGTGCTGAACTCTTTTAGCTTTTGCTTGTCTATAAAACTCTATCACTCCTTAAAATCTGAGTAGATTGCCAGGTAGAGCATTCTTGGTTTTACATTTTTTCTTCTCATCACTTTAAACGTATTGTGCCACTCCCTTCTGGCCTGCAACGTTTCTGCTGAAAAGTCACCTGGTAGTCTTATGGGAGTTCCTTCATATGTAATTAGTTGCTTTTCCCTTGTTTCTTTTAAGATTCTTTACCTTTAATTTTTGCCATTTAATTGCAGTGTATCTTGGTGTGTATATCTTTGAGTTCATCTTATTTGGGAATGTCTGTGCGTCCTGGACCTGGACTTCTGTTTCCTTTCCCAAGTTAGGGAAGTTTTCACCTGTTATTTGTTTAAATAACTTTTCTGCCCCTTTCTCTCTCTTTTTCCCTTCTAGGATCCCTATAATGCAAATGTTAGTACACTTGATATTGTCCCAGAGGTCTCTTCAACTATCCTCATTTTTAAAAATAATTAATTTATTTATTTTTGGCTGCATTGGGTCTTTTTTGCTGTGCGCAGGCTTTTCTCTAGTTGTGGTGAGAGGGGGCTACTCTTTGTTGCCGTGTGCGGGCTTCTCATTGTGGTGGCTTCTCTAGTTGCAGACCATGGGGTCTAGGCACCCAGGCTTCAGTAGTTGTGGCATGCAGGCTCAGTAGTTATGACTCACGGGATCTAGAGCACAGGCTCTGCAGTTGTGGCGCACGGGCTTAGTTGCTCCACAGCATGTGGGATCTTCCCAGACCAGGGCTCGAACCCATGTCCCTTGCATTGGCGGGCGGATTCTTAACCACTGTGCCACCAGGGAAGCCCTATCCTCATTTTTAAGAATTATTTTTTCTTTTTTCTGTTCACCTTTAGTGATTCCACTACTCTGTCTTCCAGTTCACTGATCTGTTCCTCTGAATCATCCAATCTACTGAATCTGTTTTTCTTTCTGGTATATTGTTAATTTTAGTTACTGTATTCTTAAGCTCTGTTTAGTTTTTCTTTTTAGTTTCAAACTCTTTGTTAAACTTCTCACTGTATTCATTCATTCTTCTCCAGAGTTTGTTGAACATCCTTATGATCATTACCTTGATCTCTTTATTGGGTAGATTACTTTGCGTAGTTCTTTTTCTGGGACTTTTTCTTGTTCCTTTTTTTTGGAACACACTCCTCTGTCATCATTCATTCATTCATTCATTTATTCATTTATGGCTGCCTTGGGTCGGTCGTTGTTGCTGTGCTTGGGCTTTCTCTAGTTGCGGCGAGCAGGGGCTACTCTTTGTTGCGGTGCACAGGTTTCTCATTGCAGTGGCTTCTCTTGTTGTGGAGCACGGGCTTTAAGGCATGTGGGCTTCAGTAGTTATGGCTTGTGGCCTCTAGAGCGCAGGCTCAGTAGTTGTGGAGCACGGGCTTAGTTGCTCCGCGGCATGTGGGATCTAGTTCCCGGACCAGGGCTCTAACCCATGTCCCCTGCATTGGCAGGCGGATTCTTAACCACCACGCCACCAGGGAAGCCCCTGTCGCCACATTTTGCCTATTCCTCTGTTTTTATTTCTATGTGTTAGGTGGATCAGTTATTTACTGATCCTAGAGAAGTGTCCTTATGTACGAGACATTCTATGGGGCCCAGCAGCACACTCCCTTCAGGTCACCAGATTAATATGCTCTAGGGTTGCCCCCTATGTTGGCTGCATGGGCCCATATGTTATGGTGTGTCTGACTACTGTTAGTGTCCTGGTAGGCAGGGCTGGCCCCTGGTCTGGTTGGCTGCCAGGCCCTGCCTCATACAAAAGCTGCTGGCCTGCTGGTGGGGCAGGGTCATGGCATTGCTGGCTGCACATCTCAGGGAGCCCTGGGGTTGGTGCTGGCCTATTGGTGGACAGGGCTGGGTCCAGGGGCAAGTGGCTCTGCAGCCTAGGGTTTCCAGGACAGGTGCTGACCAGCTGGTGGGCAGATAAGCCCTGATGCTAACAGGCTGGAGAGGACTCCAAAAAGGCACTTTCCAGGACCAGTGTCCTTGTCATAGAACAGGCTTCTCAAAATGTCTGCTGTCAGTATTTATGCCCCTAAGGGGAGTCCCATTTGCCTCCTGCTGCTCTGGGAGGCTCTCCAAGATGAGCAAGTGGGTCTGATCAGGCTCCTTTCAGATTACTGCCTCTGTGTTGGGTCTCTGAGCATGTGAGATTTTGCATGAGCCCTTTAAGAGTAGAGTTTGTTTCCTATAGCCCTCTGGCTCTCCCAAAAGTAAGCCCATCTGGCCTTCAAAGCCAGTGGTTCTGGGGACTTGTCTTCCTGGCGCGGGACCCTGGGCTGGGGAGCCCAATGAGGGGGCTCAAAACCCCCACTCTTTTGGGAAAACCTCTGCAATTGTGATTGTCCTCCTGTTTGTGGATTGCCTATCTAGGGATGTGGACCTTGACTATACTGCATCTCCATCCCTCCTACCAATCTCATTGTTGTTCCTTCTTTATATCTTTGGTTGTGGAAAATCTTTTCTGCTAGTCTTCAAGTTGTTTTCATCAATAGTTGCTCTGTAAATAGTTGTAATTTTGGTGCACCCATGGGAGGAGGTGAGCTCAGGGTCTTCCTACTCTTCCATTTCATCTGGAGCTAGCAAACTTTTAACCTTCATTTAGGCTCCATGCAGAAATGGAAGATCTAGTTCTGATTGGAGTCAGTCATGTTCTTTCCTTCCCTGGCTAAATCCTTCTTCTGGAGTGTACAATTTGATATCAAGATTCTTCTTCTGGAGACTACAACTTGACATAGTTGGATTATCACCCAATTTAATACTCTGCCTCTCAAATGTAGAAATGAATCAATTGCTCAGAAAGGTTTACAGTTGCTTCATATGAGTGCCAGTCATACAGTTGGCATGATTATATGATTACATGACAGTGAAAGAACTGGCAAAACTCAGAACTTACTGCTGCAGATTTTAAATGTTTGCAACCTAAAATCAAAACCATAAAATTAAATTTAAAGAGCATTTAATTAAATATATACCTTAAGTATTACTAACAAGATAGAGGCCATACCTATTTTAGTTACCAAAGTTTAAAAAAATTTATGGGGAGATGTAAGTAGAAATCACCCAGTGTTTCATTTCTAGTGAATCTCTCTTCCTCGTTATTTAGTTTTCTTTACTCCAGGGTGGCTCCTGGATTTACACAGCATTTTATTCTGTTCAGCAGCCACTCGGATTTGGTTGTGCAATCAGTACTCTGCGTTCATTTTTCTACTCTCAGTAAACTACCTCTCTGGAGCAAACAAATTGGGTCACATGTGCTTATCTGTAAAGCCGACAGCATATCACATCCTTCACGCAATGTTACAGAGATCGACCGTGTCAGAGCCCCAGCATAATCACGTGACTACTGTTCTTATTTCTTCGTTTAGCAAGAAATGGCTTAATTTCCCCGTGGGCGGCTTTAACCCTTGAATGGAAATTGCCACAGCCTTAAAAAGGAGGGGGTGTGCAGTGGAAGAGATGCACATAGCTCACTCACCACTGTTCTCCCCTAAAGTGGTCAGCAGAACCATTCAATGCCAAGCAATCTAGGAAATTTCTTCACACCCCCCCGACAGCTGACTGGCTTGGACTGACTTCCTAACTGGGCATCCACTTAATAAACAGCGTTTTAACAAGTCCAATGCTGATGGGGAGGCAGACCGGAAACTTGTGAATATCTCTATTTTTTCAAAGGGCAACTCTAAGAACTAGAGTCCTTGTTCAATCTAAAATAGCCCATTCAGATTTTAATCTTTAAATAGAGAATAAATATTATCATGAAGTTTTGTTCTGGGTCCAACCTCACAAACTTCCCCTCACCAAGGATGCCCCAGCTGAGTGCCTAACCTGGCAACAGCCTTTCATAGAGTGCCATTCCTCTGTGGCCATCCACTTGGTGGCAAGACTGTTGCTTGGGACCTCTTCCAGCGTGGAGGGGAAAGGTTTCTCTTTGGAATAGATATGTGTCCTAGATATTGATCTGCCTTCCTTGTCCATAATGTTTCTGCCTTACTCACCATCATGGTGACTTCACTACACACCACATTGCTTCTGATCATTGCTTCTGAGGAAGCTCATTTCACAGCACAAGAATTTCAGTAGAGGGCTAGTGCCCACAGAATCCATTGGTTTTTACCACATACTCCATTGCTTAGCAGCTGCTGGCTTAATGAGACAGTGACATGGCCTCATGAAGGCCCTGTTAGGCTACCAGTTAGGAGAGACACCCTGAAAGCATGGGGTTTTATTTTACAGGATGAAGAAACCAACATATGTGTGCCTCTCCTATAGGCATGGGTCCAATAGTCGAGGTTGGAGTTAAGAGTAGCTCCTTACGCTATTATGGCTAATAATCTACTTACGGGAGTCTTGCTTCCCATCCCTGCCATTTTGAGCTCTGCTGGTTTGGAGGTGTTGGTTCCTAATGGACAAATGTTTCAATTGAATTGGAAGCTAAGACTGCCAAATATCTCTTTTGGTTTATTAAAGCCATTGAACCAACATGCAACCACCACCACTAACACCACCACAAATAACAACAAAGGGGGGCGGGGAGGAAGAAGAGAGAGAAAGACTCTGGGAATTCAGACCCTTCAGGAATAAAGATTTGGGTCATCTCACCAGGTAAAGAATTGTGACCAGCTGAGGTTCTTTCTGAGGGCAAAGAAAAGATGAAATGGGTAGTGGAAGATGGAAGAAGATTATAAATATATCTTTGCGATTAGTTACAGAAATGAAGACTAGAGCAGCTATGCATATTTTCTTCCTTTCTTGGTGTGTGTATATATGTGTATGCATTTGTATGATATATATTATAAATTTGTTTATAGTAACAATTTTCTTTTCCTTCCCTTTATTTTTTATTATTTTTTAAAATTTTATTTATTTATGGCTGCATTGGGTCTTCATTGCTGCATGCAGGCTTTCTCTAGTTGTGGCGAGCAGGAGCTACTCTTCATTGAGGTGTGCGGGCTTCTCACCGTGGTGGCTTCTTCTGTTGTGGAGCATGGTCTCTAGGCGCACAGGCTTCAGTAGTTGTGGCACGCGGGCTCAGTAGTTATGGCTCATGGACTCTAGAGCGCAGGCTCAGTAGCTGTGACTGACGGGCTTAGTTGCTCCGCAGCCTGTGGGATCTTCCCGGACCAGGGCTCGAACCCGTGTCCCCTGCATTGGCAGGCGGATTCTTAACCACTGTGCCACCAGGGAAGTCCCTCCTTCCCTTTAATATTCTACTCAAGTTTTGTTGGAGGCTAACTTTACAATTTAGTCACTAGAGAATAGAATATTCAGATGGCACTGTGACCAAATTTGAGGAATAATTAAAACTTTTATTAATTTATTTTAATTATTATTTTATTTTTAATTAAAACTCTTTGGGGAGGTTTGAATTCATTATTTTTCCCATTCTTGGTCCAATTACATCTAGAGATGGCCCTTAGAGTTATAAGACCAGGAGACAGGGCCAGGCACCAGGGAGAGGCGAAGGAGGTGGCTGGCAGTGCTGGAGTCCTGGGGAAGGGGCCACTCCTTCTTCAGGCAAGAGTTAGGACAGGTACAGGTGCAGGATTGCCTCTGACGCTTCAGCTAGTTGGCTGCCTTCCTCACACCCTCACTGAGGGCAGGGGATGGGTCACTGGGATCTCCCTGAAGCAGGATGTGCACCCCATCCCGGTAACCCTGCAGAGCTGCAGGGTAGGTGCTTGCCTTCTCCTGCCGCAGCCCTGGGTGATGAACTCTGTAGCTTGGCTCAGAAAGGTGGTGGCGGGCCCTCCTTCCTTTTCCTCTCCCTGACTTCCTGTTTCCCAAGGTCCCTGGTCCAGCCTTTAGGACTCTGCATCAATGCCAACTCACTTAAGCAGGTAGGACTGAGGCCTGAGCCTTCTTCTTTGGAAAAGGGGTCCAAGAGGGCAAGTTCAGCCTTGGTGTGCAGGACTCAGCAGGGGCACGGGACACCTCCTTGGTGCTCCCACAGTTAAAGATGGCAGGTCTGGATGGTGAGGGAGTGGCGTGGGGGATGGTCCGTTGGCACCTTCAACACGTCGAGGCCCCTCCTCTCCACGCCCCTCCTTTCTGCGGGGGAGCAGCTGGTGCAACCAGGACGCATCAAGGCCCCAGCGCCGGGGCTCATCGAGGGGGCGGTATGGGGATCAGAGAGGCTGGCAGGATGTGCCAGTCCCTGGACACTTCGGAGGACCGTGTCACCTCCCGACCCCGGAAGAACTCCTTAAATTGGGGGCTGTCGCGCGCGGAGATGTGCACCGTGAAGCGAACCAAATCCTCAGCCCCCTTTCGAGAGGCTTCTTGATCACTGAAGCTTTGAACCGTCAAACACCTGTGCGCGGGGAGGGGCGGGACCCGGGGGAAGCAGGGAACTCGTGGAGGAAGCGGAAGAGGTTGGGTGGAGGTTGTAGGCCGGGTCTCCAAGCAGCTTGTGGAAGTTGCTGAATCCCAGAGATGGATACCACCAATGTTGGGACTTTGCATCTCATCATTTTCAGGTAAGGTTGAGACTGTCTTGCTTTGTATGAAGTAGAGTGGTGTCTCGTTAGAAACAGACTTGTGTTTCCTGTTGCGTGAGGGTTCAAATATGTATAGAGAGGGTGTGTATGGATGCTGCGTAGCCCACAGGGTGGCTAGCAGCCAGTATTAAGGGCTTCTCTCTTAGCTTGAAGCCCTCCCTTGTGATGCTAAGGTTGCAACGCTTCAAACCGTATTGAGGTTTTGCCAGCTGTTCCCTGTTAGATTCCGCTAACAAGGGGCCCTAGAGAGAGACCGTGCGCTGAACGGGAAGAAGGGATTGCTCCTTTCTGTTTATTCCCTCAGAGCTGCTAAACTTCTTCCTGTTACAGTGAGTGTCGCCTTATCCTCACTTCGTCGGCTTTTTGGCACTGGCAGTTTCTTTCTGGAGCAACAGCTGGATCCAGTTTGCAGTTTACCCAGCATTTGCAGAACCAGGCTCATTATGCCCCCTCTGAGACATTAGCGCCACCTGACGTGCCCCTCTGCAGAGGGCAGAGTTTCAGCTCCACCCAGCCCCTCCCCAGCTTTTAAGCTTGGGTAGTTTCAGCCACTTGGCTCTTGTTCCCTCCAAACCTGAGTTTGCTACTTCCCCTGCTATCTTTGTGTTCTGATTCCCTTTACTGTGACTGTTACCGAACCAAACTTGGGTCTGCTTGCCCGCGTGCAGTAAAGCCAATTTACTGACACACCACACTGGGTCATGGTGAAGGAAAGTGCAGTGTTTCTTGCAGGTCAAGCAAGGAGTCCAGGCAGCTAGTGCTTAAAAGGCCCAAATTCCTTGAAGGCTTTCAGGGAAAGGTTTTTAAAGACAGGGTGAGGGAGGGGGTCATGGGGTGTGTGATCAGCTCCTGGACATTCTTCTGATTGGCTGGTGGTGAGGTTAATTGGGAGTCACTATCATCAACCTTCTGTTCCAACAGGTCTGGGGTCTGTGTGCTTGTGGGCAGCACAGTTAACTTCTTCCACCTGGTGGGGGTTTCAGTATCTGCAAAACAGTTTGAAGGACATGGCTCAGAATATTATCTATAGCCTTTGAGGAGGAACTAAAGGTCCTTGACTTTGTTTAATGGCTCAACTATTATTATTTTGTCTTGCTTGACTGTTTTCCCTTATTTCTGCATTTTCTCACTTCTCTGAATAAAGTTACTCTTTGGAACTCGGGGAAGGCCTAGGAGGCTAAGCTTTTTCTACAGACAGGAGGCAGGCAGAGAACGTTGGAGGCGGGGGCAGGGTGGGTCTTTTATGGGAAGGCTCCATAGGGCCCTGTTCAGTTACAACACCAAGTTAACAGTTTTCTTTGTAATTGGAGTATAGTTGATTTACAATGTTGTGTTAATTTCTGCTGTACAGCAAAGAGATTGTTATACACATATATAATTCTTTTAGGTTCTTTTCCATTGTGGCTTATCATAGGATACTGAATACAGTTCTGTGCTATACAGTAGGGCCTTGTTGTCCATCCATTCTGTATATAATATCTTATATCTACTAACCCTAACTTCCCACTCCATCCCTCCCCCAACCCCTCCCCCTTGGCAACCATGTCTGTTCTCTATGCCTGTGTCTGTTTCTGTTTCATAGATAGGTTCATTTGAGTCATAATTTAGATTCCACATATAAGTGATATAAGGTATTTGTCTTTGTCTTTCTGACTTACTTCACTTAGTATGATAATCTCTAGTTGCATACATGTTGCTGCAAATGGCATTATTTCATTCTTTTTTTTTAAGGCTGAGTAGTATTCTGTTGTATATATGTACCACGTCTTCTTTATCCATTCATCTGTCGATGGACATTTAGGTTGTTTCCATGTCTTGGCTATTGTGAATAGTGCTGCTATGAACATTGGGGTGCATGTATCTTTTTGAATTATAGTTTTGTCTGGTTATATGCCCAGGAGTGGGGTTGCTGGATCATATAATTCTATTTTTAGTTTTCTGAGGAACCTTCATACTGTTTTCCATAGTGGCTATACCAACTTAACATTCCCATCAACAGTGTAGGAGGGTTCCCTTTTCCACATCCTCTCATATGCTTACCTTTTTTAAAAAAATTATTATTTTAAAAAAATTTATTTATTTATTTTTGGCTGCATTGGGTCTTCATTGCTGCGCGTGGGCATTTCTCCAGTTGTGGTGAGCGGGGGCTACTCTGTTGTGGTGCGCAGGCTTGTCATTGCAGTGGCGTCTCTTGTTGCGGAGCATGGGCTCTAGGTGCACAGGCTTCAGTACTTGTAGTTCGTGGGCTGTAGAGCGCAGGCTTTGTAGTTGCAGCACACAGGCTTAGTTGCTCTGCGGCATGTGCGATCTTCCCAGACCAGGGCTTGAACCCATGTACCCTGCATTGGCCGGCGGATTCTCAACCACTGCGCCACCAGGGAAGCCCTATGCTTACCTTTTTAATGCTATTTTCTATGCCGTTTTTTGATAATACCATTCTAAATAGTGTCATAATTTAAGTGCTCTGCTATTGAATAATCTCTCATATTTTGCTGTTAAGGCTTCAAAGAATATTCTTGTATATAAATCCTTGACTAGATCTTTGCTTATTGGCCTGGTATAAATTCCTGGATAGCAGATTACTAATTCAGTGAAATTTGAACCATTTAAAGGCTCTTCACACAGTTGTAAAATTTCTCTCCAGAGGTGGCTGACCCACTCTTGAATCTCTAATGGGTTTTAACTATAGAGCATTGACATAGAACTTTTATAAAACCGGACTGTCAGACATGCAAACATTTTAAGAAATAATGAATATGGTTCCTATTAAGAGGAGTATACAATTTGCCTCACATGGCGATGTGCTTTAGAAACTTTGTAACATTTAATTTTCACAATGACATTTTCCCCTGGTACTTTTATCCTCATCAATAAAATGGGGGAAAATGACCAAATATTTTGCTTATGGTCACATAACTCATAAAATGAGGACCCAGGAATCAAGCACTGGTTTTGATTTCACAGTTAATTTTTCTTTCCTGTATGTCATTGCAACCCAAGAACTTAAATCAGTTTTTCGGAAGTGAATACTTGGGAGGAAGGAAGTATACAAACTGACAAAATACACCGTTGGCAGGGCATTTTAACCAATGAGTATTTATTAAAAGCTTGGGGTGCACCAGGCACAATTCTTGTCCAGTAGGCTAACAAATACAAATGATGTAACCAATTCACTTATTAGCTTATCTGATTAAACAAAATACATTTCATAGAAATGATTATAAAATGCATCATAAACAGAATATCTTTTATATTACAGATATTAGGGTACCTAAATAATTATGAATAAAAACCAGCCAACCCATATGGTAAATAGAAGTTAGCAAAACCACTAGTTAAATATTTTAGTCAGCAAAAGAGAAAAGCATGCTATCATCATGCTGAGATTGGTTTCAGCATTAATTACAGACATCCTATTTCAAAACACACACACAGTCCACCTACAATCTTAAAAATGCAGTGTTTTTCATCCTGCATCAAATCACTATCATACTTTTTGGTTTAAAGATTAGTTTTGGTTTCAAAGTAAGTTAATTTAGTACTTCAGTCTCATGTCTCACAAATTCTTGACCTGGGGTGGGTGAGAATCAGTCCTATTAGTTATTAGAGGAACAAAACATAAAATGAGATAGTTTAATCCACTTTGTCTGATACTCTTGCCAATACTCAACTGAGAAGTTAGGATATACAGGTGACTTAAACCAGAAGATAACAGCAGAAGGGAAAAAAGCAAAAACTAAAATGTTATTTGTTTGAAGCAAGTCTGTCCATTAGGGCTTTTTTGTTTCTTTTTGTCTTTTGGGAGAGTCATGGCAAATTCTTTAAAGGATCCTATCGAGTTTGTTGGCACACGATATGTCCCTTAGTTTGAAGGTTGGTTAAAAGGGGTGTACAGGAGAGAGGAGGCAGGTGGGTAGGACTGAAAAGGCATGGAGTGGAGGAGTATGTCAGTGTTGCTGACACAGTCACGATAACCCACTGAACCACAATCGTCCAAGTCTGCCAGGCCCTTCCTGAGACCTCCAGAGATGGGTCTGTTTTCTTTAGGCAGCAGCCCTGAAAACTTCCTCAGAGAGTCAAGGTCAAATTTTATTGCACAGGAACCAAAATTATTCCCCTTCCCCCCTTTCCTGAGCTGGAGACCTCCAAGGGCAAGCATGGCTGGGGCTGCCCATCTGCTCGCTCCTCTGGCCAGCAGGGAGCGCTCCACCAGAATGCCTGGGGAGCACCTACTTCAAGGGAAGTGCGAGGTTTTGCATTGGTCCAAGCTTCTGGCTGGTCAGTCACCATTCTCAAGTAGCTTTTGTAAGTTGTTTTGTATCTTGAAATAAGAGAAAAGCTCCTGTTATTACATAGAATGGAGTGTATTAAGGGCATATTTGCTATGGTCTGTATAATGCTTGAGCTTAACCTCTTCTATCTTGAATAAAAAAGCTACTCATGGCTTCAATTTAGATCAGGCAAATAAATGCATGATTGTGGCATAGAATTCTGTTTGACAAACCACTTTAAAATGAAAAAAGATAGGCTAAAGTTTTTTGGTTTTGTTTTTTTTTTTTTTTTTTTTTTTTGCAGTACGCGGGCCTCTCACGTTGCGGAGCACAGGCTCCGGACACGCAGGCTCAGCGGCCATGGCTCACGGGCCCAGTCGCTCCGCGGCATGTGGGACCTTCCCAGACCAGGGTACGAACCCGTGTCTCCTGCAGGCATCGGCAGGCGGACTCTCAACCACTGTGCCACCAGGGAAGCCCGGCTAAAAATTTTTGAAAGAGTGGCACAAAGATAAAAATGTCGATAGAGACTAAGTGAAACAGAACAAAAGCCCTTGCAACACCAGGTGTGACCCAAATGCATTCAGAGACAATGCGAAACCGGGCTTGACAAAGCCCATGTGATGGTCTGAATCGGACAAACATGACAAATAATGTTCAACACTCCTATTAGATATAACATTTCCCACAGACCCTGCCTATCTGTGGCTCTTAAGACCACAGTATAGTGTTGGGCATTGAAAATGTGCTTGGTAAATGTTTGTTGGGTAAATGAACTTTAAAGAATTCAGAGCAAGGAGTTTTCAAGAACCAATACTGTGAGGGAGTAGGGAACCCTATGGAACAAAAGAAAGAGAACATAGTCTTCTTTTGGAAGAACATTCTGTGGTGTCCTAGAGGCATACACAGGATAAGTGGAGAGGAAGAGATCTAATCAGTACGTGCCAGGAACATCATGTGTGCTCACCTTGACCACACACCACCACACACAGAGGCAGGTCTTATACACGAAGCTAAGGGCCAGAGATGCTACGTAACAAGACCAGTCACACAGTAAGTGGCAGAGTAGGGAAAAGAACAGACATCTGACTCCAATGTTCATGCTCTTTCTTCTGCACTGCCCCACCATTAATGCCGCTTCCAGTTCTAAGAAAATAAGTATTTACTCCTTTACCTGTAAAAGGCATTGCCTTCATCCCCCAAATTCCTACTTCATATCTTCCCTAGCTTCCCACAGGACCAAAGAGGAATGGAAAAGCAGGAGTGGGAAGGTAGAGAAAGAAATGAAATAAAAGACTGATGTCCAAAATATTTAAAACACCTACAAAGACAAAAACCCCAAAAGTAAAACAAAGGAGATAAATGGGCAATTTACAGAAGGCATATTACAGAAGGAAACCCATATGGCCAATATATATGTGAAAAGATGCTCAACCGCAGTAGTAATTAGGAAAATGCAAATACAAACCATAATGAGATTGGACTTCATACTCTTAGACTAGGAGGTAGGAGGGGGTCAGAATGGCCTAATGGTGCCCTTCTTAGAGAAACTGAGGAGACATTTGAAGCTAAGCTAGTTAGTTGACAAAGTCCTGCATAATCTATCAGTGGCAAGTGAAAAGGATGACTGAAAGGGCAGTGATGCCATGAACAGAAATGCGGAAGTTACAAGTGGGCAGATCAGGAGGCTGAGACATGACCAGTCCCTGCAGGAGAGTGGAAGGAAGTTGCTGGTACTGAGTAGAAAGAGCTGAGACCTGGCTCTGACTTTCCCACAGCACACAGCTGCTGTCCCCTGACCACGCACTGCTGCGTTACTACCAGCTTCCCTTTGCGGGGTGGAGGCTTGGGGGTGCAGACCGAGCAACAGCGCATGGGTGTGGCCTGGTGACTATTTTTATACTAAGATTCCTATGAGCAACGTGTGCACCTTATGACTTTTTACAACTTCAACACATGCATTTTGACCTTGAATCCCCTCTTCCCTTCTTCTGCTTTGGGACACAGGTTTCTGTTGGTACTGGAGGCCTCCTAGCCAAGTAGCTGGGCTCTGCACAAGACATGGCTAGCTGTCTGCCTGTTGTGGACGAGCTCTCCTGTTTTCCTGTCCCTCATTACAGAAAGTGGTATCCCAGCTGGGCCCGGCAGGGGAGGGGGAAGAAATGCGCGGGAGGGCAGCAGGGTTCCGTGTGCTCCCAGTCCAAAGAACACCACTGTGTGCCAGAGTGAACGAGAGAGAAAATTACCACCCCATTCTCTAGGTCAGCATGGAAGCATTTCATCAAAAAAATTTTATCTTCAATTCTTAGCAACTGACATTTTAGAAGGGAAAACAGTTCTGGTTGCTATCCCATACCTTCTCTAGCTTGACTGTGGATTTAAAAGAGAACATTTCCAAGCTTGCCCACCGATACAGTGATTCAGTGGGAATTATCTGTCCTGCCTTGGTTTAGAACAGAAGTATGCAGACTCCTTTGCTCTCCATACTTCAATGGTTAAATGCTAGATACCATTTAGTATTGCAAGACAAGCATAATTTGACTCATTTGTATTTCATGTTTCTTCCCAAGTGAGCATAACTGCACTATTGTGGGAAGCCACCAAATACTTGGCATTTGTGGCAGCAATTCGAATTGAACAACTCACTCTAAACCTTTCCTTTAAGGATAAGGGTCAAAATAAAGCATGAGACAGGGACAGACATGCTGAAAGGAGAAATAAGACATGTTAACTAGGTTTAACTCCGGGGATATTTCTGGGTGCCTACCTTCTCCTGTTCACCTCCCTATTCAGTGGCCTCATCCCCCAGGCCTAAGGTTGGATTCTGAGCAGCAGTAAAAGCAGAGGGCTTCGAAGCACAACTTGGGAGTCAGCCCTGGTTCAAATTCCAGTTCTGCCAGCTTTCTGGGTGTGTCTCCTGGAGCAAGTTCACTTGAAACTTGGCTTCTTTTGTCAGATGGGAACAATGGCATGTATCATAGAGAGACTGAATGCAAATATTTTCTGTATGGTGACAAGCAGCCTGGGTGGAGCTGGGGGCTGCCCTCTGGTTGGGGGCACTCCCTACCGTGCCCCTCCCCGAGCCCTGCGTCAGCCGACACTTACCATTGGGCCCTGTGGCACAGAGAATGATTTCTAACCAAGTGGGAAAACCACAAGGTCAACCAACAAGGAAGATGAGGTTGGAACCTATCTCTCAGTGGAAGATTCCCCCGGCTGCGTATGGTCATTTAGTTGGCCTGTTGCACAGCCATGCGTGTGTAACCCCTGCCCTGTGGCAGTGGACAGGCACTACTGCGATAACCCCCAACCCACGAAAGAGACCTGTCACCTTTTCTAGTCTCATTATGTTGGCTGTAAGCTCTCGGCACAGGACCTCCACATTTAACTGTACGTGTGACCCCGGGCTGGATGGTGCTGTCTGTCTGTAAGAACACAGAGAAGAATTACTGTGGGCAGGGATGGCAAAGAAAGAAGTGGAATGAACACAGTTTAAATTTATCTGACCAGAAAACTAGGTTATAATAGAAGACAGTGTGCATTTACCTTGTTCACATCAGAAAGGCCCTGCAGTAATCCTCAACTTCAGACTAGATGTTTAGGGGACTAAGTCTTCAAAGCTTAGCTGGAAATCTCTTAAGCTATTTTTGTTTAAGTGGCTACGTTGCGCCTCGGCTTCCAAACACAAATCAGACAATTATTCTCAAGCACGCAGTTTCTTAGACTACTTTTACTATCTCCCGATACCCTCTCTCTGCCCACAACTGCACGCATTTGCAAGGCTTACTGCTCTTCTCAGTCATGTATGTACTGTTTATAGGAGAAGCAATCAATTACACTAGAACTTTCATAATGTTTAGGAATGTCTTTAATCAAATTTCTGTTGATGTGTGACTTTTGCAGTTCCTTCTTTGAGACCTGCAGTACAAACATAATTGCCCTTGTCTAGTAATATAACCGATGTATTCACTATTCACCACTTGACTGTTAAAGGCATGGGCTCTTACTCTGAGGTCCACTGGGGTCCTATACCAGCTAAAACTGTAGGAAATTTAGAGATGTGTGTACATTTTCCCAGAGAGCTGCTCTAAAACCATTGATTAGATTTTCATGTTAAGGTTAAGAACCATGGTCTGTATCTCCTTTCTATTTCTTGGCTGTAATTTAATTTTAGATGTGAAGTTTTTAGATGGCATTGACTGGTCTAATTTATTTTACATAGGATCCATTTTTGAGACATAGGTACTTGGTAGCTTATCGATGATTATCTAAATATTAAGAAAGCAATCAGATGTTTTTCATTGAGTAGTACTGAAACAGTTTTTTCTTTGTCCTTGATCCAGAGCATCAAAATCTTAGATCCCCAAAAGGAAACAATCTAAATCTTCTGATTTCTAAACGAGGTATCTGAGACCCAAAGTACTGATTTATCCATGTGAAATTCTGACAATCCAAACCTTCCCGTCATGGGTATTCCCTGACCTTATATAATATGTGATCTTTGTGATTTTCCCTTTAAATGGTTGTTTTTCAAATTGTGTCTCCTCCTGGATTGATTATTTAAATAGTAGAATAAGTATTCCATTTGCCTTCCATTAGTGGAATTTCCCCCTCATCATCATCGTTAATTAAATGATAACAGGACATGAGGTACATTTTCCTAATAAAATCAACCCCTTATATGATAGTGAACTAATAGTTTGCAATAATGTAGAGCTACCTCCTAGCTCTAAGTGTATTATTAACATTTTGAACAACACGTGAGAGAGTAAGGGCAGGGTAAGAATTTATCCCAAACCAAGAATTTATCCAAAACCATTCATTAGACTTATTACTGGTTCAAATGTATACTTATGGTTCAGAAATAATTTGTGTACCAGCATTGCATAAACCATAGAACAAGACTTTTAGGTGACTGTTAAGACTATACAGAAAGGCCCTAGAATTGTATAGCATAATAGTTCTCAAAGTGTAGACCCCAGGCCAGCACCAGAAATTTGGAGAACGGGCCCTGTAATCTGTTTTAACAAGCCATCCAGATGATTCTGATACACACTGAAAATATCCTGACTCACTTCTCCGCTGTTCTTTATAAGCAACCACTGGTGACTAGGTTTTTGTAGTCATATAGACCCGAAACCGACCTGAAACCTGATTCTGTTAAAATTATTTCCCTGAGTCTCAGTTTCTTCATCTGTAAAATGGGAATAATAGCCATCTTATAAGGTTATGGTGAAGGTATGAGGAAACTATATCTGTGTGTGAAAGATCTACTGTAATAGATCTCTAGCACACAGTACTTACTCTGTAAAGAAATATCTCTACTATTAAAACCTCAGGTAAAAGTATGCTTTAAACATGGAATACTTTATTTTACTTTTTAGAGAATGTGTCAAAATCCTCATGTAAATGGGTTTAAAGGAAAGACCACTATGTCAATAGAATTAGGTTAGGCATGTTAAAAATACTGTGGTAGAAAATCTTCACAGACACATTCAACTAATTACTAGTCACATGGATCTTTATAGTGGTCAAGAGTTTTGTAAATAAGTGAGTTCATACAAAGAGTTACATATGATGAAATGTGCTGAGTTACTTGAATTGCTTCTTTTCTCTGAATGTCTTGACTCATTACCATTGTACAAAGATAAACTTGACTATTTTAATAAATGGGCCAAGGTCACAACTGAGTCTTAGGATAAGAGAACAAGATAATGTAAAATTAGGCTTGTTTCTTGCCTTACCACTGGCGACACTATAGCAACTCAAGAACATGAAGAGTCAGGTCATTTATTTCTAGGACCCTCCTACTCATTACTTTCCACATATACACTTAACAAAATGTTTCATACAGAATGTATCCTCAATTAATGCTTGCTAAGAAGGATGCCAAGCTCAGGTCAAACATTATACTCATGTGAACAGCAAGCAGAAGACAGCACTGGAGGGAATAGTCTTACTCAGTCTGATGGGTGTCCACAATGGAGGTTAGTGACCCCAGCTGCTCCTCCAGAGAATTAATTCTGTATCTCATGTAGAAGGTCGAGATGATTAGTGCACAGACACTGGAAAGGGATAAAAGAGAAATTCCCAATAGGTTAGTGGCCAGGACCTGATTGATCTTCATAAAACAGGAACCTCAGAGGCAACACTGTACATTTGAGGCAAGGTATTTTCCAAAATAACTTGGCTACAGAGACTTCAAAAGTCTTTTTTCAACAGACTGATGGCTAGCACCAAACTTTAGAACTAGAAGGATATTGAAAATTCTCTGTTTCCCCAATTTACACATAATGGCATTTCAGTAGTCTCACTCAAGGCCAGCCAACATAGATTCCCGAGCTAGCGCCTCTCCTCCCACCAGGTACTGTTGAAGGCCCTGGCCAGCGAGTGTCCGGTCTCGTGACTCACATTCTCCGCTTTATCTGGAAACCAAACTGCAGATCCTTCTTGGTTCTGAGGAACAGTCTAGAACTGGGTCAGGTTATTTTCAGAAGAACAACTGGCTAGAAGCTACAGGCTAGTTACAGGCTAGAAGCTGAGAGGGAACTTAAAAAAGTCAATGCCTAAGTTTTCAATAAAGGGGATGACATTTTCAAGTTGTTTTGGTCTCTATCCAGAGGACACGGGAGAGATGGAAAAATAAACATGAACAAAGATGCTTCATAATTCAGGAAACAATTTCCTAACTAAGAGGATCTACTTAGAACTTAGTCTTCTGCTGGATTTGGCATATTTTGCTTTTCCTTCCTTTCTTCTCACTATTTATTTAAATAAGAAAGGGATGAATATGAAAAGGTGACCTAAGTTTAAGAAAAAAGGTGTTGGGGCTTCCCTGGTGGTGCGGTGGTTGGGAGTCAACGCAGGGGGCGTGGGTTCGTGCCCCGGTCCGGGAGGATACCGCGTGCCGCGGAGCAGCTGGGCCCTTGAGCCATGGCCGCTGAGCCTGCGCGTCCGGAGCCTGTGCTCCGCGACGGAAGAGGCCACAGCAGTGAGGGGCCCGCGTACCGCAAAAAAACAAAACAAAACAAAACAAAAAAACAAAAAAAAAAATAAGAAAAAAGGTGTTGAAATCGGAGACAAAAAATTCCCCGTAAAAGATTTGGGTCATATTAGAGGCAACTGAGATTCACAATGGCTCTTGGTAACACGATGACATTATTCCTGTAGTGAAATGAATCATTAAGTCATTCATAATAGATACACTTACTTACACAATTGCATAGAATATAAGAATATGGTGGAGAGTTGGACATTTCTGAGACTTTACTCTGGGTATGATTCCAATGGTTTCTGACTGACCTGTTGGGTGGAAAACAAAAAGCTTCTGTTTAAAAATGATAACACATTTTCTTCGCACACCAGTATCCCTATAGGGAAGAAGTGCTTGAGAGACAGAATTATTTCCAGGTAATAAAAACCAGAGGAAATACTAACCAAAGCCTTCGCTTCTCATTTTAATCAGTAGTTACAATTCCTTCCCACATGTTGCATTCAATACAAATCTATCGAGAGCCTTCTCTGTGCCAAGCATTGTGATGGAGTGACTGGTGAACAATACAGACCCCATCCTTGATCTCCTACCAGTACAACTGGTAAGCAGTTATTAAAATAATCAGTAAATAATAATAAAACAACGTGAGTTTTACTGGTAATTTTTGAATCACAATCTCAAAGTATTCAGAATAATGAAAGGTCTTCCACGAAGGCTGTTCACCTTTGTATGCCCCACAGTAAAGCATGGAACTGGGTACGGTTTGTTGAGTGAATAAATGAATTAACATGCCAAGACCTACAGCAGGAACGGAGGGGGAGGGAATAGCAAAGGCAGTCCAAGTGAAACATGAGGGCCCTCTCAAAGGTACAGGCAGTTGCCCACCCCTGCCCCCCAAATAATCCATTCCTTACCATGCCCAGGGAGACTCTTGGCTTTTCCTTCAGGCACTCTGTTCACAAGGGCATCTGCCCGAGTTGGTTTTGCTTCTCCCTTGGAGACATTCAGAACTGTCTGGGATTCTGTCACATGGAAATCTACCAAGATGAAACGGGGCTGGGTAAGCTTTCTCCCCAGTGCGTTTAAACACATAGGATCAACCACAAAGCAAATCAATCCCTTAATAAGCATAAGGGCTAAAGAATACAAATGGATCTTCTTACAAGCTGGTTGAGTGGTTTGGGGATGAAATCCAATGTTCAAGCAAATAAGAAATAAAATGATACAAGGGCAGTCTGTCCTTATCCCACTGACTCATGGGGACGATTCAGCTATAATAATATTACTAAAGAAGAGATAAGAAAATATTGCATGTTTCTGTCTTTCAACCACTCCAATATTATGTCTATTTAAGAGACTTTTTTTTTTTTTTTTTCTTTTTTGTCACACCATGTGGCTTGTGGGATTTTAGTTCACCGACCAGGGATTGAACCTGGGCCCTCGGCAGTGAGAGCATGGAACCCTAACCACTGGACCGCCAGGGAATTCCCAAAGAGACATTTGTTAAATGTGTACTACCACATAGGCAATTCCTTTTCCTTGAACTTTCAAACTACCCTTTGTTTACAGTCCCTTCCTAATTGTTAGCTCAGAAGGTGTGTTGTTTTTTGGTTGGTTTTGGTTTTGGTTTTTGGTTGAGCTAAGGACGTTTTGTGGAGAATTAAATTTCAGTAAAGATACAAAAATCTCCCAGACCTCGAGAGTTCTCAGATTCAGGAGTCTGGGATCCAGAACTGCTGTATCCTTCCATGTCTTGCCTTCTTTGCCGTACCACTCCATCCAGATCTGAGAATTCATCGTTGAAATCCTGAAGGGAAATAATGAAATGAAGAGAGAGGCCCATTTCCCTTTATTCAACAGACAGGACTTTGTAACCTCCAGGCCTTTCACTTAGGCCTGACCTATAAAAAATGGAAAAGAAGGAAGGATTACCCCATACTTCTGGGTTTCCTCAACAGATCACAGAGTATCTGGTTACTGATTTTTCTGGGCAGTTAGAATTCTGTTAACAAACAGTGGCCAACTCGTTTGAAATAACAAATGTCTAGGAAAAAAACTGGGATGCTGATGTTTGAAAAGCTCCTAGGGTAAAGCTAGAGAAGTCTCATTAGCATTTTGTAATGAGAAAAAGTGACCAAAACAGACATATACAAGACAAAAAAGTAGCTAGAAAGTTCTAGATGCATGTTCTAAATGCAGAGAAAGGTTTTCTCAAATTATAGTTCTAAAAAGGTATTGGAAATAGAAAAGGGAAAATGGCTTTAGCAAATTAGACACCGAAAGGAAAGTTTTAGCTTTTTTCTTCCCTCGAACAAATCAAAACAGGGTCAGTAACATTACTTCTAAATGACAAAAGGGTGAGAGAGGAGTGAGGAGTGGGGGGAAAAATCAAGATTTTTTTACTGTGTATCCCACTTGTTCCCCAAAGTGCTTAGGAAATGAAGAGACAAGACACGTCACTAAAATGTCGCGGTGAAGGTACAATTCAGCAAGCTTTTCACAAATTATTTAGCTGCCAAGTGAAGAAGAGGAGACATATCTTGTAAGCAAATTTCCAACCTTTCACCTTCAACTAGCTGTCTCTTGATCATTTCAATAGTCATTTCAATTTCATGCAGGAAGTTATAGGGCAAGGAAAATTTTAAAATTCAAGTCTCATCAATTTAATAATTATTAATTGAACACCCACTATGGATCAGGCAGTATGCAAAGCTCCACACACATATGACTGTGCCTGATCTTCACAGCCACGTCAGGAGCCTGGCATTTTACTAGATGGGGAAGCTGAGTCAGAGCAGTTAAAGAGCTTGCCCCATGGCATAGCTCAGCTGGGTGGAAACCAGATTTGAAACCATGTTTGAGGGATTCCAAATCATAAGTGTTTCATTCTATTTTGTACTGTTTCTCACTATTTTTTGAGGTAGATTTTTTAAAAATTGAGATAAAATTCACCAGTTTAAGTACACAATGTAGTGGTTTTTAGAATAATTACATTGTCGTACAACCATCACCACTGTCTTATTTCACAATACGTCCATCTCCCCCCAGAAAGAAGCCCTTTACCCGTTAGCATTCACTCCCAATCCCGTCCCCTGGCAACAACTAATGCATTTTCTGCCCATATGGATTTGTCTGTTCTGGACATTTCATATACATGGAATCATACAACATGTGGCCTTTTGTGTCTGCCTTCTTCCACTAAGCATTATGTGTTCAAGGTTCGTCCATGTTGTATTATGTATCAGTAGTTCTTCATTTTTATGGTCAAATAATATTTCACTGTAGGGATATATTACATTTTATTTATCCATTTATTAGCTGATGGCTATCAGGGTTGCTTCCACTTTTTGGCTATGAGTATAATGCAGCTATGAACATTCTGGTTTAAGTTTTTGTGTGAACACGCTTTCAATCCCTGTACTTTTTAACAGCTCTCAAAAAAAAAAAAAAAAAAAGATTCGTAGGGCTTCCCTGGTGGCGCAGTGGTTAGGAATCCACCTGCCAATGAGGGGGACACGGGTTCAAGCCCTGGTCCGGGAAGATCCCATATGCTGTGGATAAACTAAGCCCGTGCACCACAACTACTGAGCCTGCGCTCTAGAGCCCGTGAGCCACAACTACTGAAGCCCATGCGCCTAGACCCCGTGCTCTGCAACAAGAGAAGCCACCACAATGAGAAGCCCGTGCACCGCAACGAAGAGTAGCCCCCGCTTGTCACAACTAGACAAGGCCTGTGCGCAGCGACAAAGACCCAACGCAGCCATAAATAAATAAATTAATTAATTAAGTAAGTTAAAAAAAAATTGTAGATGTTGAAACTCTGGGCTCATACTGCTTCACCAAAGGTATTAAAACATTTAACAATTATCAATTTGGGAACAACCATTTGAACAACACAGCTAGGACTCTCTTGGGCTTGCATGATACCATCACAGGTACAGATCTTGTACAAATCGGGGGAGCTACTTCCTGTTCGAGATTTACTCTGTAGTCAGAAAGTCTAAGGGAATCAAAGAATCTCTACCTCTTGGGCATTACAGCTTTCTTCTTTTACGGTTATTTCTGGGTATCCCTCATCTTCTCTACTAAGCTGTAAAGACTTTGAAGGCAAGAACTAGTTTTCATTTTTCCTGGTGTCCTTATGGGTACACTAGCATGGTGCCTTGAACATAGAAGGCATTCAGTGACTTGTGGGATGAATCATGCCCTACCTAAATAGACTGGTGAATCCCTCTAAAACAACACCGACAAACACAGAGCAAGATTTGCTGAATACCTCCGTGGACCAGTAACTGGCTAAAACAGTGCCCTATCACGTTTCTTTTCTTTTGCAGGGTGACTCTTCAATTACCTGAAAAAGTTGATGACCTCCTATGGTCCCCTCTTCTTCAGGACAGAAATGCCCTGTTTCTTCAACTTTGCCTCCAATACTGTGGTCCTAAGTTCCTCCCGCACCCTGGTCATGGTGTAAGGAGAAGTGTGATGTGGGACCTACTCACTTTCTTTTGCATTTAGATAGTTATGTAGGCAACTCACCAGAGGCAGAGATGAAGGGCGGTCTGCCTGGAAACTGTTTTCAAGAGAAGATGGATTGGGACTGTTGCCAATACTTGTATTCTGAAATTATCGAAACAAAATTATTTTTACAAAATGAAAAAACCAGATCAACTACAAAACCATAAGAAATACAGAAGAGAGACAGCAATTGAGGCTCAGAGATGTACTCACTTCTAAGTGTCCACACACAGATTTTAGTAGTTTGTAAGTTGAATCTCTGGAGAGTAAGGAAACAAATATGTACTGAAAAACAAAATAATTATTTAATTATTAACAGATACTGCTCGACTAGAAGTGAGTGTTCAGAGTTTAAAAATTTATCTGTATATTTTTTCATTTTCAAACACCATAGACTATATTCTATACCGAGTCTATATTCTCATTCCACTCAGCCACACATTCAGTTTTTATTCCATTCCTGGAATAAAGTGAATATATTCTCCCACAATAGCAACAAAACTCTCAAACCCAACTTAAATAATACAGAAATGTAGAGCAAAATGAAAGCTCCGGTGCTCAGACATAGGTGCCCCAAACAAGCATGGATGGAAAAGACCTGGATAGTAAAGAAAGGCCAGTTGTATTCACCAGGTCCTCTTTTAAGCCTCTCTCCCTCCCTTCCCCGCCCCCCTTTTAGAAGGTATTTAACAATTCCCAAGGGTCTGCTTTCTCTGCTCTGACCTAGATTTCCATTGAAAATGTCCTAGCCACTCTAAAAGGCTCATTCTTTTTCAAGCCACTTCCAGATTCTTTCTTGTACAAATATGGAGATTTTCTGGTGAACGCTTATAAGTAAGTTATGGGAAAGAAGTCAAGTCAGAGCTAGACAAGTAATTTGGAGACAAATAACACAGGGAAAAATGATTTTACCATAAACCACACAATGAGAAATAAAAAAGTTCACACTTTTTCCATCTATTTGAGCCACAGCATCTTTTCACACCCCCTTTCCAAAGTTTGTGATTACCCTCTCTTGCATTCCCATGAGAGAACCTGGTATACTTTCCGAGCAAATACTGTATTCTAAAGTAGTTAACATTACGGGTTCTGGCATTAGACCGGGTTGCAAATTTTGGCTCTGTTACCTACCAAGTGGGTGACACTGGGCAAACTCTTAGTTTCAGTTTTCTTAACAATCCCCATCCCTTACAGTACGGTAGTGTGGAATAAATGTGTAAATATAAGGAAAGCATTCTGTGTACGCCTGGCAAGAAGTACCTGATGCTTGTTAGCCATTCGTATTAACAATGTATATATATAGAAACAGATATTAACATATTTCCTAGCTCATCAGAATGGCCTCTCTTAATATTTCCTTCTTTCTCCTTCGCCCTTTAAGTTATTCAGTATGATTAGAAATGAAATGTAGCTTTTATGCTTTCATAAAAATAGTAGGTAAAAAAAAAAAGAATTTCAAGTGAAACATGAGTAACCAAACCATTCTACTCTCTCTCTCGCCAAGGTGAAACACACATCGCTCTCCATGCAAATATTTTAGGTTGCCCATGTCTGGGGTAGCCCAACAGTCAATGACAGCTCCGGAAATTCTGTATTGAGGAGGGGTAGTTAAGGCAACCTGGAGGCAAAGAGGGCCTAGGAACTGGTCCTCAAGCTGAACTTGAATAGCAAGCCCAAGTTTTACGTCTTTAGGTTGGCTCTGGGGAGGCACCAATGGAGGTTATGGGGAGGCTGGCCAACCCCGCCCCAGGGACTCATACCGCCCTGCCGCACCCTGTGAATAAGGTGGTGGTGATGGTGGCATTTTAAATAATAATAAAGAAATGAAATATATCCCTGTAGCCTGACCTGACCTAACAGATGTTAGGGAAAAGGAAGTTGGGAAAGAATTTTACTTTTTTGACTTTGGTCAAGTAAATATAATGAAGTCAGCAGGAAATTCAAAATTTGCAACTATTACATTAGAGTAAATCACCTTGTCAGGGGAAACAACACGACACAAATGTCTAAAGGCTGTGATTTCAAAAATTAGTCTTACAGAGTAACTCTTGATTCATGGTATTATGGTTCAGGGTCTTGGTCCTCCGCAAGAAGCCCCTAAGGCAATGAAACCCAGAGTAGGACAAAGCAGGGTGTCTGCGCCTGCTGCGTACTCACCCTGTCTGTGACTGTCGCTATAATCAGGGCATTTGGCACCAGAAGGGCAGTTTTGGTTTTCTTTATCAGGGTTACCGAGAAAGCCGGAATAGAGATCTGAAACAGAATCACTGAGTTAACATAGGTTCAGGCTTCACAGAGCAGCACTCCAAATCTTCATGTTAAAGGAAAAATTCAAAAAAGATAAAACCAGCAGCAAGCTCTTCAGCCTCCATGAAGAAAAGTGAATCTTAGAAGAGTGTCACCAAGATCTCAGTGTGGTATTTACAAAGCTGGAGGATAAATCTGGATCATCAAGTCTACAGAAGGGTTTGGTGGGAAACCTGGGACACGCGAATAGAATGCAAAATGTACAGCCATTTTAAAGGTAATCCCAAGGCTCTAAAGAAGTTACACGCTTGTGGTCATCTACTTTGAGCTCGTCTCCACACACCCTGCTCTTTTCTGTTCTTAGGGAAAAAGGCTGAAAAGCACTGGTATAGTAGACCCATTTTTGAACAGGAAGTCTGGGGCCTGAATTCTCAGTTCTATTACTATCCACATGACTTATTCAACCTTGTAAGCTAGCCTTTCTTGGCCTTGGTTTCCTGACTTATAAAATAGAGACAGTCTTACCTATTTCCCAGGATTTTCTGTGGATTAAATGAGATAATAGATGGAAAATGCCTAGCACTCAATAAAAATGTCATTCATTTCCTCATCTGTCTCATAAAAACAGAGGATGGGTGAAATACAAGCATCTCTTAAGTTCTTTTCTGGCTCAAACAGTAAAGAATAACAACAATGACAATTACAGCAGCTACCATTATCAATACCTATTTACCAGATGACAATTTCACTTAAATATGACAGTCCTATAATGTAGACATTCTAAGAGATAAGTATGTTTGTTTAGAGAGGTATGTGACTTTCTCAAGGTCATAAATAAGTTACAAAGATAGAATTTGAACCAATCTGATCCAAAATAGGGGTTCTTTTTCATACAAGGTACTGCAAGAATATACCAGATGCTGCGAAAAATAGATGTTCCTGATATTTTTATGTTACAGCCCTTCAACCAGGTTTGATCTCAAAGGAAAATGGTTCACATCACTTTGATCCCTGAAAAGAGAGTCACCCCCACTCCTGGTAAAAAGAAAAGGGCCTGAATCCCTCCACAGGTGCACACACTCACATGAACATACATTTTGTAAAAATGCTTCACATATTCTGAAAGAGATCAGCAGGGTCAGTGGGGAAGAGGAGGGGCTTATGTTAGTACTGCCAGCTTGAAGGACCAAAACTAAGCTTTCAGTTTTCTTACATTTTAATTTAGAACGGTTGCATTCATATTTAGGTTTATGAGATGGAGTTGTTCTACTATCCCTCCAAGTTCCTGGTGGGAAGACTATGAAGAATGAGGGGCTAATCTAAATTAGACACTAAAGAAAAAAAACCTATTTTGCCAAAGAATTCTACCCATGAAACTTTTGAAGTTGGGGAGATAATTCAGAAGTGATAAATTGGGATTACTTTGGGAAAAAGAATTTAAGATCTTCCAAGATAGACGATGATATAAAAATGAGTGTTAATTTTGTTTCTCAGCAGCAACACAAACACACAGTGATAAGGGGCTATAAATTTGGATTTGTGCAGAATGTAAGGCATGGAACACCCTTAAGAAGGAGTTTCACTCAATTGCTTCATGAGTTTAAGTGACAACTAGATAACATTTGAGAAATAAAGCATGAATCACTTCTCTGAGCCTAGATGCAATGTGATACATGCCTTTAATTTTACTAGCATCTAAAAATACACACAGGCTGAGGAAAAGGTTCTGATTAAGGTTACATTTAAGGGTGCTTAGAAAATTCCCCTTCCTAGAGCAGATTGCTTTCTTGCTTTTAGTTCACATTGGATCATGTTGGACCAAGGTCCGTTGGCAGTGAGCAGAGCTGAAGCCCACATCTCCTTGATACCATCCTCAGTGGGTAAGGAATGTGCAAGTCACTATCATGGTTCTTATCTTCCCAGCCCCTCTTGTTTCTTAGATTAGATACAGCACGTGCAAAAGCAATCCCACATGTCCTTGTCTTTAAAAAACCAGGTCACTCCTTTTAGCTTTTTTTGGTCAGTTCTTTCTTAGGTAGAGATAGGATTTTGAAACCATTGCTAGAATCATATTAGCTTGAAATCACTTACAGGCTTTGTGAATTCCCCATCTTTTTTTTTTTTTTTTGCGGTACGCGGGCCTCTCACTGTTGTGGCCTCTCCCGTGCGGAGCACAGGCTCCGGACGCGCAGGCTCAGCGGCCATGGCTTACGGGCCCAGCCGCTCTGTGGCATGTGGGATCTTCCCGGACCGGGACACGAACCCGCATCCCCTGCCATCAGCAGGCGGACTCTCAACCACTGCGCCACCAGGGAAGCCCCCTCATCCTTTAACAAAGGCTAATTTTTTAAAAAAATATATTTTATTTATTTATCTTTTGGCCTGTGTTGGGTCTTTGTTGCTGCGTGTGGGCTTTCTCTAGTTGCGGTGAGCGTGGGCTACTCTTCGTTGCGGTGCGTGGGCTTCTCATTGTCATGGCTTCTCTTGTTGCAGAGCGTGGGCTGTAGGCATACGGGCTTCAGTAGTTGCAGCACACGGGCTCAGTAGATGTGGCTCGTGGGCTCTAGAGCTCAGGCTCAGTAGTTGTGGCACACGGGCTTAGTTGCTCCACAGCATGTGGGATCTTCCTGGTCCAGGGCTCAAACCCGTGTCCCGTGCATTGGCAGGCGGATTCTTAACCACTGCGTCACCAGGGAAGCCCAAGGCTAATTTTTTGTTCACTGTTTTCAACCCCTGCTGCTTTGGTCAGAGGTGTTGGCTCTCTCTATTCCTGAGAATTGTCTTTATCCCACGGAATTGGAGATCAGTACTACCCAGTTCCCTTCCCCACGCCATGAACAAGTCCTTATAATCCAGAAATCTAGAAATATGGTACAATACTATTCAATATTGCTTTGCATTATACTGATTCAAATAATACTGTGAATCTAAACTATGTTTATCTAAACATAACTCTATACAATAAAAATTACATGTTTGATGTTAGTCTGCTGACTCAAAACCAAAATAAAGAATTTCCATTATATTTGTTAAGTGGTCTTTATTTATAAGACTGCCAGTGGCTTTAGGGAGAATATTTAAATAAAACATATCTACCAGTCAAAACAAAAGGAGTTTTTAATCAGGAACTTCAAGAGTATAAAAGCTACTTATTCATAATCATGAATCAGAATGATTAAAAACTCGCTGAGGTCACGAAAACCCCAGGTGTTTCTCTGACACTTTGTTCTGGTGGCCTGACTGAACTGTGTAATGTGACATCACAGCTCAAAGGGAAACAATGTCAGTGGGATGGAATTAGCTTTTCCCTTCTCACGCCAAAGTCCCAAGGGCCTCATTTTAGAAGGCGGTGCCCTGGGAAAACGGCCAGCTTATTCAGGCTATTCTCCTTAATGGCTCAGGTATCATGGGCCTCTGCTCCTCCAAATCTGTGTTTAGTGAGAAGGAAAAGATGTCAGTGTTCACTGGGGACTGTGGGTATGTGACTCCCCCAGACTAGGCCTAAAATGCTCCAAATCCTGCTCATTTTGTGCTGGTGACAAAGTGAGCTCTAATAAGTATCTTATTTACAGGCCTGTTTGCCTAGATATCTCTGATGGTAACTGTGTGAATATGGTGTCAAATTCAGATGTCTTTAAAGAATTGTTTTGGGTTTAATGTATGTCTTTGAAACAAATTATGACACATTCTCCAAATGAAGAACTTTGAGAGTGTACTGGTGACAGCTTGGTAAAAAGGATTTAAAGTAGGATTGTGGGAGACAGATATATATATAAGGAAATGAATGAGAGAGTGCTGTTTAGGAAAAAAGGGAAGTTCGTGTTATCTAGAGGCATTAAGAACCTGTAGTATTTGGAACTATAGTAAAGGAAACTTGGTATAAAGGAATAATAATGACACAAATATTTATAGACATTGCTACATTTAAAACAATAGTCACAATATATAAGAAAATGCAGGACTAGCTTTCTTTTTGAAAAATTATACCAACCTTAGTGTCTTTTCCAAAGACCTTGGAATGAAAACAAATCCAGTTTTCTGATACAAAGAGCTTCCCTTGGTATAATATTTCCTTCTGTAGAGCACAGGTAAAACCTGGGAAAATACAGACAGGTATAACATCACTGAGAATTTCCATTTAAAATGAAAATTGTATATATATGTTGGTGACTCAGAGATGGGCAGAGATAATACACTCACATGCTCAAAAGATCTCTCACCTCTTTTTCAGTCATCTTTAGTGGAATAAAGCTATGGAGATGAGAGTTTGTTTATTAACTCCAAGTCTTACAAACTCCAGTATAAACATCAAAATGGAAAGGCAAGTCTATCATTGCAGATGAGAGTTCAAGAATGATGTTTCAAAAATCTCCTCTTTTGGGGAAGGTGTGTCATCCTTGTGCTAATGTTGGCACTGCTGCCCTTTCTTCCCTGGGATGGTCACTAATGACTCCTTTTGAAATAGATGGTCTCATTGTGGGGACAGCACATGACCCACACCTTCCTGTTTGGAGATGGTGGGAGGAAGCCAGCATGCTGCCTTAGCAGTGGTGTGCTGAGGGAAGCTGGAATGGAACCCTGGGCCCCAGATGCGCTCAGCAGAGCGGAGCAGGTACTGAACTGGGCCAGGTGTTTAGGTGTGACCACTGAGCCCTGCACAGCACAGGGGTTGACATGTCTGTCCACCTAAGTCTGTGTTGTCTTCTCCTAGTGGCCTCTCTTGCTCTGGTCTTGTTATCTTAAAACTCAGCATGATCCAATCACAACACATTTCAGCAGTGAGTATGCAAGGCGAGGACATTCTGGAATCCCCTTGGATGGTTCCATATCACGTGGAGGAGGTCACTTTCCCATTCTACTCCCTTATCTTTCAAGGTGCTGGGTGAAAGCTGAGTGAGGTCGGTGTTGTTGTTACATCATGACCTTCAGAAACCTATTCCCTTTGGTGATTCAGTCCCCAGACTTTCTGCCCCTAAACCAATTAGCATCTTTTCAAAATCAACCAAGTCAGAACTTACTTTGCCTCAGGGGTTCCTCAGTGGGGACATCCAGAAACAGCTTGTGGAAGTGCATGTTTGCCTTGTCCTACAAGGACGACAAAACACAGGCATCACCGGTCTTGCTCTTCTTCTCAAACACCACGAATTTTAACTTCAATCTAAATTATGTAACAAATCTCCCCACCCTTAATAGAGAATCTTAGGAGTTCATTCTCCCTGATCTTATAGTCCCCAACACAACCCTTCAGTGAAAAACAGTGGAAGGCAGGGCACAAAGGTTTCATTTTCCAAGAAGATTAGTGACTTGCTGACTGGACATATATATATCTATAATCATGAAGTAGCTGGTGGTCAGCCTTCTGCAGAAGTGGCTGGACAAGGATGTCCCTAATAAGAAATGAGATAAAATTCTAAGAAATCTCACCAGGTAGTGGATCCCAGGGCACTAAAGATCCCAGTGAGTACTCTCAGAAGAGGGTAGTGGTTAAAAGCCCTGTATCAGATTACCCTGAGTGTAAGTTTTAGCTGCACCTCTTCTGTGGCACGTGATCCTGGCCTAGTTACTCAACCTCTCTGGGCCAGTTTTCTCTTCTGTGCCAGTAGCTGCCTCAGAGGGATGCCGTAAGGCTTAAATGGGGTAATACATCTCCAGGACTGGCTACCTGGTTTGTCACTGTGACTGTTACTGTTATGAAGGCGTTTCCTTAACCAGTGTCAGGGGGAGGTGACAAGTAGGATTTCACACAAAAGACTAACTCCCCAGGGCGGTAGAAGGCCCAAGAGTCTGAAATGCTGCAAATCACTTCATTTTCATCTGTTTCCAGTTGTGACAACAATGTATAGACAGCAATTTACAGTTTGTAAAATGCTATCACAAAACACCACTCCCAGCCCCACAGTAACCTGGGAACTGATGTCAGTTCAGGACCCTGTGCCTCAGGGATTCTGAGTGACTTAACTGGCTCCACACAGCTACTAAGAGGTAGAACTGGGTCCTCCATCCACAGGACCACTTTTCTTCAAAAGCATCCTAGCAGGCAGAGTCTTATGAGCGGAACAGAGAGATACCACGAGTTGGCCCTTGATGATGCATTATCCAAACTAGGAGTAGTCTCAATGGCAGAAATGGCCCTACTATTGCCATAAAGAAGAGCTTCAAGACAGGTCATGAGTATGACAGATGGTCCCCTCAAGTCAACTCGTTTATAGATAAACACCTCACATAAAGTAGGTTAGCTCATGCTGCTTCCCTGGAGTACATCTTGCATCCAGAAAGTTTCCTTGATTAAAGCTAGGTGTTCTGTCAGGGCTTTGCCGAGACCTTCTTTTTAATGGCTACAGTGAGCATTGGTTGCATGCTTGATTTAAAAATATCCTGGGCCATGGAGTCTTCAGAAATGTGAAATTAATAAAAATAAAATTTTAAAAAAGGTAGGGACTGATCTAAATTAAAGGTGACATGACAAATAAATGCAATGCATGGTTCCACTGGATTCTAGAGATAGGGTAGCAAGAAATCTTTATAAAGGACATTCATTACTGGGACAATTGTGGAAATCGAAAATGGATTTTATATTAGTAATATTTTTGTATATTTACTATTTAGTTAAATTTCTTGGGTGAGCCAACAGTTTCTTGTTCTAGTCCTTAGGAGATATATAGTCAAGTATTTTAGGAGTGAAGTGTCAAAAAGCCCCAAACTGTTGGCCCCAGTAGGTATGTCATACTCTGTGACACAGAACTGGGCTTTGTTACCCATCTGCGTGTATTTTGAAGCAGACCCCAAACTGCTTCCAAAGAAGAATGATCACCTTGTTCCCAGGTTTTCCTCCTCTGTGCGCAGTTGGGAAGCCTTCTATTCACGCAGGTGCCTTATCACACTCTTTAATTGTAGTGCAAGGATGTCACACCTCTCCTGGTCTCCACTAATTATTAGACAAGCACCTGTCTCTCAGTACTCACTGCCCCTCTGCATGTGCTGCATGGTCGGCTGTGAAATGTAATGTTGATGAAAGCTCGCCCGAGGGAACTGAAGCCGGTCCTTTCTTCCCGATTCTCTAAAATCTGTGCCTACCTTAGTCCTGACCCTTGCGTTTCGTCTTCCCATTGGCTTCAATGCTTCTGTCACCCTCTGAGACAATACACGTTTCGTTCCCAAATTACCTGGCTGGAAGATGAGGACTTTTTCCTTTCAGTCTTAGAGTCATTCTTGCTTTCTGTTTTATAGTCGTTCTTCTCACTTGCTAAAGAGGCACCATCAAAATTGGATTTTGACCTGAGGAAAGAATATCCAAGAAGTCCATAAGATGAATTTTTTATACTACCATTAATTGTATACAATGTAATACATCTTGATTATTATACCAGCTCACAAGAAAGCCTGACATTGATTTTTCTCTTCTAGACATTGATAATCCCTCAGGACTCTAAGGACATGGCATGGGAGACGGGGTGATTCCAGCAGGCGGGATCCCAAACTGAAGAAACCGTACCTTTTGGAAGGGAGAAGTATCGATTGAGCTGTGAAAGTAATTATATCATCTCAAAAGTATTTTAAGCAGTATAAAGAGGAGTACTGGAGGCTGATTATTGAAACTGCAGCTATAGTTCAATCCAGAATTCTATGAATACTTAACAAGTGTTAATTGAGTGAGGTGTAATGTTAAGTGCCTCGGGGCACACAAGACAGTCCTTATCCTTAAGGAGCCTGTGCGCATATCAAGCATCTTTTTAAAAAGGCAGTACACGATGTAGCATCAAAACAATACATATCATAGGCGTTAGGAGGCGGTATAGAGACAGTTAAGTCCAACAGGAGGTAAGAGAAGAGAGCAGCAGGTCAATGAGGGTTTAATACACTGGGCTTAACAGGATGAGCAGGAATTGGGTATGAGGAAAAGAGAGACAGAACATCCCAGAGTGGGAAAATAGAAGTGAAATCAGGATAAAAAAACATGTTTGGAAGTCCTTCCTTTGTTCTCATAAGGGCAGAGGTCAGAGCTCCGGATTTCTTTCCAAGGTGATTCTAGTCCTGGCTCTTCATTTGAGTAGAATTTGCATCTTCAACCATACAGCGAAACCCAGCCATTTCAAAGTGGAATGCATGCATGATTTTTTTTTTTTTTCCCCGGTACGCGGGCCTCTTACCGTTGTGGCCTCTCCCATTGCAGAGCACAGGCTCCGGATGCGCAGGCTCAGCGGCCATGGCTCACGCGCCCAGCCGCTCCGCGGCATGTGGGATCTTCCCGGACCGGGGCACGAACCCATGTCCCCTGCATCGGCAGGCGGATTCTCAACCACTGCGCCACCAGGGAAGCCCCATGCATGATTTTTAGAGGTATACACGTGAAAAAATTTTGTGATACAATTATGTAGATTTTTTTCTGTTTATTGGGGGAAAAAAATGGCACATGGTGATTCCACGATAGGATTCTTTAGAATGAGGCTCAGTTAAAATAATGTTTGGTTCAAAGTGAATTTAAGAAGACTCTTAAGCAATCTGGGTGGCAAATGGATGTGACAGAGGGACAGAAATGAAGTTAGAGAGACTCTGGCTTTCTCAGCGGTGGAGAGACCAACTATATGATGTCCCAGGCCTCTGCTACCCACAACAGTTTTGAGTCCACAGTGCTCAAACCAGAGGCAAAATATCTCTCATCAATTCAAGGCACAGAGATTTGGATTCAGTTACTGGCCATTGAACCAATTCACAGATATAAATTTCTTCAGAATTCTAGGAATTACTTTTTAAAAAAAAACTATGAGTAGACATTTATACTCTACTTGAAAATAAAATTGTTTTTACAAATGTCAAATTACCTATTATTTATACTAGCCACTAATTTATCACCTCTACTGATTCAAATTAATAAATGTTAATGGTACTGTCAAGGCAGTGATCAGACCTTTTGAAGAACTGAGGACTATAAGCAAATGTGACAGAAGGGCACCTGTACCCTCAATGATTTCAAGAGGTACAAGAAGGGCCTGTCTACACAGCACTGGCTCTGAGGTGGGGGTGGGAGGCATGCTAATTTACATGCATTATTTCTTTGTGTCTTTTCAACTGTGTTAGTCTCACTTCATACAGATGAATATGAGCAGGACCTGAAACCTAGTGCAAAAAATTTTTATTCAAAAACTCAGAATTGCCAGACAGTGAGAGCAGAGCCTTCAACCAAGCGCAGGGCTCTCTGCAGCTACACAGATAACACACTGGTGAAGTTGAACAAGCATGCCCTCCTGATGTGTGTTATTATCATCTGAAGCCTGGGGAAGGTGGAGTTACATGTGCAGTGCATTCAGAGCACCTGCAGTAGCCAGCCCATAGTGGCAAAAGATACAAGAAACAACAGGCTTGGTGCCTTTGTTTGGTGAGGGAGGCAGGATGCTCTGACAGGAAACAGCTATAGAAAGAACGGTTAAAAGTGAGATGCATCAAAACAGTCGTGCAGAAAAGATGGAGACAGAATTGGGAGTGATAGTCAGAACAGAAAAATCTGGGGGCAGAGTGCAGACTTATGCTTGGTCCTGAGTGAGGTATAGATTTGCAGAGAAGCCGTGGGCTGGGTAGCCAGGAAGGAAGGGAAAAGCAGGAGTTATTTAATCATCCTTTAGCAGAGGACAAAAGACGTAGAAGGTAGCAGTTCTGACAGTTCTAATACGGGGAGGAGAGCTATTACTCCTCCACTTGGTGTGGATAAATGGCCACAGTTACCTGTAATTGATCACTGGCTTAACCATTCTCTTTTAAGGGCAGAAAAGCAACTTGAAGTTCCTACTTCTTGCTTCCATGTGAAAGAAAGCACATAATTGGTGCCCCTGAGAGTGATGGGGACCAGAGCTCCACATCTCAAACCGCCTGTCCCCCCACAGCCCCACGACCAAACTGAGCCCGGCTTCCAGCACCGGCCCCAGGAAATGGGCAGCCCAGGGAGATGTGCACACCCTGCCCGGGGATCCCAGTCAGAGTTTCCCTCCGCTCTTTTCCGTGGCTGCCAGGAAAGTGAGACAGCAGGTGTGCACACCCACAGGCCGAGCAGACAATCCAACCTGGGCGGCCTCATCAGCAACCCTGGCAGCCTTTCCAGGTGCTTCTAACTCCATGCCAGAGAGGGGCCCATCCCGGCTTTATCATGTAGCAAAATCAGTGCTTTCAGAAAGGGGCAGAAATTCTGCAGAAGGCTGGAGTGGGAAGCAGAAGAGAGGCTGGTGAGAAGAGCTGAGAAAGGAAGGCAGGTGTCAGTGCCTGGATATCAAGGAAAAACACCCCACTTCCTTCTCAGGGTGTCATCTGCTTGTAGATCTTCTCTCTTAACCACTCCCATAAAACTAGACACACCAGCTCCTCCCAGCAACCCCTCCTCCCCAAAAGGCCAAAAGAACAGAGAGAGTCAAGGTGAGGACTCACCGCAGGGAAATGATTCTCTTCTGGTCTGTGGACTCGGCCTCGCTGGACAGAGCAGGGGACAGGGCTGCTGGCGACCTGCAGACCTTCTTTTTCTCCTCCACGCCATTCTCAGCCTCTGAGCTGGAGAAAACACTTCACCTTAGATATCCAGAGTGGGGAGGAGGGAAAAACGATGACGTGACCTCGCTTTCTGGAGAGTGGAATGATCTTCAATGCCCGAGACTGGCTGAAGTCAGCAAGGACAGCGGTGCCCTTTCCATCCCTCCATTCTACCCCCTCAGCTGGTGCCCCAGGGGGTGGAGCTCCGGGTCATGCCTGCTTCAGCTACACGTGCAGGTTTATGTGCAGGTAAATGTCCGACTTTGCAGAGACTCACCGGCTCCTGGGTATGCAGCCCGTGGGCCCTGTGCTGCCTGGCTCTGCCCAGCCCAGCATGGAGGTAGAAGATCACCCAGAGGCTGGGAGGGCCCCTGACCTGTGCACGAGCTCACGTGAGGCCTCCTGCCAGCTGTGAGCCTTTCTGCTGGGCGCTCCCACCCCGTTTGTTTGCACTTACATCACTTATCATCTTTTGTTCTAGTTATATAGGTCCTGGTTTGGGCGCTTGCTAATTGCACCAAGCGCTTCTGTCAGCAATTACACCCTCTAATCCGCACCACCACCCAGGCTAGGTGGGAATTATTACTCCCATTTCACAGACTAGGAATCTGAGGCTCTCACATAGTGAATTTCTTGCCTGACTTTGCAAAACTAGTACCTGTCTGAGTTGGGATTCAAACTCAGGTCTGGCCATCCAGGAGGCCTTTGTGTACATGCCCATTCTCATAATTTCTTTCTTCGCCTCCATCCACCCCCCCCAGCCACACATCTATCCTCCGAGCCCTCTTACTAGCTCTTCAGTGTGGGAGCCCCAGGCTGGGGAGAAGAATCTCATTGATTTTTATACTGACCACGAGGTCTAGGATAGTGCTGGTATATTATCACATTCAGTAGGCTTTTGGAAAACTATGTCTGACCTTGGTGAAACAGGGAGTAGAGGGGACAGTAAGTCAGAGGGTCAGCACGCTGAACCATTAACAGATGGAGGACGGCCAGTGTGGTGGACACAGGTGAGCTCCCTCAGTCTCGGGATCAGGGGAAACCATTTCAACATGGGAGGACAGGAAGGAATGTGGCCAGGGAGAACACATGGATCAGACCTTCTTTGGTGTCAGCCTGCACAACAGAGGACTCACAAAACATACTTCTAGACCATGAGAACTCCACGGTGGCTGAGTGTAAAGGAAGACAGCATTGCTGTGACAGTTTAGCTAATTTTAATCCTAACTTACCATCCATTTGGTATCTTCACTTGCAAAAAACCTCACAGGCAGGAAATGTTATTGGTTACTTGAACCTTTGTGGTTGCTTCCTTACCACTTTTCACAGCGCATGGAAATTCCAGCCCACATTGGGAGTCCTATTGTTGTGTCAAAATCAAAACCAGGTATGTCTGACAAGGTATCCAAGTAATAATCCCTACGAGTGGTTGATACTCTCATTCTGCATTTCTCTTTTTCTAGGTAGGTTAACATCTGAGAACATAGGCCCAACCTTCTATTTCTTCAGTCCTTTTCAAAGTACTTAAAGCACTTATGTACATTAAAAGGACTCAGTCCATAACTGAATTGCATTATGTGATAAAAGGTACATGGAAAGCCTTGAAACATTACAATGAAAACATTGCTTTGGTTTAAAATAGAAGATTTATTTTAATATCAAGTTTAATTTATGGACTCCAAGAATTTTAGAACTGTTAAGGGCCCTTTGAGCACATGCCTGCCTTTTTCCTCTATCCCCCAAGACACACACATTACTCCTATTCTTCAAAAGCATAAGAAATCCACTTAAGTGAACTTATTTACAAAACAGAAACAGACTCACAGACATAGAAAATAAACTTACAGTTACCAAAAGGGATAGCAGTGGGGGCAGAGGGGTCGGTGGTGGAGATAAATTAGGAGTTTGGGATTAACAGATTCACACTACTATATATAAAATAAACAACACCCACCTACTGTACAGCACAGGAAACTATGTTCGGTATCTTGTAATAACCCATAATGGAAAAGAATCTGAAAAAGTACACATATATGTGTGTGTATATATATAGATATATCTCTGAATCACTTTGCTGTACAACTGAATCTAACACAACATTGTAAATTATCTATACTCCAAGAAAATAAATGTTATAAAAAAAAGTAAATCAGGAAATCTCTTCAAAAAGTTTATATAGGAGCCTTCATAGAAATGGGATACGGGTGAGGAATGAGCTAATAATGGGAGTGTGCTTAGCTTTAATATGGATTGATTAGATTTAACAGTGTTAAGTGGCACAACCCTGTAAAAGTGATACTACAATTTGCATTTATTTCTAATGGGCCTCTGGCTAGACTTTGGGGTTGGTTGCAATCAGAGCCAGTTTGTTCTTGAGTTGAATTCATTCTGATGCTTGACAATCCTCCACCTCCTTGTCCATTGGAGCCCTACTTCTAAAGGTCAGTATACCGTCTACTTGACACCCAACTAACACCTAACACCACACACAAAAATAAACTCAAAATGGATTAAAGACCTAAATGGAAATCCAGACACTATAAACTCTTAGAGGAAAACGTAGGAAAATCAGTCTTTGACATAAACCACAGCAAGATCTTTTTTTACCCCCCTCCTAGAGTAATGAAAATAAAAACAAAATAAACAAATGAGACCTAATTAAACTTAAAAGCTTTTGCGCAGCCAAGGAAACCATAAACAAGACGAAAAGACAACCCTCAGAATGGGAGAAAATAATTGCAAAGGAAGCAACAAAGGATTAATCTCCAAAATATACAAACAGCTCATGGAGCTCAGTATCAAAAGAACAAACAACCCAATCAAAAAATGGGCGTTAGACCTAAATAGACATCTCTCCAAGGAGGACATACAAATGGCCAAGGGGCACATGAAAGGATGCTCAACATCACTAATTATTAGAGGAATGCATATCAAAACTACAGTGAGTTATCACCTCACACCAATCAGATTGACCAACATCAAAAATCTACAAACAACAAATGCTGGAGAGGGTGTGGAGAAAACGGAACCCTCTTGCACTGTTGGTGGGAATGTAAACTGATACAGCCACTATGGAGAACAGTATGGAGGTTCCTTAAAACACTAAAAATAGAATTACCATATGACACAGCAATGCCCCTACTGGGCATATGCCCTGAGAAAACCATAACTCAGAGGGACACATGTACCCCAATGTTCACTGCAGCACTATTTACTATAGCCAAGACATGGAAATAACCTAAATGTCCACAGACAGATGAATGGATAGAGAAGATGTGGCACATATATACAATGGAATATTAGCCATAAAAAGGAATGAAATTGGGTCATTTGTAGAGATGTGGATGGACCTAGAGTCTGTCATACAGAGTGAAGTAAGCCAGAAAGAGAAAAACAAATATCATATATTAACGTGTATATGTGGAATCTAGAAAAATGGTACAGGTGGACCTATTTGCAGGGCAGGAATAGAGATGTAGACGTAGAGAATGGACATGTGAACACAGGGTGGGAAGGTGAGGGTGGGCTGAATTGGGAGATTAGGATTGACATATATATAGTACCATTGCATGAAATAGCTAGTGGGTACGGGTGGGGGTGGGGCAGGAGGGAGGCGATATAGGTATGCATGTAGTTGATTCACTTCATTGTACAGCAGAAACTAACACAACAATGTAAAACAATTATACTCCAATTAAAAAAAAAAAAGCTCTAAAGGAAAAAACAGGCATGCTTTTACATAAGTTACTGTCCTTGGTAGATTAAGAAGGTTAAAGGAAAATGGATATAACTTTTCTTGAATAAATTTAGCTTATTAGATTTTGATATTAGAAAAAAAGAGTAGGCTCTAAGGGAAGATTGTCAGTATTCTGTGTGGCAAGAAAAGCCACAGTCATTTTGTCTTTGCACTTTATTTTATTTATTTATTTTTTTTGTGGTACGCGGGCCTCTCACTGTTGTGGCCTCTCCCATTGCGGAGCACAGGCTCCGGATGCGCAGGCTCAGCGGCCATGGCTCACGGGCCCAGCCGCTCCGCGGCATGTGGGATCTTCCCGGACCGGGGCACAAACCCGCGTCCCCTGCATCGACAGGCGGATTCTCAACCACTGCGCCACCAGGGAAGCCCTGTCTTTGCACTTTAGACGTCGAAATCTTCCTGTGGAACATAGCCACATCTAGATAAATATGAGCTTTTTCTTCTATTAAAATTATTTCCAATGTCTATCAAAATAATTTCTTCTACTGAATGTTTCTGACCCATAGTAGGCTGTAAAGCATGTATTTGGAATTATATTTGGAAAAGTAAATAGGTTTTTCAAAACAAAAAAAAAGTTTCCACAAACCAGTCAAGTAAATTGAATACAATAAACCAAAAAAAAAAAAAAAAAAAGAAAGAAAAAGAAATCCACTCAAATGAACTTATTTACAAAACAGAAACAGACTCACAGACAGAAAATAAACGTATGGTTACCAAAGGGGATAGCAGTGGAGGCAGAGGGGTCGGTGGTGGAGATAAATTAGGAGTTTGGGATTAACAGATTCACACTACTATATATAAAATAGATAAACAACACGCACCTACTGTATAGCACAGGGAACTATATTCAATATCTTATAATAATCTATAACAGAAAAGAATCTGATAAAGTACATATATATCTGAATCACTTTGCTGTACACCTGAAACTAATACAACATTGTAAATTAACTATACTTCAAGGGAAAAAAATGGTTAAAAAAAAGTAAATCAGAAAATCTCTTCAACAAGTTTCCACAAACTAGTCAAGTAAATTGAAATACAATAAACCACAAAAGAAAAAGAAAAAAGAAAAAGAAAACCACTCGAGTCCCTCTTTAAGTAGGGAGATGAAGTGTGTGGGGGACTTCAATAACTCACCTTCAGCGTTCATTCAAATATTTACGGAATTCTATGCTATGCATGGTCAGATTCAGACTTAGAGGCAGCACGGTAGCTGTCCTGCACAGCACCCTTGAAGACTCAGAAAGAGCCATGCCCGGCCAGAAGCACTCATAAAAAGGTGCTGTCTGTCTGGATGTAGCCCTACTGACAAAGGACTTGGCAGAGAAATGGTGCCCCTTGCTCTGGGAAGAAAGAGCCCAGCACCAAGGAGCAGAGGAAGCGAAGTGGCTGGATTTCAGCCCCTCCTTGCCCCACCCTTCCTGGCCAGGCACTTGTGTGCAGTGCTGGGCACTCAGCCCTCACCAAGTGGGTGGTCCTAATGCAGCACCCCTAGCTTAGCACTGACAAGATTACAGAGCCTGCCTCTAGGTCAACGCACCCACGCAATGTCTTTCAATGACAGAACATACAGGTATGTGCAGATTAAAATGACTTCTTTCTACAGAGTCTCCACCCTTCTCTTCCCTAGACTGGCTCCTGGTCTCCAGCACTGGTTCTGCCCTGGAAAGCCCTCCCCAATGGGCACAAGCTCCACAGAGCCTCCCATCCCATCACCTCAGCTCTGCTGCTGCTGGCTCTATAACTCACTAGGCCCCTCATCAATTAATGATCCAACTATGAGAAGCAGGGAACTTCTGTTTTTTTTCCATAGCACTCAGCTCAGCATTTTGCTCAGTGTGGTCATTTATCAGTGTTGACTGATGTGAGATTAATTCTGCAGCATCCAAAACAAGTGAAATTCATCAATGGGCCAATTCAACTTTAGGTTTTTGTTTAGTCAAAGATGCTACAGAACTCAAGCAAGTTAATTCCCAACACAGGCAAGATGATTCCTGGAGCACCCCTACCACGGAGGTCTTGTTGGCAGCAAACTGAAACTGCTAGGATCCGAACAGCAGAGGCTCGCCTGTGTTTGAGTGAGGAGGGCGTAGGAGAAGAAACAGACCACTTTTGCAAGGCCTCTCAGTAACTTTAAAGTTACTGGCAATGAAGCTGAACTCTCATTGACAAGGGAGATGAAATAACAGATCTCACTTAAGTCATGAAAATAAATCAGCTTGGGGGCTTCCCTGGTGGTGCAGTGGTTAAGAATCCGCCTGCCAATGCAGGGGACACGGGTTCGAGCCTTGGTCCAGGAAGATCCCACATGCCGCGGAGCAACTAAGCCCATGGGCCACAACTACTGAGCCTGCGCTCTAGAGCCTGCGAGCCACAACTACTGAGCCCACACGCCTAGAGCCCATGCTCCACAACAAGAGAAGCCAACGCAATGAGAAGTCCGTGCACTGCAATGAAGAGTAGACCCCGCTCGCCGCAGCTAGAGAAAGCCTGCGCACAGCAACGAAGACTCAACGCAGCCAAAAATAAATAAGTAAAATAAATAAATTTATTTTAAAAAAATGAGTGACAGTTTTAAGGAAGTATAGAAGCAGCAGAAGATGCTGGGAACACGGGATCCACCTTCACCTGGCTTTGGCAGGTTATTTCTTCTCCTATCTCCAACCCAATGTAAGCATCAGTTATGGGCCCTGAAAGCTTCTAAGTAGGAATTTCAGAGCAGTGAGATAGAACACTTATACCAACCAAGCCTGACTTTAACAACTAGGCAACAGCATTTTTATTACCAGCTAGGAAGTTCTGGTTTCAACAAGACACTGCCACACACTGTTGCACCACAATCTATAAATAAAAAACAGGTTGGACAATCCCTATCAACAGTCCAATATTCCTCACTTCCTAGACCTCATTAGTCTGATGATGACTTGATTCAGATTTCACAATTTTTCAGAATTAGAATTCTTACATGGGGTCAACTATCATTCCTCCTGAAAAGAGTCTCTCTGAGTTAGAGTAAACTCAATACTCCTCTGTTCTGTCATATCCATCTCCCAGGCCCTTTGCCTCTCCTGCTGAAGATGTGTTGTACTCAGGCATCATCACATGTAAGTGATAATTAGGTTCTATCTCAGGTGAGTGACTAAGCTGTATTTCAGGTAAATGCAAACAAGTGCCTCACTGTGGTTCAGTCCAGGAAGCTGTGCTTCTTCCTAGTTACAGTGATAAACCTGTGCTTGTCTACCTTCAAGTTAAATTAGTCTAAGCTTAGGCATAAAAAAGGTCACTAAACTCCTTTATGGTAGTACCAGTGAGATAGTTTTATACCCACTATCATTTTAAAAACTCCCTGATTATCATTACTCAAAACCACAGTCTTGACCAACAAAGGTTAAGAAGTGACTTGAAGATAGGATATGTTTCACCAGAGGATCCCCAGAAGATAAAATCCTGGAAATGGGATGGAAACCCTGTACTGAAAACTAGGCTGCAGCTGGACTCGCCAAGATCTGTAGCCTGGAACACTCTTGTTTTTGGTGTGCTGCCCACTTGGTGGCTCCCTGGCTGGCAGGCAAGGGTGGCAATACTTGGGAAGCTCAGACATGGGGTATAGGACAGAGGAGGACTGTGGGGGCTGCTGGGCAGCAGCCATAGTAGAAACAGAGACAACACAGTCACCAAAAGCAGGAAGCTGAATGGGGTGCAGAAGGTGCAGGAGTTGGTGAGAGAGACCAGGACCTCTCCAAGACCCCTAAGCCTCTCCAACTGCAAAGTAAACTCAGTCTCCCAGCTAGATTTTTCTAAATCAGGAAGAACAGTCTTTCATTTACAATTCTGATATATCTTTGGAAACTTTACATTGTATTTATTGAACTACATATTTATTTCTGAATAGGTACTAGAAGCACAACAACACAATTCAAAAGTTACAAACGGAAAAACAAATCTCCCTTCTACCTACCCTTGTTTTATGCTGGCCCTGTTTCTCTCCAGAGGCACCTACTGTTCCCTGCTCCTGTGTGTACTTCCAGGGAGTCTGAATGCATATGAGTGTGTGTATTGTTGTGGTTTTTTTTCGGTACATGGGCCTCTCACTGCTGTGGCCTCTCCCGTTGTGTAGCACAGGCTCCGGACGTGCAGGCTCAGTGGCCATGGCTCACAGGCCCAGCCGCTCCGCGGCATGTGGGATCTTCCCAGACCGGGGCATGAACCTGTGTCCCCTGCATTGGCAGGCGGACTCTCAACCACTGCGCCACCAGGGAAGCCCCAGTGTGTGTATTTTTTAAGCACAAGTGATAGCATGTTATTCTAGACACCTCCCCGCCTCCTTTTTTGAAACTAACTTGGTGCTCTTTCCCTATTAGTACCCATAGAGCTTCCTCGTTCTTCTTGATGACTGCATAGAGTTCCACTATAATGGCTTACATAATTCAACCAGTTCCTTATTGATGGGCATTTAGGTGATTTCAGTCTTATCACAAATACAGACAACACTGCAAAGAATGTCCTTATGTGTCATATGTCCTTATGTTTTATTATATGTGAATATATCCCTAGGATAACTTCCTGGAAATGGAACTGCTGTGTTAAAATGTATACAAATCGAAGAAAAATTTACAGTTATTGCCAAATTGCCTTTAGTAAAAGGTTTTGTGACCCACACCCATAATATGTAGCAGTGTTTACACATTCTTACTAAAGTGTTACACTTAAAAAACAATTCAGGGACTCCCCTGGTGGTCCAGTGGTAAAGAATCCACCTTCCAATGCAGAGGACGTGTATTCGATCCCTGGTCAGGGAACTAAGATCCCACATCCTGTGGGGCGACTAAGCTTGCGCACCTCAACTAGAGAGCCCATGCGCTCTGGAGCCTGTGCGCCACAACTAGAGAGAGAAAACCTACACGCCACAACTAGAGAGAAGCCCACACGCTGCAACTAGAGAAAAACCCAGGCAGACCGCGAGGTGTAATGAAAAAGATCCTTTGTGCGGCGACTAAGTCCCAATGCAGCAAAAAGTAAGTAAATAAATAAAAGTAAGGAAAAAATAAATGACATAAATATTTTAAACCTCCCCCAAAACAATTCAGAGTGCTTAGCAGAGTACCAAGCACATAGAATAACAATTTTACCGATGATTAGTGTTAAAACTTTTTTAAGTGTTAAACTTTTTGATCTCTACAAATCTGAGAGGTAAAAAATAAGTCCCATTATAGTTTTGATTTACATCTCTCTCCTGATGAGTAAGGTTGAGTGTATTTTCATATATTTAAGAGTGTTTTTTATTTCCTGTTTTGTAAATTAGCTGTTTGTATGTACATTTTGCCAATTTTTCTAATGGGTTGCTGATTGAAACATTTAGGGAAAACAATTCTTATAACTGCATCACCAATTCTTGGCACTATCCTAGAATTGACTTTTTAAATAAATAAACATTTAGAAAAGTTAAATGGATATTAGGGCCCAGCATAACGTTAAAATAAAATGTGAATGACAAATTAAGTTTCTCTTTTTTCTTGATAGGCTTACTGGCGATTTTTTTTAAAAGGAATGCCGAAACCACAGTATTCTTTGGTTTTGTCAAAACCTGTGATGAAAACCCAACAGGCTTCCCAGTCCAGGATGGAGAACAGGAGCACAGATGTTTGCCTCTCCTTTCTGAGGACTGTGAAGATGAGGATTTATAAAAGAAGTAGTGATCCTGCTTACAATTATGGTGGGAAACCATCAACAGAAGAGTAATTTCCCCAAATTTCTGAAAAATGGAAAGTAGAAAGTAAATATTAACTCATGCAGCAAAGCAGAGTAAGCTGTATTTCAGAATTTCAGTATAAGTGGAAGATAAGAGAATACTGATCTGTTTGACAGAGTCCAATGAATGAGGTGCTATAGGAGGAGGATGTAAGAAGTTGCCAGAAACATTAGACTAAATTAAAGGTGTGTGTGTGAGAAATTTCTGCCCACCTCTCACCTTGACCACACCCCCATCCTCAAGACACAAATGGCAGACAGTCAGCTACTTAGCTTGTGAGGAAAACATATCAGAAGGGTTGTCAATTAAAAAACTGAATAACTTAGCTGCAGAAAATCAGGGTACCTAAGAAAGGGGCTGGAACCCCAGAGTAAATCCCTTCTCTTCCTTCCATTTTAAATAAAGTGGTCCCAAGCTAAGTACCAACTCCCTATTCATATTCTTCCAAAACTACTCTAATCCCTTATTTTTTCCTTCTAGTCCTTCATTCTTTTTTTGCAGTACGCGGGCCTCTCACTGTTGTGGCCTCTCCTGTTGCAGAGCACAGGCTCCGGACGCGCAGGCTCAGCGGCCATGGTTCACAGGCCCAGCCGCTCCGAGGCATGTGGGATCTTCCCGGACCGGGGCACGAACCCATGTCCCCTGCATCGGCAGGCGGACTCTCAACCACTGCGCCACCACGGAAGCCCTAGTCCCTCATTCTTAAATATGAAATGACAGCAAAGGATTGCCAGACCCTTGAAGAAAATCTGAAGTCTTAAAGACCAAGATAAACTAAAAAGGAAGTAAAACCCTTAGAAAATTGACTTCAGAAAACAGAAGAAAACAAACAAGCAAACAAGAAAAACAAAACCCCCAAACCTTCTAATTAATATCTTCAGAGAGAAGATAGAACTCCTAAAACAGATCACAATATTATGGCAAAGAAAACCTTCCTTGACTCCTCAGTTCTCTCAGAGTCCAAATCCCTAATAGCCTACAAGGCACTTCATGACCTGCCCTGTCGCCCCTCCTCATCTCTCTGACCCCCTTTTCTCACTCCACACTCCCACAAGAAAATCTATGCACTGGCTGTTCCCTCTGCCTGAAACGCTGTTGCCCCCATAAAGCCACGTGGCTCTCTCCCTATTTTCCTTCGAGTCTTTACTCAAATATTACCTTCTCAACGAGACCTATTAATTTAATCAAAGGGTTGGAAAATAGCATCAAGATACAGAAATTCAAAAGAGAGAAAAAGTAAGAGGGAAACACAGGACATGTTTAAGCCAGGCACTTTTATATCAAATGAGTAGGAATTCTAAACAGGAAAAAAAAAGAAGTTATTATTAAAGAAAAAATAGGAGTGGTAAAAAGGTGAAAGAAGGGCAGAGGTTACTAATTTCTTATTCTAAAAAGTTGGCAGTCAAATTAATTTAACAAGAGATTCAGGTCAACGTGTTATTTAAAGAGGCAAATGTATGAAAATAGGAAGGAGAAAGAGTGATATGCCTATTTAAAATAGGGAGAAGGAAGAAAGGGAAGCAGGGCGTTAGTATAAGTGAGCTGACTCTTATGTTCCATTAAAACAGGAAGTTGAGACAGAAAGTTTAGAATTAGCAAGAAAGAGCAGGATGCATACATTTTTACAGATAATGAAGTACCACTACCACTAAAATCAGGCACAGTTAAAAGCTACTGGGGGGGGGCAGATGAAAAACCTAGCATTTTGGTTTTTTCTGAAGTAAGGCAGCAGAAAGAAGTAAATTAAATTGTTGTGAAGTTTGATTCCTAATGAAAAAGGGCTGCTTTTAGACTTCATTTGTTTGGCAGTAGGGATTAATTGAAGATTTTTAGACAGAAGGAATGAAATGATGAGGATGAGATATTATTCAGTGTCCACCTCTTCCTGTACCTACATCACGAGAGGCCTGATGAGATATGTGCTCCTGGAGGGTTACACTCTCCTCAGTGTATAAGAATGGGGATGGGCTGGGATGGAGACTAGAGACAGAAAATGCAGAGGCAGATGTGCGGAGGAGTTTGAAGGCAAGAAGCAGACAAGGCACTGGAGAGACTATCCAGAGATAACACCAGAATGGGTGGGAGAGCAAGCATTGGAGAGGAACATCCAAGATAGCCCAAAGGTTATCTGGGGAATGGAGATTAGCACCACCACGAATAGTTACAGGGAACACAAGAGGAAATGTAGTTTGGTGGGAGGGACTTCGCAAATCTAGTTTGAGATATAATAAACATATACTGTTAGCAGGTAAAAAACCGTATTTGAAAACCAAAAGAGCCCAAAGAACAACAACAAAAAGATACTGTCCTTGCAGAGGAAGGGTTCTGCCAGTTGGAAACGATTTCTGTTGAGGCCCCAGCACATTGCCATAGCAGAGAGCAGTACCTAAATCTCAGCTGCGATACCAGGGCTGGAGGAATGGCTTAGTACAGCCATCAGTGGCCCCAACATGCCCGTTTAACCTGGTCCCATGAACAATCATGGATTCATTTCTACCTTCTTTATATCTACTCCCAATTCTGTTTTCCTATATCATTGCTTTTCCTTCAAAGCCTAAGGCAACTCACGTAACTCTGAAGAGTATTCAAATATCAGGATTCTGATTCTGAAGGGACAGAAACCCAACTCAAACTGGTTTATGTTTTTTTTTTTTTTTTTTTTTTTTTTTTAATAAAAACCACCCACAAGGGCTTCTGTCACTGCTTTAAAATGAAGTCAACAGTAGAGAACAGCTGCAGCTGCAGACGTGTCCCCTCAACATCGGGAACATTCAGCAGTGGTCTCCAGGGTCTCCCTCTCCAAGTCTTCTGCGACAATCAATGCCCCATTCATCCTCTTAAGACACTGCCTCCATTATGTCATGCCCCTGCTCCAGAACCAACAATGGCTTTCTATTGAGCATCACAGTGAAGTATCTGGTTATGAGTCAAGACCCTCCAGAGTTTTGCAGTCTCCCTCTACTTTCTAAAAAGAGTTCTCCATTCCAGCCATGTTGTTCTTCTCACCATAGCCTCGCTTACATCGTGTTTCATCCTCCCTCTGTGCGTTGCTCTAGCCTGGACTATCCTCTCTGTGCCTTCTTTTTTAAAAAATTATTTATTTATTTATTTATTTATTTATTATTTATGGCTGTGTCGGGTCTTCGTTTCTGTGTGAGGGCTTTCTCTAGTTGTGGCAAGCGGGGACCACTCTTCATCACGGTGTGCGGACCTCTCACTGTCGTGGCCTCTCTCGTTGCGGAAAACAGGCTCCTGACGCGCAGGCTCAGTAGTTGTGGCTCACGGGCCTAGTTGCTCCGTGGCATGTGTGGTCTTCCCAGACCAGGCCTTGAACCCGTGTCCCCTGCATTGGCAGGCAGATTCTCAACCACTGTGCCACCAGGGAAGCCCCTGTGCCTTCTTAACTACCCACAACTATCCACTGTTCCATGCCCAGGACATGTCCAGTTATACACCCTCTTGATACCAGCCCCCATCTCTTTACTTCTAATGTCTGAATATAAGAAATTATGCAATTAATACTTGTTGATTGGACAACTTTGAGTATATATGGGGTTCGGAACAATAGTCAGCATTTGAAAAAGGGCTTGGGCTAAAATTTTATCTCAAGACCTATGTAGTAAACTCCTTCCCAAGCGTGATTTACAAATCCTGTTGGAAGAGGGCCATGCTGAAGGTAGAAGAGGGGTCGAAAGGTCGTCTTTTCACTTTCCCTTTCACTGAATCAGCATTGTATACATACTTATCTTTCAAAATAACCATTAGTTAGGTGAGTAATAATTTGAAACTATACGGAAACTTGAATAGGCTGTCTTCATTGCTGGAAGAAACAACAGTCGTAAGCAAAATCATAATTAAACTAAATAACTTCTCAGTAGTGGTATTTTGAGGCCAAGCACAATTGGAAAACAACAAAGGAAAATGACAAGAAAATGCATCAAGGAGACAGCAACTGACTTTTCCAATTTCCAGGAAAGGTAAGTTGATGTTGCTGATAGTTCGGTTTTGTTATTTACACCCTCAGCATGTAAACAGAATTTTGTATAATGCATTGCTCAGTACCAACAAAGTTTCTAAAAATATATATCTCCTTCAAGCTAGTAATTTTCTCAGGGGCAAGGCCTTTAAATATTTTTTGTATTTCTATCTCTACACCTTTTTTGAAGGTGTTCTTCCACCAGCAACTGCTGAATGTCAGAATAAGCCGCCTTTCATATACCTAAGATACATTAGAGGAGATCTAATTAAGGCTTTTGGCCAAAAGGAAGTGTTTGGGAAAGACTTTTAGAAGTGTAATGAGGGATTCCCTAGTGGTCCAGTGGGTAAGACTCTGCACTTCTGATGCAAGGGTCCTAGGTTCGATCCCTGATTGGGGAACTAGATCCCATGTGCATGCCACAACTAAGACGCCCGCATGCCACAACTAAGACCTGGTGCAGCCTAAATAAATAAATAAAATATTTTTAAAATAATAAAAATTTAAAAAGTGTAAGGAGAAACTTACCAAAACAGAAAGATAAGAATGCAAAAGGCTGGGGCATGAAATCCAGGAAAAAAATTTTTTAAGAGGAAGCACAATATTAACAGATGGTCAGCTATTATGGCACATATTCAAAATATCATAAACATAAAATAAGACTGAAAGGTACCTCAGGTACTGTAGATTAAGCACACACATAAAAAACAAAACCCACTGTCAAAACAACCCCATTAAAACCCAGAATAAAAAAAATGTTAGGACCTCTAATTTTGGGTTTTTCAGAAGTAAGTGGAATCCATCATGGAAATGATCAATTTGGAACCCCATTTTAAAGGAACAGAGGATCAAGAATAGCACAAGGGCTTCCCTGGTGGCGCAGTGGTTGAGAGTCCGCCTGCTGATGCAGGGGACACAGGTTCGTGCCCCGGTCTGGGAAGATCCCACATGCCGCGGAGCGGCTGGGCCCGTGAGCCATGGCCGCTGAGCCTGCGTGTCTGGAGCCTGTGCTCCGCAACGGGAGAGGCCACAGCAGTGAGAGGCTTGTGTACCGCAAAAAAAAAAAAAAAAAAAAAGAATAGCACAAAATTAGGAGGATGAGGATTTCAGGTAAAAGTCATAAAAACGTTACAGTATGCAAAGAAGGAGAAAAAAAAGAACAAGTAACTTGTATTATCAGGATTGCCAATAAGAAGGTGTTTGTAGTCTAAGAACCTGGGCAGTACAAGGAACTGAGTGTCTGAGGTGCTGTCCTTATACCTGGAGGGATGAGGGTCAGGCTGAGCAGAGAAGTTCTGAGTCCTGAAATGATGCTCAGCTTTATGAAAATGCTACTCCTGAGAAAATTGTTCTGTATTTTCTTTTTTTCTTTATACATTTATTTATTGATTTAAATTTTTGGCTGCATTGGGTTGTCTTTGCTGCACGCAGGCTTTCTCTAGTCATGGCGAGCGGGGGCTACTCTTTGTTGTGGTGCACAGGCTTCTCACTGAGGTGGCTTCTCATTGCAGAGCATGGGCTCTAGGCGCGTGGACTTCAGCGGTTGTGGCACGAAGGCTTCAGTAGTTGTGGCTCGCGGGCTTTAGAGTGCAGGCTCAGTAGCTGTGGCACATGGGCTTAGTTGCTCCGTGGCAGGTGGGATCTTCTCGGACCAGGGCTCCAACCCGTATCCCCTGCATTGGCAGGCGGATTCATAACCACTCCACCACCAGGGAAGTCTGTTGTGTATTTTCTGATAGAGGGGTACTGGAAGAGAGTCATGTCACGCGGACCCAACTTAGAGGTACTCTTCCAGGAAAAAGAAGGAATGAGGACCCTTTTCCTTTTCCAGCATAAGGACAAAAGGGAGGAGGAAGAGACACCCCAAAGGGAGACAGTCCTAGTAAACTTCAGGGACAGAACAGTCGTTTATCTTCATAGAAATTCCTCTTGAGTTAGACTTCCTTTCTCCTGTTACCATACCTATGATAATAACTTTTACTTAGAGACAGAATGTATCATGCCAGAAATACATGTGTTTAGCCAGAAGGGAATATTTTACCTATTAATAGCACAGTAATGTTTAAGGTTAAAGAAAACAATAAAAATACCCAAGGCCATCAGAAGCAGACTTGGGAAGAGAGAAATGTTTGCTTCTGTTTTGAGGAGCCCTGTTCCCCGTGGAGACGAGCTGCGCTACTTTGGCCCTTAGCTGTTGCAGGAGGCGTTTGGACTTGAAGCACTAGAGATATGAGCTGTCTCCCACCACCCTGGCTGCCATCTGTGATGACTTAAGTGCTTTCTTTCCTCTATACCCTTCATTTCCTGGAACTCTGTCTTTGTGTTCCATGTGGGGGGAAAAAAGATCAAATGCCAGAGAGGCAAAAGACCGAGGTACGTAGGCACTGCAGCAGAGTTAAAAGTTTCCATAAGAGTCCAGAATAGCACCAGGGAGCTATCCAGAAACCCGTGTCTCCTTTGTTTTCCCCACACAAACTTGGCAGTACCATTTCCTGACTCTCCCGTACTCTGATCTCACGGCTCAGAATTGCATGTGTATGAGGACAGCTCAGGATGTGCTGTGTAGGAATTTCCCAGAGGTCAGCTTCACACCTTATGCCACATCATCCCCAGTGATCAAAATGGACATGGAATCTCATGGATGTTATTAGCACATGTGAAAATTCTCTTTGCTTGAACGCTAAGAGTAATATTATTGAAACTCAGGATTTCCTTTCTAATGAAAAATTAATGGGACTCGATTTCTAAAGAAGAGAGATACTATCACTTTTTTAAAATGGGATAACTCTACATTAGAGAAAACAATTTTCTATAAAAGGCTTTGGTTTAACTAAAACACTTCCAAACTAGATATACTTAAGGAAAGAATAGTTCATGCTACCCTATGGCAGAAAGTAAAAGAGTCCACTTTTAGTTATTTCAATATGGAATTAATTCCATAATTATATCATATCATATATGATGTAAATAATACATCATATATCAGAATATTATTTATATCATAAAATATCAAAAGTCATACATGATATATATAACTGATATTATATATATCAAAATATGGAATAATTGTAGAACTAAACTCTATTGAAAAGAAATGTTTATCCTAGTATTTTAATGACAGCTAACTTTCACAGGATAGAAGAATTATAATTAATGTAATTTATACATGATAATTAGTACCTCTTTCAAGGAAATAAGCAGTAAGTCTAATAAATCTTACATCTGATATCCTTATTTCCTGTCCTTTATTTCTCCCACTTCAAATATGCATTTTCTCTACCTGTGCTAATATATATATATATATATATATATATATATATATATATATATATATATATATATAAATCTTTGGAAGACATCTATTCTTGGCCCCTTCCCTCTTCCTTGACACTCCTTCCTACTGGATTTTCTAGATGACTTTACACTTGCATTGCTGTTCTCAAAGAGCATTCACACCCATACCACAATACCATACTAGCCCTCATGCCAACCTTATGAGGCAGGTATGTAAGACAGGTGTTATCCATATTTCATAAATAAGGAAACTAAGATGAGAGCTTTGAGCGACCAAAGAATAATAAGCTAACTGCTCTCATACTTTGACTATCTGTCTCCTACCAAACCTAGTCAGACACCAAGACCTGTGGATTTCTATCTCCTTAACATTTTCCCAGTTACACCCCCCTCCTGCTCTTTTGCAGTTCTGTTGCGTTAGCTAGGGTCCTCAGTGTCTCCTGCCTGGACCCCTAAACCTCCCCACCTCATTTGAATGATATGCAACATTTCCTCTGTCCATCTCACACCTCCTTCCATCTATATGGAAGATCACTTTGCCCTGTGATCTTTGAAAAGCCCAAATATGATATGATATTCACATGATCTCCCCAACCCCACCCCATTTAAAACCTTTTGGTTCTCCATTACCTACAGGATAAAGCTGAATTTGATGCTTTCTGCAATCTGGAACCTCCTCACTGGCATTTAACCTCTTGCCATGTTTTGCCCAGCCCTGTGCTTGGGCTGCCCGAGCCCTCTCTTGTGGCCTTGACAAGCACTGGTCACCTTCCAGGATTTAGCTCTGGCTGAGGCCTTCTCCTATAGGAAGGCTTTTCCAACCCTCTTTGTGCCCTGAGGACTGACCCTCCTTTATCCAATGTTTCTCCCCAGTACCCTCAAAGGTATGACTGCCATGGAAACTGTATGCTTTAATATGGGGTTTGTTTAAGAATTATGAATGGGCTACAATTTGCTCATTTTTACTCTCCTTAGAGCATAAGCCCCGGAGGGCAGGGTCCGGGCCTTATCTCTGTATGGGGTGTAGTGGGGGAGGCGGAGGTGCTCTACTCATTTCCCTTAAGTATTTCATGTTCCTTCTACCAGAACCAGAGGCCAGGCATTCCGATTTCTAGCCCAGAGTCCTTTTTGACTACACCAGACCTTATAAATAGCAACAGGAAGGGACGTACTTCACTGTGAATTCCTGGACTCAGGATGACTGGCATGGGAAAGGCCAGAGAAGTTTTCTGCTGGGGGTTGGGTCATGTTTTGGCAAACTTAAACTAGTCAGGGGCAGTTTCAGTGAGGCAATGGCCTGCCCTTCCAATCCTGCCAGACAAAGATCTGACAAACTGATCCTGCAAATGTTGGGGGCAAAGAAGAAACGCTTCCACTGAGGAAGCGTCACCATTTCACTCACTAAACGGGGTGAAAGGTAATGGAGTCTGCCTTAGGAAGGCCAAATGAGTTGTCATTATTGCTGGGAGGGGCCATTACACCTTAGCTGGCTTTACTTTAAGAGTTTAAAGGGCAATGCTTGGTTAGCAGATTCCAAGAAACAGGAAGAAAACAGGATTGCTTTTCTTCATTTTATGCCTCTGAACTGGATAAGCCTCCGGGAGAAGAATCAATTCCATGACCTGTGGCTTTCTAAGAGTAGCCCAATGCATGGTTTCTGAGAGTGGCATCTTCATCAGGGATATTTATCATATTTCAGTGTCTTAGTAAGAGCCTGGCTTTCTCTCCTCCACACCAGGTCCTCGCTTTCACAGCATGTGTTACAGAACTGCACTGCACAGAGCTGCTCTCTGTCACATCAAACTTGATTTTAGAAAACACATTTTTTTTCATTAAAAAAACTGGGGTTAAAGGAACTTAGAAAAATGTATGCATTTTCTATTTGACCAATGAAGCTAGGTGGTGTCGATAAGAGGAATAGTGGCAATGTTTGACGATCAGGTATATAATTCATCAGAAAAACTCAGACTGTCTACGTCTTGTGATTAATACTTAATTCACATCATAGCTGAGTAATCAAAGGTACCCACTTACTTTCATAAATGATTACAGAAATTTTCAACCACCTACTATGAAAATGTTATGACATAGAGTAGGCAGAAGAATGATTATCTACTCATGGCCCATCCTGTTTCACCTGTATCGCTGCACACTCCTCCCACCCCATAATTACTTTAAAACAAATCCCATTACCTTCACATCTGTAATTATTGCAATATGTAGCTCTAAAAGATGAGGATTTTTTAAAAAAAGATAAGCACAATACCAGCAACAAACTCAAAAAGGATTAGCAATTATAATTAACTAAAAAACGTGAAATCTAGCTGTTCGAGGAAGGTTTTAGCGTTACAAATTATTATTGAAGAATAGGGGGGAAATTCTAAGAGATGCCAACTTGGTATACTGATTTTGAGCTGTAGGCACTTGAAGAACAGCAAATGCAGGGAGAGGTTTTCTCTGAATGTCACATATCTGCCTAAAGACAGATCCTCCTGAAGGAACTCAGTTGTCATAAATCCCCTCCCCAAGTTTCATCAACCAGGGAGGACTGACTCTTATCACAGAGAGGAGACTAAGAGCTCAAACCACACCTAGACACAACCTGTCAGAACTATCATACCTCCCCTTTATTCTATGTGCCCTTCATCTTTCCTAAAAATTATTTACTCTCCCCTGAGAGGCCTATATCTTCTCTTCTCTTTCTTTATTAAGATGGTATTTAGGGCTTCCCTGGTGGCACAGTGGTTGAGAGTCCGCCTGCCAATGCAGGGGACACGGGTTCGTGCCCCGGTCCGGGAAGATCCCGCGTGCCGTGGAGTGCTGGGCCCGTGAGCCATGGCCGCTGAGCCTGCGCGTCCGGAGCCTGTGCTCCGCAACGGGAGAGGCCACAACAGTGAGAGGCCTGCGTACCGCAAAAAAACCAAAAAAAGATGGTATTTAATCCTAAATTCTATAGCCACCTGGAGTTATGCATTTTTCCCCGGGGAATCTCCCATGTATACATGAGATATACATGTTAATAAACTTCTGTTTGCTTTTCTCTTGCTAATCTGTCTTGTATTAATTACAGGGGTCTCAGCTAAGAACTCAGAAGGGTAGAGGGGAAATTATTTTTCCTGCTGTTCAGTATTTAGGACTGCAGTGGACTAAATCATCTCTGAAACAGAGCTGCATATTTGAGCATCCAATATGGGATTTGGGAGAGTTCACACTCCCTGTATGAGTCTACATGGCTGTCGCCAGCTTGGCAATAGAAGGTACCCACCTTGGTATCTCCACTTGCTGGGGGTGCCTTTTCTCTTGGGAGCCTAGCTGCCCTGGCTACTCTGGGGAGAGGCAGAAACAGACATGACACTCCCTAATCTCGATACCTGGTCCAGATTAAGTTTTCTTGGGGGTGAAGGAAAACAGATTCGTAATTACGTGGGTCAACATGAAGCTAGTTGTAATTATGAGCAGAGCGTATCCAACTGGATGAGCTACCATAACTCTAGGTGGGATGTTGGAGCCACACCTGTATCCTGCCTGTGTCTCATGCAGCAACTGCTCCTCTGCAACCTCTCCCGGCTCACATCCAAAGAACAGTCTTGAGAGAAACCTGAGCGGAGCAGGCACAGGTGGTGATGTGATAGAGAAACCGCCCATTTCCTCTGGCCCATCAATACTAGGTGTCAGTGAAGCCTCAGGCTGTGCCGGCACCCGAGACTGTCTGGGCTTTCCCACAGACATGCTCCTTTGCCTTTGAGAATTTGCAGGGTTAGGTCACATCTCCTGAGCAAAGAAGAGTGTCAATTCTGTACCCATCTAAAAAGCAAGCAGTATGTGGGTTTGAAACAAAATTTGGAGTTCTAGGTGCAAAGATCAGTGTTCTCAAAAGTATTAGATTCTCAGAATTTGTCAATCATAAATATACACCACAAATGGTACCTGCCTCCCTATCTTTACAAGAGGTTCTTGTCAATTCTTAGAACAAAAACCTATAGCATTTTGTTCAGGAAAAACAGCTCTTATGGAACAATGATTCCTACCCTCTCCTTGAATGGCTTCAGGTACCAAACAGGCAGGTTATCTTAGAAAAGACACTGAGGAAACATCTTTTCAAAGCTGGAAAGACAGTTTGTGTTTAAGGCAGCTATCTGCGTAGTATGGTTTGCTCAATAGTGCGAGATCACAGGGAGGGTCCCCCTTTTGTAGTGTCCCTGAATCCCCTTACCACCACTCCACGTGCCCCACATAAGCCAGGATTGAGGAGGCGGAAGATGTTGGAAGGCATCTCTAGCTTTTACTTTTATGCATGTAACCACACCGAAACATGCAGTAACTAATGGCATCTTTCCATCACAGCCGAGAGAAAGCCGGTTTTACGGAAGGGAGACAGCAAGGTTACTGTGAAGGAAAGTCATCACTGTCAATACCACCACTGGGACAGCAGTAGGTGACTGGGTAAAGGATGTCTTTGGAGACTGAAGGGAAGAGAAATGTGAAAGAGGATGTGGGAGGACTCTGTGCCCTCAAAGTTTTGCCTGGACCCTGTTTTCTTTTAACTGACAGCACCCTGACTCAGGACACAGGTACACAGGCTGAAACAACACGTACCAAAACCAGGACTGAGAATACAAATCAGGCTGAAGAACTTTTCTCACCTCCAGGATGTGTCATTTTAGGCGTACAGTTTGAGGCATACAGTTTCTGGTACGATCAGTCTGTGAACTCCACAAATTAGTGGTTCTCAAAGTGGGACCTAAGGGCCTTTTATTTCAGAACCACCTGGGGTTGGGGGAGGGGCCTTGTAAAAATGCACATTATTAGCCCACCTTCAGACCACTTTAAGTCTTATACCCATTACAGTCTTGGAACCACTGAACCGGGTGTCAACCATGCCAAGATTATTGAGCCAAGTGGAAAGCAAGTCCATTAACTTTTGTTTCTTTCACCCAGCAGTTGTATGATGAGGACTGGGAGAGTGTGGTAAATTTATTAGCACAAACCAGTACTTCTGGAAAAATATTCCCCCTTAATGACGAATATGCGATGCTACTTCAGGAATGAGGTTTCTATGTTAGTTAAATGCACTATCCAAAATCAAAATACAAACCATGTTAAATTTTCTTTGGGAGACACAATTACTGGTGGTTTTTTTCTTTTTTTTTTTTTTTAATTGGGAGTAAAATTGCTTTACAATGTTGTGTTAGTTTCTGCTGTACAATGAAGTGAATCAGCTGTATGTATACCTATATCCCCTCCCTCTTGGACCTCCCTCCCCTCCTTCCACCCCCCCTCCAACATCTAGGTCATCAAAGCACCGAGCTGAGCTCCCTGTGCTGTACAGCACGTTCCCACTAGCTATCTATTGGAGCTCAATATCAAAAAACCAAACAACCCAATTAAAAAATGTGCAGAAGACCTAAATAGATATTTCACCAAAGGCATACAGATGGCCAAGAGTCACATGAAAAGATGCTCAACGTCGCAAATTATTAGAGGAATGCAAATCAAAACTACAATGAGGTATTACCTCACACCAGTCAGAATTGCCATCATCAAAAAATCTACAAATGGGTTTCTACAAATGGCGCAGTGGTTAATAATCTGCCTGTCAATGCAGGGGACATGGGTTCGAGACCTGGTCCGGGAAGATCCCACATGCCGCGGAGCAACTAAGCCCGTGCGCCACAACTACTGAGCTTGCACTCTAGAGCCCTTGAGCCACAAACTCTGAGCCTGCGTGCCTAGAGCCCGTGCTCCGCAACAAGAGAAGCCACCGCCATGAGAGGCCTGCGCACCTCAATGAAGAGTAGCCCCCGCTCACTGCAACTAGAGAAAGCCCACAGGCAGCAATGAAGACCCAATGCAGTCAAAAATTAATAATTAAAAAAATTAAATTAATTAATTTTAAAAAAATCTACAAACAATAAATGCTGGAGAGGGTGTGGAGAAAAGGGAACCCTCCTGCACTGTTGGTGGGAATGTAAATTGATACAGCCACTATGGAGAACAGTATGGAGGTTCCTTATAAAGCTAAAAATAGAACTACCATATGACCCAGCAATCCCACTACTGGGCATATACCCTGATAAACCATAGTTCAAAAGGACACATGAACCCCAATGTTCACTGCAGCACTATTTACAATAGCCAGGACATGGAAGCAACCTAAATGTCCATTGACAGATGAATGGATAAAGAAGATGTGGTACATGTTTTTTTGCTTTGATCTATGGTTTTCAAGGTTACTACAGCGAGCTTCTTATAATCATAGATGTTAATTTGTTTAAAAGTTCTTTTAAAAAGAGAAAAAGGAAAAGGGGTGACATCAGATTCTGAGACACTAATTATGCACAATATCTTAAACTAGAGTAGATTTCAAGTAAACGTTTAGCAGGGATTTTTAAGCAGGAGGCATACAAGAAAATCTAGAAGACATAACACATACATTTGAATACACCTTGGAAATGCATCTTAAATAGGCTTTTGAATGAGCTTGTTTCAAAATTATGACTGATGTAAATATTCAGGTAAAGAAAGCTGTTGAACATGAGCTCAGGAGTTAATGGGTTAACACGCTACATTTAAATCCTATAGCTTGACAATACATCATGACAAGCTATGAGTCTATCTTCTATCATTCAGATTTAGGCTGGATATTCTTAAAGGCTTATTCTTTCAGAGGAATTTTAAAATCATTCTGTAATGTTTTCTTAAGAGAGTCATTGAGATTTTGTTTGTCTGCACTGAACTTATATATTCAAGGAATGAAGCTATCTTTATAATGTGAAGTTTTCCTTTTAAAGAAGTAAGTTGTCCATTTAAGTTGTCTCCTTTAGTAGTTGTATTGTTTTACTTTAAGTTCTATTAAATCTATTTCTGGGAATTTTTATTTTTTGTTGCTTTTCAGTGTCTTTTCCTACAGTTTATTTTTAAAATTAGTATTAGTAAGAAGGGTAATTGATTTTTTAAAATTAATTAATTAATTAATTTATTTATTTATTCTTGGTTGTGTTGGGTCTTCGTTGCTGCACGCAGTCTTTCTCTAGTTGTGGCGAGTGGAGGCTACTCTTCGTTGTGGTGTGCGGGCTTCTCATTGCGGTGGCTTCTCTTGTTACGGAGCACGGGCTTTAGGGCATGTGGGCTTCACTAGTTGTGGCTTATGGGCTCTAGAGCTAAGGCTCAGTAGTTGTGGGTCACAGGCTTAGTTGCTCCGTGGCATGTGGGATCTTCCCGGACCAGGGCTCGAACCTGTGTCCCCTGCATTGGCAGGCAGATTCTTAACCACTGCACTACTAGGGAAGTCCTAGTACTTGATTTAAAAAAATTTTTTTATTCGAGTATAGTTGACTTAAAATGTTGTATTCGTTTCTGTTGTTAATTTTTAAAATATTTCAGATAAAAATCAGTCAACTTACTGAATACTCTTGTCTCTAACTTTGATAGTTCACTTAAGTTTAAAAAATAAAATTAATTTTCACCTACACTCAGCATACAGAAAGTCCAACCTCCTGTGGGTTACAGTGACTTAGCTGCATTTAATGTTCCTTATTGCCTTCACCCTCTAACATACTGATCATGTTCCCTTTCTTGAGAATGTTGACAACTAGATCCTTCAGCATCCAGAAGGACAGCATCCAACAACTTGGCATTAAGTCCAGGGACCTTTATTTTCACTTCACATAAATCACCACCAATGCCTGTCAGCCTGTAATCTCTCCTTCCGGTTCCCACCATGTGCTTTTTGGCCTCAGACACAGACCACAGTCCTTGATATTTCCATGTTCTCCTAGTCGAATCAATCCCTTCTGGACTTATATATATATGTATGTGATTGATCACCTTCAGTTTCCAGACATGCCTGTTCTTCTGCACAGCCATTCAGCATAAACACCCCAAGACCAGCTCAAAGGTAGCCTTTTAAACTTCTAATCCCTGGATTCTGAGTGACGTCAAAGAGGGAAAAATTAGCCCGATGGTGGATTGGTCCTTTGCTGTCAGCAGGGCCCTCTGCAGTCTTTGGACATTGTCCTCTCCTATTCCCTCAACTTGCATGCCAAACACTCTCCATGCTCTCAAGCCCATAACCAAACACTACTCATCCCTTTGGATGAAAGGGGTCACGTCACTATCTTGCTGAGACAGTTGAAAAATGAAGTATTCAGACAAGCACGTCTTCATCTGACCTACAATCACCTACACTTGCATCTACTGCATCATACATTCCTCCAGTTTCAGAAGACAAGGTCTCTCTCTCATTGATGTTCAAGCCCACTTTCTGATACCTCTTGGCTTGTTCTATCAGTTATTCCATCTTTGTGCCACATCTTCATCTTTTCCTTCTTTGCTGGTTCTTTCTCCTAGTTTATGTACAGGCTCACAAAGCTCTCTGATAAAAAAAACCAAAACCTTCCTTAGACTTCATTTCCTAGAGTTACTTTCCTGTGTTTCCTTCACTTCTCAGCCAAGGCTCTCGGAGCCATAGTCTACCCGTGATGTGTCTGATTCTGCATTTCGCATTAACCCAGTCCACTATAGTCTGGCCTCCATTCCCACTGCTCCACTAATATTTCTCTGGCAAAGTTCACCAATGATCTCTATATTGCTAAATGGCAAAGGAATTTCAGGAGTTCTCTTAATGCTGCTATTGGTAGTCCATATTGTTGACTATCTCTTGAGATTTTTCTTCCCTTTTTTTTTAATGTTTCTATATACCATTTTGTTTGATTTTGCTTTTGTTTTACTTTCTTCTGTGCTATTTATTCTCCATCAACCTTGTAGCATCTTCTTTGACCTTCATCTCAACATAGTATCGTTCCTGGGTTCTCTCTTTGGTCCTCTACTTTTCTCTCCACTGGAAAATTCGATCCAGTCTCATGATTTTAACTATCACCTATATGCTGACATTTCCCAAATCTGTCTCCCAACTCTGATCTTCTGGGGTGTTTTCTTTTCTTTTCTTTTTAAAAAAAATATTTATTTGTTTGGTTGCACTGGGTCTTAGTTGCACCACACAGGATCTTCGTTGCGGCATGAGGGAACTTTTTTCTTTCTTCTTCTTTTTTTTAAGTTGCGGCATGAGGGATCTAGTTCCCTGACCAGGGATTGAACCGGGGCCCCCTGCATCGGGAGCATGGAGTCTTAACCACTGGACCACCAGGAAAGTCCTTGGGGTGTTTTCTGACACCAACAACCAATTCTCTGATTCTCCAGATACCAACTGGGTATCCAACAATTCAATTCAATTCTGGCACTAACTACCCAAAGTTAGAGCCAACCTCATAGGTTAAGGGCTTAGTTCCACAAGACTGCCCCCACTTCAGATGTCAGCTGTAAGTCCCAGGCCAAGTGGCTATAAATCAGGGGTTCCCATGACTACCCACCATCCCTCATCAGGTTTGATAATTTGTTGAATGGCTCACAGAACTCAGGGAAATGCTTAACTTACATTTACTTCTTTATTATAAAAGACAAGTCAAAAACAGGCAGATAGAAGAGTTGCATACAGCAGGGTATGTGGGCATGCAGAGCTTCCATGTCCTCTCTGGGTGCACTGCCCTCCTAGCACCTTGGTGCTAGGAGGTCATGAAGAGCCTAGAGGTAGGACGGGAATAAAACACAGACCTACTAGAGCATGGACTTGAGGATATGGGGAGGGGGAAGGGTAAGCTGTGACGAAGTGAGAGAGTGGCATGGACATATATACATTACCAAACGTAGGGTGGATAGCTAGTGGGAAGCAGCCGCATGGCACAGGGAGATCAGCTAGGTGGTTTGTGACCACCTAGATGGGTGGGAGGGAGGGAGACACAAGAGGGAAGAGATATGGTAACATATGTATATGTATAACTGATTCACTTTGTTGTAAAGCAGAAACTCACACACCATTGTAAAGCAATTATACTCCAATAAAGATGTTAAAAAAAAAATATATATATATATATATATAAAACGTATGTTCTAGTACTATTAGTTCTCCATAATCACCAGGCTGTTTCGCATCACTGTGTCTTCATTTAGGCTATTCTTTCTGGATAAAATGACCTCTCTGTTGTTGTTTTTTATTTTTATTTTTTTGGCTAATTCCTATTCCTCCTTCAAAATTTAAGTATCATCATTTCTTCTAAGAAGGCTTTTACTCAATCCCCACCCTGGGCTGGATGCTTCTCCACTATTCTTTTAAAATGCCTGTACATATTCTTATTTATGACAATAGACTGAAATTCATATTTAATGTCATGGTAAGATATTGCTCAAGTTATAGTGAAATATGCCATAATGTTCTTGAGGGCAAGATGCACGTCTAATACATCCTAATATCCCAGTAACATACTAAAGTGCTTAACAATGGTAGGTCCTCAAAATAAGTATTAAATTCCAAACTTTGATATAAATAAAAGTACTTTAAAGAATATAAAGTGCTTTATAAATACTATAATAATTATTAAGTTGAAGTGGTAAGCTAGTATCCCTGACTTCAAATCTGAGGAAAAGGGCTTTTTAAATTTATTTTTTAAAATTAATTTTTATTGGAGTATGTTGCTTTACAATGTTGTGTTAGTTTCTGCTGTACAGCAAAGTGAATCAGTTACATGTATGCTTTTTAACTTTAAATTGTATTCTGTATTCAAATGGAATATGTTTATTTTCATACCTGAAGTATACTGTAGAAACCTGCAATTCCATTGTTAATGAATTTGCTCCCCATTTGTGTTATACGTTTTAAATTGTTACTTGCTTAGACCTTTCTACTATGAGTTGTCCAGAAGGCATTGTGGCCCTGTCACCTGCAGCCAAAGGGCAAAGCAGAGTTGTCCAAACGCAATGTGAATGCTGATATGTAGTAAGAGGAGAGTTGAGGTATGTTCCAGCAGCAGTCCCGCCTTAACCAGATATAAGTTTACCAAGGGGAAGAAATAAAAGCAAAAAAATAATAATAATAATAAAAGAGACCAAACCAAGTCAGAAAGCAAGGATTCTATTCATATTCAAAACACTTTCCTCAGTTTGTTCAGCCTGAAAGAATTCTTTACACAAAGGCTATAGAAGAGCACAGAGAAATAGGGCAGTTTCTTCAAAGACTCATACTCTTCAGGTTGGAAGGGATCTAACAAATCAGGTCATTCAGCCCTCTCTCTTTATAGAGGAGGAAACTGAAGACCAGAGAGAACGACTTCCCTAAAGTTTCAAAGAATCAGTAGTAGTCAAAGCCGGAAGTGAAGCAAAGAGAGCCAAGCAAGGAGAATTCTGAATGGGGGATCCAGGTCCTCCTGTGTTCTGCTCTCCTGTCCCAACCGGTCAACAGTCTAGCCACAGACCCCTAAGGATTCATCAAAAACACGAATTTGGACTTTCAAGTAGCCTGTCCTTGTTCATCCCTCGCCTGGAGTAATTTTTCCCTTCAGTTGAAGCCAAATTCTTTCTTACCCATCAATGACACTACAGATATCACCACTTAGCTCAGCTCACCGCAAAAAAAGCAAACTGCCTGGAAGGCAGGAGAAGAAGTGAGCAGGAACTCTCCTTACCATGGTGCCCCCAATTCAGTGACTAATGTGCGTCTGACAGGAAGCTGTCTGGAGGTCATGCCCTACACCATTTCTATTAGCATTTGATAATTATTGTGGAATTTTTTATCACACGGTATTAGTTGTGTGTGTGTGTGTGTGTCCCGCTCTCCTCTCCCCAGACAGGGAGCTCCTAAAGGGCATCGCCCACACCTCACTCAGCCATGTGTTCTCAGCATAGAATAAGTGGTTAAGGAATGCTTGCTGAATTACACTGGATTAGAGAAGAGTGGAGATATGTCACAGAGAAGTTACCAAACAATACAGGATTAAAATCAGAAATGAGATATGCTATGCTAATGAATGCATTCTGACCAAAAAGTCAAGAAAAGGGAACAGGAAAATATACTTGTCTTTAAGTAGGCTCCAGGACTGATCAGGTACTAGACCAATCAGCTCACAGATATTAACTAGCAGGTAACACTTAGAATAGGGGGAAAAAAAAAAAGGAAAGCTTCATTAGCTTCATAGCTAATTGATTGCTATCATATGGGAAAGTCAGGAGTAGTGCCTTGCATATACCAGTGGAAAAGTCCATCTGGTATAAAATTAGGATATGGGGAGGGAAGCTGAAAGAAATGTAATTTGTATACAAACTCCCATAGTGTGTAATGAAATAGAACAGAGAACAAGATGATTGTGATAGCTGAACCTTCACTTACTTCACTGCTTAAACTCATGGAAATTTTTTTCAAAAATTATTTTCTGGGACTTCCCTGGTGGTGCAGTGGTTAAGAATCCACCTGCCAATGCAGGAGACACAGGCTTGAGTCCTGATCCGGGAAGATCCTACATGACGCGGAGCAACTAAGCCCGTGCGCCACAACTACTGAGCCAACGTGCCACAACTACTGAAGCCTGCGCACCTAGAGCCCGTGCTCTGCAACAAGAGAAGCCACTGCAATGAGAAGCCCGTGCACTGCAATGAAGTGTAGCCCCTGCTTGCTGCAACTGGAGAAAGCCCATGTGCAGCAATGAAGACTCAATGCAGCCAAAAACAAATAAATAAATTTATTTAAAAAATCGTTTTCCATAATATTACATAGGGCATACTCCTCAAAAAAACTCATCACGTTACATTTGTATCCTCAAAGTATTTTTTAATACCATGACATGCCCAACACCTACTTGGGTATATTATAAACACTGAAAAATGATTTTAGCACAGCATAAAAACTAGAACATTTTACTGTTTTCATAATCAGGTTACAAAGTAATAAACCTAAATTGGAAGTGTAGAAATTGGTTTGTAAGTATCATCAGAAACTCAGTCTTATTATTTTATAGTCACATCTTGCTTTTGGATCAAAAATGATCCTATCCATAGAATGGTTTAAAGGTGTTTAAACTATTCTTATTTGTCAAATTTGGCTTGAGGCTGTTTTCAAAAATTGAATTCATTCTCAAAGAAAGAGGATTTGCCAACCTTATAACTATTCAAAGAATGAGCTCCTCATCGGCCAACCCAGCTGACCACAGGGTCCATCAGGTTACCCCACAGACACACTTTACTTCCTAAGGGCTGGCCAAGGCTCCCACAGAGGAGTTGTGTCAGTGAAGATGTACGACATCCTGTTGGGAAGGACAAAGAGTGATGGGGCTCCAGAGAGAGCTGGCTGCCATGTCCTCTGCCAAGCTTTGTCCTTGGGGCTTGCTGCAGAAACTTGAGCTATGGAAGATGCCACACCCCCGGGAAGGGTTGTGTGGGTGCTGAGGGACAATCGTGGTTCTCTAGGGCCCTGCAGAAATTGGGTCTTGGGGTGGTCAGCATCTGGCAGTCATGGATAATTCCTGCCTTCCCAGTTAATGTGGCCATGGGATCCCAAGTGTCTTGTTGCTTTGTGGCAGGATTTTTGTGTGACTTGTGTTTTTTTAGTGGAGACTCTTCCTGGGCGGCAGTAAACTTTCTGAAGCCTCAGCATTGTGTTCATATTAACCATGAGGAGGGTGTCCACCTGGAAACACTTGTTCCTGCTTTGCTCCTTCTCCCTGCCACCTTTCAACATTCTTGTCAAGTTGCCCAGCTTGGAGCTGTCTGTCGTGCACTAGTGTCCCATGGTTACAGTTAGAAGAGCAGGAATCTCCTGCTGATGCTTAACAGCTTGAGGAGAAGGTCTTTTTTCCTGCTAACCAGGTAAGCAGTCTGAGGAGAGCATGGGCATTGTTTCTGTGTTTGTGGGTATTCTGGTCGAGGGGTAAGATTGGGACTTAGATAAGATTCCTCTTGGGACGTCCTTAATGTTTACTAGCTTCTAACTAGTGTTGTAAGCCCAATGGCAGAATTTGGAGATCTCAGTTCTTCTGTTGGCTTTTTATTCACTGTGACTAATAAGCTTCCTAATGAATCCTGGCCAGACTTAAAAAAAAAAAAAAAAAAAAGAATGAGCTCCAGGCTCTGAATGTACCCCGCAAGAAGAATTTCAAGAAGATTTTGTGCAACTGCAGCATTTTTGCAAAAGTTCTTGGGTCCCTTAGGTGACTACTTAAAAAAAAAAAAATTCATGTTTTTAAAAACAAAATCGGTCACATTACTTTACAGAAACACTCTGTACTTGTACAAAGAAGAACCCAGCCATGGTTTTTAAAAATTGTAATCCATGAGTGACTGCTGTGCAAATCACCATGTAACGCTGCAATTGAAACAAAGTTCCCTATGGTCAGGTCTGAGCACAGATGAAGACAAAAAGTATCCAGAAAGGCACCTGTGTCTGACAGTACACAGAGAAAGCACCAGCGCCCAATTGGTAGCTAAAGGTGCTCTCTACTCTGTCCTCTATAGATCATTAGAAATCCTTTCAATGTTAGAACTGTAGAAAGAAATGAAATGAGTCTCGGTTTTACAGTTGAGAAAGCAGACCTATAAAAGTTAAGAGACGTATGCAGGGATGCATAGACACCTAATGGAAGCCACTTTGCCTTCTGCATCTTTTCTCTTCCCAAGTGAGGTTGTACCCCAAGTGAGGTTGTACAATTAATCATTTTAGGAGCCTGGCTCAGATTAGACTGCCTGAATTTGAATTCTGGCTCCAACACTTCAACAGCTGTTATAAACTTGGGCGAGTCACTGTGTCTGTTATGCACAAAACGTGACGCTAATTGTAGCTACCTCATTCCATGTATATATTTAAAAGCACTTTGAACAATGGTTGAGCATGTAACAATGATATGACCTCATCTCCTCTAAATATATCAACTGCTATATTTGATAGGTTTTCCAAAGCTACCTGGTTTGACATTTTTTCTGGAGCTACCTAGTTTCTTCTTTGAAAGAAGATCAAATCTCTAAACAAAATACTCCTTTCCTCTATTCTGTTTTTCTTATGGACAAAGGCCTCATCTTCACCTTGGTGACTGCCATGACACTCAGCATGCTGCCCAATACACAGAACTACTTAGTAAATGTCAGCTGGCACACGAGCCAATCTCTCTGGTCCTTATCAGCTGTTAAATATTGCCTTTCTCTGGGCTTCCCTGGTGGCGCGGTGGTTGAGAGTCCGCCTGCCGATGCGGGGGACGCAAGTTCGTGCCCCCGTCCAGGAAGATCCCACATGCCGCGGAGCGGCTGGGCCCGTGAGCCATGGCCGCTGAGGCTGCGCGTCCGGAGCCTGTGCTCCACAACGGGAGAGGCCACAGCGGTGAGAGGCCCACGTACGACCAAAAAAAAAAAAAAAGCCTTTCTCCAGCTCATAAGCCATTTATCATTCTCTCATCTCAGGTTCCGATGAAAGGTGTGACATTTTGTGATTTCAGAATTTGAGTTTAGAAAACGTGTTGTGATTCTTTGTAAAAATTTCAGAAAAGATTCTGATCAAATCAAGAACAAGTATAAGAAATCTACCAACTTCACATCAAAACGAGTCCAACTTTAGAAGAGAGGAAGGGAAAGAGGGAGGGAAAATATATTCTTGACAGTTTGTGTGGGCTCTCAGAGGACCACGTTATTTGTTATACAAAGCATCCAGCACAACATTGTTAGCATCCCTACGTTGTTAGGATCAAATGAGGAACTATTTTCTAATGAATTATAGAAATAGTACAGTGATAATAAAAGTTGTCATGATGAATAGTTTTTCTTCACCGTTGACATACGGCAACTCAACTCACAATACAGCTTTTACGGCACTACACACAAGGGGTTTCAAAATAATTTGTAGGATCACAGGATAACTGTTTTCAGATAATAATCCTTAACAGTAAAAGACACAAAAATTAGAGTATTTCTGAGGTTCTTCCCAGTTTTTAACTCATTGCACAGGATGGAAGACATAATTTGAAAAATCTAGAAGATAACAACTATGGATATAATCATAAGCCTGACATATATGGACTTAAGGAAAACACCAACATTTATATACAGCAGCATCTCCACTGGGGAAGAAGAGGCACGTCAGCCACCCAGCTCAGTGCCTGAGATTTCAGTGCTAGGACACAGAAGAGCACAGGGAGAGATGAGGAGGAGAATCGGCCAGGAGAGAAGGGGGAGATCACATAGGTGAATGGCAAAGGAGCATTTTTCTCTTCATCTTTGCAATATGACTGAATCTTCCCCCCTCTCTTTCTACCTTTCTTCTATTCTCTCCCCATCGCCTTACTCTTTGTCTCCAATGTCACATTTCCGTTTCTCCATTTTGGTCTCTGCTCTTCTTAAACAGTTCTCATCACTACCGTGACTTCTATCTAGTTGTCCACAGGGTGGCCCAGATTTATTGCTGCCTCACCTGACTGGGGGCCTGTCTAGGATCATCCGGTTGGACAGGGGCACAGAAGAGATTAGAAGATGAACCAGTGACTTGAGGATGGGTCAGTCAGACAGCAACCCTTCTGTCTAACACTCTGAGTCCACCTGGCTAAGGTCACTTAAGAAACCTCTGTTCTGATGGGTTTATTTATCCATCAATATTAGAACTGTGTAGGTCAACTTATTGGTAGATAATTCTTCTGCAAAGAAGTCTGGGAAAAGAGTGGTTTATGGGAATAATGTCCGCCATTTATCGAGCTCTCCTACAGTGTGCAGTCCAGATACTGTAGAATCACACTTAATCCTCCTGACAACCTCACGAGGTGTTTCACTGTGCCAAGTCCAACACACTTAGAGGCATATTGGAAGGTGGAGGGTCTAAGGAAAAATAAAACAACAAAAAACTTGATTCTGGCCTTAAATGACAAGAGCATAAGAACGAAACCCAAACCCTTGGCAAGTGGTTACCCCTGAGACAATGAACTGTCAGGTGGGGGATGGGAAGAAGACCTTCCCTTTTCATTTTGTATCTATCTATGTTGTTTTAATTTTCTAGCCTTTAAAATATGTCAGCACAGATGGGGGAAGATTACGGTCTCATTTAAAATTTTCTTCTCTGTATTATTCTGTCATTAAAAAAAAAAACAGTAACAAATGTTACATGCAAAATTTTAAGAGCTTATAAAAACAGTACCCAAGTATGACAGTCTGAGTTATCTTTAACACTGCAGTTTGAGGGAGTTTTCAAAACCCTAAGTATGAATTTCACTCAGTCAACAATTCAACAGACATTTGTTATGTTCTAAAGTGTAAGGTACTGACCTATCTTTAAGGTGTTTACAAACTTATTTCCCTGCTATGTGAAAGCACTTTCCCTTAAATCTACAGCATGGGCCCTCAAGCATTGCTGGTGAGCATGTAAAATGGTGTAGCTGCTTTGGAAAACAGTTTGCCAGTTCCTCAAAAAGTTAAACATAGAATTACCATATGACCCAGCAATCCCATTTCTAGGTATATGCTCAAGAGAAATGAAAACATCTGCCCATAAAAAGACTTGCACACAAATATTCATAGCAGCATTATTCATCATAATCAACAAGTGGAGACAATATAAATGTTCATGAACAAGTGAACAGACAGACAAAATGTGGTCTATCCGTGAAAAGACAACCCTCAGAATGGGAGAAAATATTTGCAAATGAAGCAACTGACAAAGGATTAATCTCCAAAATTTATAAGCAACTCATGCAGCTCAATAACAAAAAAACAAACAACCCAATCCAAAAATGGGCAGAAGAACTAAATAGACATTTCTCCAAAGAAGATATACAGATAGCCAACAAACACATGAAAGAATGCTCAACATCATTAATCATTAGAGAAATGCAAATCAAAACTACAATGAGATATCATTTCACACCGGTCAGAATGGCCATCATCAAATAAAATCTACAAACAATAAATGCTGGAAAGGGTGTGGAGAAAAGGGAACCCTCTTGCACTGTTGGTGGGAATGTAAATTGATACAGCCACTAGGGAGAACAGTATGAGGTTCCTTAAAAAGCTAAAACTAGAACTACCATACGACCCAGCAATCCCACTACTGGGCATATACCCTGAGAAAACCATAATTCAAAAAGTCATGTACCAAAATGTTCACTGCAGCTCTATTTACAATAGCCAGGACATGGAAGCAACCTAAGTGTCCATCAACAGATGAATGGATAAAGAAGACATGGCACATATATACAATGGAATATTACTCAGCCATAAAAAGAAATGAAATTGAGTTATTTGTAGTGAGGTGGATGGACCTAGAGTCTGTCATACAGAGTGAAGTAAGTCAGAAAGAGAAAAACCAATACTGTATGCTAACACATATATATGGAATCTAAAAAAAAAAAAAGTCATGAAGAACCTACGGGTAAGACGGGAATAAAGACACAGACCTACTAGAGAATGGACTTGAGGATATGGGGAGGGGGAAGGGTAAGCTGTGACAAAGTGAGACAGTGGCATGGACATATATACACTACCAAACATAAAATAGGTAGCTAGTGGGAAGCAGCTGCATAGCAGAGGGAGATCAGCTTGGTGCTTTGTGACCACCTAGAGGGGTGGGATAGGGAGGGTGGGAGGGAGACACAAGAGGAAGGAGACATGGGGATATATGTATACGTATATGTATAACTGATTCACTTTGTTATAAAGCAGAAACTACCACACCATTGTAAAGCAATTATACTCATAAAGATGTTAAAATAAATAAATAAATAGAAAATAAACCTACGGGAATCAAAAAAAAAGTGGTCTATCCGTATAGTGGAATACTATTCAGCAATGAAAAGGAATGAACCAGTGGTACATGCTACTTCTTGGATGAACCTCAAAAACATGATGGTAAGTGAAAGAAGACACACACAAGAGACTGCATATTATATATGATTCCATTTATATGACATGCCCAGAAAAGAGACATTTACAGAGATAGAAAATAGATTAGTGACTACCTGGGGCTGGGGTTGGAGGTGAATTTTGACTATTTTGTTTAACTACATTTTATGTCGTACTAATGGGAATTAGTATAAATGGGCCCAAGGAATCTTAATGGAGAGAGGATGTGAAAATGTTCTAAAACTGGGTATGGTGATGGTGCCCCACTCAGTAATGTTACTCAAAGTCATTGAACTGTACATGTGAAATGGGCAAATTTTATGATACATAAAATATGTCTCAATAAACCTGTTAAAAATAATCTGCCTCTTGGGACATCATGTCCCATCATGAATGTGGGAACCTCTGACACACGTGGAATGACCAACGAGAACATATCAACTAGTTTACCCCAGGGAATGGAGTTTAAGTTGGTTCTGCTTCTCTCCTAAGGGTAAATGATCAAGTTTAAGAGCATGGATAAAAAACACTCTTTTCTTTAAGAAGGAAGAACAGTCATTCAGGTGGCTGTGGAGGAGTCTGTCTCCAGGACCTGTTCTTTATGCCACTTGGAAATGTGTGAAATGCCTATAGCTGGGCATTTAAAGAATTAGAAAGATGTTGAAGGGAGGTCTACTGAAGTTTAGCAAATGGAAACAACTCAGCAGTTTAAAGTTGAGGAGCCATGAAAGAAAAGCTCAGCCCCAGGATGCAGGATGTAGAAATCAATGGATCAGAGATAAAAGCACTGGACAACAGATGTGAGAACACCAAATCAGTAAGCAACATTTAAATAAGCTGGTAGGTCACTAAAGAGTTATGGCATGAGATCCTTTCAGCATAAACTAAAAACCAAGATGCCATGTTGGATTCATGGAAATGGTCAGTGGCTCTCAAAGTGCCCTGTAGGTGTAGCTGATGGAACAGAGGCTTACTTAATAGGACACTGGTGCCTGTGACTGTTAAGAGTTAGGCCTTTTGAATTTTGACTATTTTGTTTAATTACATTTTCTTTTTTTGTTGTTTTTTAAATTAATTTTTTTTTTCTTTGCAGTACGCGGGCCTCTCACTGTTGTGGCCTCTCCCGTTGCGGAACACAGGCTCCGGACGCGCAGGCTCAGCAGCCATGGCTCACGGGCCCAGCCGCTCCGCGGCATGTGGGATCTTCCCACATCGGGGCACGAACCCGTGTCCCCTGCATCGGCAGGTGGACTCTCAACCACTGCGCCACCAGGGAAGCCCTTAAATTAATTTTTATTGGAGTATGGCTGCTTTACAATGTTGCGTTAGCCTCCACTGCACAACAAAATGAATCAGCCATACATATACAGATATCCCCTCCCTTTTGGACCTCCCCCCCATTTAGGTTACCACAGTCCCAGACCTTCAACAGTGAGGCCCACCACAGCTATGGTTTATGGAGCGCTGACCATGTCAGGCACTAGGTGAAGTGAATTTCTGACATTTTGCATTTAAACTTCAGGGCAGGGCTTCCCTGGTGGCGCAGTGGTTGCGAGTCCGCCTGCTGATGCAGGGGACACGGGTTCGAGCCCCGGTCCGGGAAGATCCCACATGCCGCGGAGCGGCTGGGCCCGTGAGCCATGGCCGCTGAGCCTCCGCGTCCGGAGCCTGTGCTCCGCAACGGGAGAGGCCGCAACGGGAGAGGCCGCAACGGGAGAGGCCACAACGGGAGAGGCCACAACAGTGAGAGGCCCGCATACCACAAAGAAAAAAAAAAAAAAACTTCAAGGCAAGCCTAATTGAAACATCTGGCTTAATTAAATTTATTTATTTATTTATTTATTGGCTGCACTGCACAGCTTGCAGGATGTTAGTTCCGCGACCAGGGACTGAACCTGCGCCCTCGGCAGTGAAAGCGTGGAGTCCCAACCACTGGATGACCAGGGAGTTCCCACAGCTGACTTTATTATTCTTGACAGATAATGAAGCCTGGACGTGCTAAGAAACTCACCAGGGTCAAACTTCTAGGAGAGAGGAAAGTCAGACTTTAGATCCTAGTTTCCTAGAGCCTGCATTCTTAACTTCTTTCTGTACTGCCTTGACAAATCAGCAATTTCCAATGATATTAACACTGAGCCATGGAGCTGATTTGGTTCATTAAATTTCTTTTCAAAACATTTAAAACCAGAACACTATTTATTTTTCTCCATCTTTTCAAACTCCTCAATTGACTGTTTTACCTTAATATAATTTTAACATTTTCTAATGCTGTAATTTTTTCTTCTTATCCCAAAGTTTACATTAAAAAGTATGCTGGGGGGCTTCCCTGGTGGCGCAGTGGTTGAGAATCTGCCTGCCAATGCAGGGGACACGGGTTCGTGCCCCGTTCCGGGAATATCCCACATGCCGTGGAGCGGCTGGGCCCGTGAGCCATGGCCGCTGAGCCTGCGCGTCCGGAGCCTGTGCTCCACAACGGGAGAGGCCACAACAGAGAGAGGCCCGCGTACCACAAAAAAAAAAAAAAAAAAAAAAGTATGCTGGGTAATCTGTCCGAGTTGGTGAGCTGGAAATTAGAATTAAAGAAGAAAAAATATATACAAACACACATATGGAAAGATATATTATATATAGATAATTTACAGAGATTTTCTTGCTAAATAGTCACTTTCAATGTTTGGACTTCAGCAAGCACTAAGAAGTCGAGCTATACTCAATAATTATTCATCTTTGCTCCTCTTGCTTTGAATGCAAGATCAGTCCCCAACTGCAACTCTTATTCTGTTTGTCAAGTACCCACAATATGCACAAGACTAAGGTAATTTATTTTTGCTTGAATTCACTCTTTAAAGTCAAAATATGTCCCCCAAATCATTATTATTTCTTGATAATCCCAGAGGACTTCCTTTTAAGGTAAACTGCTTATATTGCATACACCCACCTTCTCTTTCTCCACACATATGAAATTGAACAAATTTCTAGAATTCTTGCATCCCAAATTATTAAATTTTAAATGTTTAAAATTCAAACTGCATTACAAGTATATGTGGCGTGTGATGTAATTCATTATTTGCAATATGAATCAACTGCCCAGAAGTATATCAATATTAGTTTTAGATACTTTTGAAATTCAATAAAAGTAACGAGGCCATTACTAAATAAGATCCGCCAGAGACTTTAAGAAATAAAAGTATCTAACAAAATGTGTGTCAAAAAAGTTAGGCTATGTTAGAAATATCTATGCAATGTGAACATAAAATTAAGAATGAAAAAGTGGGGAAAAACTAGGATCTCGAAAGGAAATATGCAGCTAGAACTACCAATTCTTGGTTAAAAAAAAGGGGGGGTATTTTAAAATTGAATATGTATTTTGGTGGTGAGTAAATGTACAGTCTCACTTCCAGCACAAAGATGAATAAATAAGTCACAGTTCTTGGGCAAGTAAATGTACCTAAAAATTCTACTGCTACTTACACCACCATGAGTAAACTTTAAAGTAAACATCAAAGATTCTTGTGATACAAAAAAAAAAAAATTCTGCTGCTACTGACAGATACTTTGATTTGAGTGTATAACTTCCTCTGAGATCGTCAAACTGAAAGTCAGCTGTAAGCGTATTATATACCTTAATCAGCAGGGGATGGCATCCCAGCCTCCACAGCTCACCAACAGATAGTTATTGAAAGTGATTATTTGCTGAGTCCTTTCAATAAGAAAAAACGTGATTGGAGTTTGCAATCTATTTGGGGACAGTTAAGTAATGTACATTGGACTACTGTGTGAATTAATATACGTTAATAACTTAGAGCAGTATTTCGTACACACTAAACGTTACATAAACATTAACTGTTAATATATAGTAATAGTAGTAGCAGCGAACTTCTCTGGGCTGACCACATACACACAAGGTGAGCACTGGTAAGGAAGAAGAGAGTATGGCCAGTGATAAGAAGAGGCTTTAAATGAAGGAAAGCTCGAGTTGATTTACAGAAGTAGCTTAAGAGAGAGAAGAGAGGGCACTGCTTGAGCAAAGTAATAGAGAGCTGAGGAGGAGGGAAGAATGAGGGAACCTGATTCAGTACTACGTTTGGCACACATGTTCCTTATTCTTCTGCATTATCGCCTCTGAATTACAGTGCTGCTAGTGTGGCTGGCTACAGAGGCTGTGCAAGCTGACCAGGATTAGGAAATGAGGTTGAAATGGTCTATGTGTGTCCAGATCATTAAGGGTCTTAAATTCTTGGCAGAGGAGGCTGTTTTTTAAGAGTAGGTCATGGAAAGCCATCATAGATTCTAGAGTATAGGAGGAGGGATAAAGATTCAAGGTCAAGCTCTAGACTTAGGAGTCCTGGACTTGAATTTGAGCTGTTCTCTTATTAACTGTGTCTCTGCCTGGCTAGTTACTTAACTTCTCAGAATTTCAGTGTTCTTACTTGTAAAATGGAGATAATCGTATTATCGACTGGATTCTGTATGACAATGAATGCGTAAGTGTTGAGCACACAGCCTGTCACATAGCAAGCATTCTCCATAATTGGCAGCTATTATTAATTAAGAGGCTAAGGTCCTAGGTGATGAGGCCCATGTGGGTGAAGTTACAGATGCAGAGAATGGGGAGGAGCAAGCCATTCTAACACTCTTGAAGAAAATGTCCCTTGGGACAGCCAGACTTCAACAACTTTGAGCTTAGTGATGATTAATCTAAGATGAAATTCAAAACAGACAAGTTAGACTGGGTTTCCAAGCATAAAAATTTTGCTACTCAGCATGATTTCAATGGAATTATCACACCAATATATCACTGTGAAAATGTATCTACCTGTGTCTTTAAATTACTTTTATTCTGTTACCAAAGCAGGAGTTTAAGAGCTCAGAAAAAAAGAGGGTCTAAACTCTTAGATTGAATCAGAAGTGACTTTAGTAGGACTGGGAATTAACCACTTTGCGGGGGAAAAACCAAAGGCTCAATAAACCAAAGACTGCCAAATGGGTACGTATCCTAACTGCAGAGAAGATTCAGTTATAGGCCAAACTTTTTATAATATCTTGTTTGTGTGTTTAATGTGGCAATGGCCACCATCATCCCTTGAAGTACTGTAATAGACACACATGGCTCCCCTCAACACTGCTCTTGGAGTTACAGAAAGACGGATACCAAATCACATTCATTCTTGTATTGCCCACCATTATTGAACAAATAGTAGGTATTCCCATTTGTAGAACTGAAATGTATTTGTGAAACTGAATGTTCCAAATGAAGGGCTGGCTGTTTGGGGCCTTGGGCTTCAAGGTGGCTGTGTATCTTCTAAATAATTATTTTCTCAACATCTAAAGAATTTTAATTCAACAAAATTAGTCTAATGCTATAGTAGATGTTTTCAATCAATCAGAATGATCTCCTTGACTGAGTATCTTGAGGACTGGGAGGGAATGTGAAGATTTAAAACTTAACAGCTGTTGGGTGGACTTGAATCATTCTGCTTTGTGTAGCTGGAAATAAATAGTGCCTTTGGATGAGTTCTGATCCAGGATTTTAGAGTCCTGGGTGCCACTTAACCACCCCTGTCACCTCAGACATCTACGAAATGGTGACCTAACTAGCCACAACACCTCTTCTTCAGGGAGGTAAAGTTTATAAAAGAATGGTTAAAGAAATACATGTCATTTGCTAGTTCATCTTTCTCTTGGGCTTGAATTATTAGTATAAAGTAAGGATTGTATTTCTGGGTAAGGAAACAAGAACATTTTGTGAGAGTTATACCTAGAGCAACTTTTCCTCAATCATCTTTTTTCCGTCGGTAAAGTGGAAAGAACATCAACTGAAGTTGACAATGCTGAGGTAGCCAAGGAAAGCAGACATTTGAAGAGAATATGACCAAAGCCTTTGAAACCACAATTCAAAGCAGCTAATAAAAGCTATTCTTTTTCTAAAAGGTCAGCCCAAACTTCAATAAATGGGTGGAATATGCTTTTACAAACAAAAGTCTTTATGTGGAACCAGGCTGTGTTCTTAAAAATGAGTAGATGCTGAAATAATGAATGATGAGGATTGCATTTTTTTAATCTTTTTTTTGGATTGAATCTTTACTATTAAAAAAGTCTGTCATCTTTTTTATACTAGTAGCAATAAAGCATTTTAGATACCCACAGCTTGGTACCATAAAAATTAAAATTGGGCTTAGATATTTTACCTTAGTCTCACTTAATGTTATAGTGATATAGAAAATGACCAAACACTTAACGATTCTTTTCTTTTTTTAAAGAAAAGTTTGGGAATAACAATCACATAAATAACCATACTTCTGGATTTTAAAAAGTACGTAAGATAAATTTCGTTACAGGAACCTAATCCTTGTGATCGAATATTTGAGTTTTCAGATTCTTAAACCGGAAGAGTTTATAGGTCAAACAATGTGCAAATCCTATTACGCACATGAATCTTTTAAGAGGACAGTCACAACCCAATATCTGATGTTTTATTTTATACTCACCCCACTCCCACACCCTCGCTCAAAAATAAAAAGCGTATAACAAGTTTGTGTTAAGTACCCAACAAAGGCAGGCAGTCTTTGAGGGGGAAAGATAAAGCGTATTTCATATTTTCCACTACTTTTCCTCTCTCGTGAGAGGAAGCAGTGACGGGGATGGGGAAAAAAAACACCCTCACGCTCCGAATCGAATGACAAAACACGCATCTTTGTGAAGCTAGTGACCAGATGACATCTACGGGACAGCTGCATCTTCACACAAGTCATTAAGATGTCAGACAATTAGAATAAATGTTAAGCGCTGCTTCTTGATGTGGCTTGGAGCTCTGAAGAGTCGCCCCAGACCTCTCTTGGGATTTATAAAACACCGGTCGTGCTCTCGCCTCAAATATTCCCATCCCCACCGGAATGCAAGCTGCAGTGCTTTTCTGAAACGCTGCCGTGCCTTTTCTCTACTACAGAATCGGGGGCAAAAAAAGAGACCGGGGCGCCACAGGAAGAGTTCAAGCCACAAGTCTGTCCACGTTAAAGTTCCAGAAAACCGTTTCCACTCCCAACTCTTCCCTGGCAGAGAAGTTTGGGCAGCGCGCGTTCTCCCACCGCGGCTGGGATCCAGCGGAGGATACTTACTGGGCTGAGCCAATTTTGCTCTCTCTCTTCCCGAGCACTTTGGCAGGCTTGGTGTCGTCCACATCTTGCTGTAGTTCAGTCATCAGGGCCGCGTATGGAGGGCACCTTCAGACAGTCTCCTCCTCCCGCTTCCCCGACTCCCACCGTCCGGGGCGCAGGCCCAGCGAACCCGCCGCGCCCTCCCCTGCGCCTGGGCCGCTCGGCGCATCCGGGCCGGCCGCGCCGGGGGCCGCCAACCTGGACACGTTCGAGCCGGCGCGATTGGTCCGAGCTGGCGGGGCAGAGCCGGGAGGGAGGGAAGGGGAGGGTCAAAGCGAAGTGACAACCTCTTTCCCCAACCCAGGAGGCGGAGGAAGAGAAAAAGGAAACCTGTTGAACTAGTCTTGCGGGCAGAGGAAGCTAATTGGCCAAGCAGGTGAAACATATGCCTAACCCGGCGCCGTATAAGTAGCCTCCTGGTAAACTGGGCTTTTTTTCTACCCCGGCTGTAAATAGTTGGTTTGAAAAATGGGTAGCCAGCTGTAGACGCAGGAAAGGACGGGGCTGAGTGAGGCTCTCTCTCGCACAGATGCTCTTTGTGGGCTGGCCTGTGCCCCAGCCTAAATTATTCAAGCAGGGTGTAGTCTCTTTGAGGACTGCCTGTCAGATCTTAAACAATAGGTCGGTTCAGTAACTGAGGTAATAAGAGGTAGTTGCCTGGTTGACCTTTCCTAGTTGGTAGGGGCGGAGGGGGGCGTGGAGAAGCAGCCATCAAAACCTCACCAGCAACTTGCTTACTATGCGCCCAACCAATAAAATGAAGCCTCTTCTTCCCGCCTTGCTGCTTCTGTCAAGTTTTGTGTTTGAAGCATCCACGTACTCATTTAAGGAACTTTGAAACCTGCCATGTTCTAGCCATTATTCTAAACACCCATTTAGTAGAGTGGGGAAGGAGAAGAAACTTTCCTCTGCCCTTCTAGGTTCTTCTGGCTGGTCTAAGGGTTAAATTGACGTGAGATAGATTAATAGGAGAAAATCAAATTTAATTACCTGCGTCCAGGGGGCTCCCTAAGAAAATGAGGCCCAAGGACAAGTTAGGCAATCGAGGCTTACGTGCCACCTGAGAGAAGAGAATGGGGCAGGGGTTTGGGACTTCATAGCGTCGACTGAAAAAAAAAAAAAAAACCCTGCACAACCTAAAAGTTGAGAATTATGTTTTATTTGGCGGACTTGCTGAGTACTTAAGCCCAGAGGACAGCCTCTTGGATAGCTCTGATGGATTGCCCTGAAGAGGTAAGAGAGGAGCCAGGATATATATGAGTTTTGGCAACAAAAACCAGGTAGTCAAAAGATTACTGTTAATTAAAGAAAAACCAGACATCTCAAGTTAATGAATTTAGCACTCTTCTATGTATGGCGGGATGCAAGAGTCTGGGCTTATTGAAATCATTCCTTTGATATGCACCTTAACTGTCTGGGGCCAGTGTCCTGCATTTTTCCCATCCTGCATCCCCTCAGGGTGCACAGTTGTGGATGGCTCCATTGTTTGAGGGAACGAAGGCAATTCACAGGAAGATGAAAATGAGCAAATGGGGTGGCAAAAAATGTTTGCTGGGTCATACAGAAACAATGGAACACAGAGAGGAATTTCAACAAGCAGACTTTGCTAGGTTCCTCCCTGTCCACACACCTAGTTCATATTATACTGTAGCAATCTACGGTGACAGCTCCTTCCTGGAACAGGTCTTCTATCTAAATTTTTTTAGGCAGTTAGGAGAAAGTTCAAAGATTCTTCCCCAATCTTTTGGGCCTTGCTTGTTTTTAGCTTGAAATAATCTGCATGCCAAAGGGATGCATTTTGGGGTGGCAAACTTTGCTCCCCTGCAATAGCAAATAACGTATGTGTTGGTAGATTTGTAATTTGCTACAGAGTAGTTGAGAATAAGAATACCTAATATAAAACCTTATTGTTGGAGGCCTAACTTTATGGCTGGGAAAAAATTACTAACATTCTGCTCTGGGGCTGCCTTCGGATTTTCTTCTAAAATTAATTTTAGATTTAAGAATAATTACAAAGAATGTGCAACCATAGTGTTTATGTTGTGGAGGAAGAATGTCGCCTGCCAACAAGCCATCAGCTACTGGAGCCAGTCACAACACCACACCCTGAGGGAATTCAGGATGGAGAAAAGCAGGACACTGGCCCTAGGTAGTTAAGGTGCCTATTAAAGGAATGATTTCAATGAGCCCAGACTCTTGCATCTTCCCATACATAGAAAAGCACTAAGTTCATTAATTTGAGGTGTCTGGTTTTCTTTAATTAACAGTAATCTTTTGGTGTTCCAACTACCCTTTTTTGTTGTTGTTGTTTTATTTTGTTTTGTTTCACAAAAACTCCTATATATCTTGGCTCCTCCCTTACGTCTTTGGAACTGTCCCTCAGAGTGATCTGAGAAGCTGTCTCCCGGCCCACCGAATACAACATAATTCTCAATTTTGGGGTTGTGCATTTTTTTTCAGTCGACAATGTGTGTGTGTGTGTGTGTGTGTGTGTGTGTGTGTGTGTGTGTGTAAAAGAAAACACCTACTCTTCTAACTAACCTCAAACATTTTGGAGGTTCAAGTCCTTTCCAAAGTTTTCTTATTCCTTCTATGTTTACTAGCTTATATATTAGCTATTAGCTATATTAGCTGAGAAAAAAAAAAGCATCTTTTTGTAACCTGCTTGCTCCAAAATTGACTCTCATGACACCAGAAAAATAAGTAAAAGAAAAAAGTTTACAGAAATTCCATTTGAGTTGGCTTGGTCAGTTCACTCTCTCTCTCTCTCTCTCTCTCTCTCTCTCTCTCTCTCTCTCTCTCTCTCTCTCTCTCTCTCTCTCTCCCTCTCTCTCCCTTTTTTTTCCTGCCTGAGCACCACTGACCCCCTGGCTTCAGGAGCCCAGCGCGGCACGGTGGGGAAGGCTTTGGGTGACCTGGAGGCTTGGAAGCCATCTCTTTGGTGTCCATAGCTGTCACTTTTTAGGGACATTACTGAGGCCTTCAGCTTCCAGGTCCCTTCTCTAGCTCACCATCATACTCGGGGTGGGAGTGGGCTTAGAATGTCCCAAACTCTGGGTAGTGACTCTCACCTTAAAACTCAGGTGCCCTTCAAGCTACCCCCACTGCAGAACTTGGACCAGAACTGACTTTTTTGCCCCATAAGTAATATTTTTATTTCTGTAAAATATACATAATATTTATCATTTTAACCATTGGTAAGTGTACAATTTAGTGACATTAAATACATTCACAATGTATGTAACCATCACCACTATCTATACCCGAAACTTAAAAAATCACCCCAACATAAACTGTGTCTATTCAACAATAACTCCTCCTTCCCACGTTCTCCCAGGCCTTGGTAGCCTCTATTCTATTTTCTGTCTCTATGAATTTGTCTATTCTACTCCCCTCATGTGAATGACATCAGACAATATTTTTCCTTCTGCGTCTGGCTTATTTCACTAAGCATAATGTTTTCAAGATCCATCCAAGTTGTAGCATTTATTAGTACTTCATTCTTTTTTTTTTTTGGCTGAATAATATTTGTATGTATATTCCACGCTTGTTTATTCATTCATCTCTTGATGAACACTTGGGTTGTTTCTACCTTTTGGCTATTGAGAATAATTCTATTATGAATACTGATGTACAAATATTTGTTTGAGTCGAGTCCCTGCTTTCATTTCTTCTGGGTATATACCTAGCAGTGGAATTCTGGGTCTTTTGGTAGTGCTATGTTTAACCTTTTCAGAAACCATGGTCAGTCCTCTTTTGATGCGTGAGTAAGGGCAAGCGTTCATAGCTTCCCCGCATGGGCTTACAGCTCAGTTAAGGAACACTCAGTTGCCCTGAAACTTGTTCTTCAGTGTATGCGATGAGGACTTCCAGTAGTGTGGTTTTAAGTGAGAAAGGGAGAAAACAGGAAGAGGGTGGGGTAGCAAGGGATTGGAGGAGCACCAGGTGGGGAAAATAGTCAATAGCCCTTTACTAGAGTGGGGAGGAATTAGAAAGGAGCTAGTATACAACGTTATTTTACTTAGTGGCATTTGCTCGAGTTTAAAAGACATTGTCAAACAGCTTCCTAATTTGTTTATTCTTTGGGCTATTCTACAGTAAAATGGAATGCAGTATTTAAAAGGCAGCAGCAGAGCTTCCCTGGTGGCACAGTGGTGGAGAGTCCGCCTGCCGATGCAGGGGACGCGGGTACGTGCCCCGGTCTGGGAGGATCCCACGTGCCGCGGAGCGGCTGGGCCCGTGAGCCATGGCCGCTGAGCCTGTGCGTCCGGAGCCTTTGCTCCGCAACGGGAGAGGCCACAACAGTGAGAGGCCCGCGTACCGCAAAAAATTAAATTAAAATAAAAGGCAGCAGCAGTAAAATGATAGGGAAACTTCATTGTCGTGTGATAAAATAGAGACATAAGATTATGTCTAAAATACATTTTGGGGGACTCTTTGATTTGGCACCAAAAAAAAGTCCTACCCTCTATTTTTCTTCCTCCAAGCCTCTGGGAACATAATTTCGTGTTTCTGACATCAAAGTTCTAGCCAATACTTCTTCCAGTTATCGAAGCAGTTCTAGTAGAAAATGCCTAACCCATCAGGAGGTAGGGGCTTCTAGTCAACAGCTTAGAATATTGTGAACAGAGTATGTTGCCTGCCATCCCTGTTCTGTAAGGATCAAGCCATTAGCCACTGCAGGTACCCACTTACGGTGTGCCCTATGGGGAATTCAGGATGGAGAAAACCAGGAAGCTTTCTGTGCTTTGGATACTGGCCCTAGATACTAGATAGTTAAGATGTGTATCTAAGGAATCATTTCAGTGAACCCCGAATCTTGTATGTCCCCATACATAGAAAAACACTAAAATCATTAACTTGAGATATCTGTTCTTTGTGATTAGCAGTAATCTTTTGATGTTCGACTACATGTTATTTTGAGTTTTTTTTTTTTTCCCAGCAAAATACTTGTATATATCCTGGCTCCTCTGTTATCTCTTTGGAGCAGTTCCTCATTGTTATCTGAGAGACTGTCTCCTGGAACATAGTCCTCAGTAAGATCCTCGAATAAAACTCAACTTGAAACTTTTAGGTTGTGTAGTTTTTCCTCGGTCAACAATATTGATCAGATTGCGGTCTCTTTTTAACATTGATCAGTGCATCTGTCCATAGTTTTGGGGCAGAGTTCAAATATGAGTTTGGAGATTTGAGTGGCTATTTGGTTGCAATGTATGGTCAAGAAGTTACCTAATTTATAACACAGGGCGGGGTATGTGTTTATTAGCCAATATAAGTACATGTAAAGTGTCATTACATGCCTGTAATTTTATGCATATTGTCTGATGACATATGTTTTAGAAAATGTTGATGCTCTTACCAAGATGAAAACTGGAAGTGCTGTAATAAGTTAACTACGCATAATATTTAATATACATCATAAGCCAAAGAATCCAGGAACACTCTTCAGACCATTCCTGTTTTCAATTTAAGGTTATTATGCAGAGGAGAAAATGGGGAAAAAGTGAGAGAGTTCAGAAGAGAGCTATACATGGAACTTCCCTGGTGACCCAGTGGTTAAGAATCTGCCTGCCAGTGTAGGGGATACAGGTTCGAGCCCTGGGCCTGGAAGATCCCGCATGCCGCAAAGCAACTAAGCCCGTGCGCCACAACTACTGAGCCTGCGCTCTACAGGCCACGAGCCACAACTACCGAAGCCCACACACCTAGAGCCCAAGCTCCGCAACAAGAGAAGCCACTGCAATGAGAAGCCCACACGCTGCAACGAAGAGTAGTCCCTGCTCGCTGCAACTAGAGAAAGCCCTCGCGCAGAAACGAATACCCAATGACAAAGACCCAATATGGCCCAAAATAAATAAATTTATTTTAAAAAATTAAAAATTAAAAAAAAAAAGAGCTGTAGAACTTAATTATAAGACATTTTTTTAAAGTTGTAGAAATGAAAGTTGAGAAGCATTATATGCAGGGGACCTTTATTGAGTGATTTCTGTCAAATATGAGGGAAAATTTCCAAATGAATACAGCCATTAAACATTGGAATGAGAAACTCTAGTAGGCTATGGAATCTCCTACTATAGAAGCCTTTGAAAATAAAATCTTAAAAAATCAAATAGAATGGTTTTAAACCAGTATTTCCCAAGCCACGTTATACTGCAGATGGGGAAATTTGAAATACTCTATTTCTCTCTCTAGGGATGAAGCAAGAACTAAATTTAGCATCTGTGTTGAGAGGAAGAGGCAAGATTGTAAGGGTTTACTGCTCTAGGGGCAGATGGTAGTTGGGAAAAACTAGTATAAATCTGATTCTGTGAGAAAGCAGAAGCAATAAAAAACTCTTCCAGGTCAATACTCTGTTTTTATTTATTTATTTATTTTTATTTTTAAAATTTTAAAAATTTTTTATTTTTTTGCTTTACGTGGGCCTCTCACTGTTGTGGTCTCTGCCGTTGCGGAGCACAGGCTCCGGACGCGCAGGCTCAGCGGCCATGGCTCACGGGCCCAGCCGCTTCGCGGCATGTGGGATCTACCCGTGTCCCCTGCATCAGCAGGCGGACTCTCAACCACTATGCCACCAGGGAAGCTCCAATACTCTGTTTTTAAATTAAAATAAATGACACCATGTAAACAATAAATTAAAATCTACACTGAAGTTTTAAAATATATGTCTATTTTCTGTGTGGTAAATGTTACAGATCACAACAATGTGAAGTGGGGAGGCCTCTGAGACCAGCCAGGATAGTGGTTTTCACACCAGGTTCTGGGGTGACTGGTGAGGGGATGGGCCAGCATTTGAGCTTAGGTCTTCTCACTGCAGTCCCTACCTCTAACCACTACTCCAATATACAGCCTGTCCTGCTTCAGTCAGAACTCTTCCACTTGTATCTCTCTCATTTATTTCTGTTCTGTATTAGTTTCAGTTTGAGGGAAGGGGTTGTCTGCCACACATCCCACAGAATTAAAATATCAAATCCCTGCCATCATTTTTCTGAGCCCGAGCTTCAGAGAGTTTAGTGACTTGGCCAAAATTACAATGGTCCCATGAGGATGAAGACCCAGCTTTTCTGACTCCCAGTGGGTGCTTATAAAGGGTAGTAGGAAAGTGAACAGGGCAAACAAAGCTTATTAATGGCAGAGACATGTGCCTTAGAGGAGAGTGTGTGTGAGAGGGGCAAAGCCCAAGGATCCTTAGACATATGTAGTATTTGTGGAGAAAGAAATGTTTGAATCTAGAACTACCTTTGGTGGCTACATTTTGCAGTTATCTATTGCTGCGAAACTAACCACCTCAAATCTTGGTGGCTTAAAACAATGATGTATTATTTTCTCTTATGGTACGGTGGATTGATGGGGCTCAGCTGTATAGTTCTCATTTGAGGGCTCTCATGCAGATGCAGTCAGAGGGCCCCCAAGGTTGGAGTCATTTGAATGCTCTTCTGAGCTGGATGTGCACCCTCATATCTGATGCTTCAGCTGAGATGGCTGGAACAGCTGGGGACTAGCTGAGCATTTTAGTCTCTCTGCATGGCCCCCCACATGGCTAGCTTGGGCTTCCTTACAGCATGGCAGTCCCAGTATAGTTGGACTTTTTAACTTGGTGATTGGCTTCCTCCAGAGCATGTGTTCCATGATATCAAGATGGAATCTGCAAGGCTTCCTATGAGATAGCCTAGGACATCAGGTGTCTTCACCTCTGCTGTATTCTGTTAGTCACAGGTGAGCCACAGGGCCAGCTCAGGTTCAAGGCAAAAGAATCACCCAAGGTGTGAATACCAGGAGTGCAGCTCACCGTGGGCCATTTTTGGAGACCAGCTACCACAGTGCAGATAAGAGATTAGGTCCTCTGACTCCAGACACTTCGTCACTGGGCATGTGAGTAAGTGGGCATTTCTAATAGCACTGTTCTAAATGTGTGAGATATAGAAATGGACAAAACAAGCAAAAACCCATACTGTGGTGGCTCTTACATTCTACTTTTTTTATCAAAAATAAAAAAGTAACACATAAATAACACAGTTTCAACAGATAAGAGATATAAAGACAATAAAATAGAACATCAGGGAGAGTGAGGGAGGTCTGTTTTACATAGGATGATCAGGGAAGCCTCTTTGACAGGTGACATCTCAGCTGAGACTTAAAGGAGGGGAAGAAGGAAGCCATGTGAAGTCTGGGAGCAAAGCTTACCAGTCAGAGCAAAGGGCATGGGGAAAGACCTCCAGGCAGGGCTGAGCTTGGCATATGCTAGGGAACAGCAAGAAGGCCACTGTTCTACACCGTGCCTGGCGTATAAGGAGGGAAGAGAAGGTTGTGGGAAATGGTCCAAGAGAGACACTATCTCCTCTGCCCATTTGTTTATTTTCTGTCCTCTCCTACAAGAATGGAATCTTCTCAAAAATAAAGGACTTGTCTGTTGTGTTAGCCACTGTACCCACAGCGCCTGGTTCATGTTAGATGCTCAATAAATATGTGTTGAATGAATGAATGAATTGTTGGGTGATTGTTTCCAAACAGTGGTTCTCAACCATACTCATCTGGAACTCTAGCTGACCTAAGATGTTGATTTGAATAATATTGGTCTTTTTTTTTTTTTTTCACTTATCAGGGGGAAAAAAAGAGTGCATGAAAAAGAAATATAACTTAAATCTCTCCTAAGCCCTCCCTCCCAGTTTAGAAAGGAAAACCTTTGGCCTGTGTTACTTCTCACTTGTCTGCTAGTTGAGTGCAAATGCTTCAAACAGGTCAGAGAGGTCCCATGACTCCCACATGGTCTAGCTCCAGAGCAAGTCCAAGAATTACTGTTTATAACCCACAGGCAACACTTTAAAGTTATGGAATCGTTCATATTTTCTTAGAGAAACATCCATACAGCTACTTCCTTTCCCTGTTTTGGGAACTAATGGCCAATATGAGGACTGACTGGCCTTTCTCTTTCCTTGCACCCTGGTTTGGCATGTTCTGTTTTCCTCCCTGTGAAATGTTTTGACAAGGCAGTCCATGCAGGGCAATCAGCACATTGTTTTGAAGCAGGTAATATTTAATTATTGTTAAAGTAGTTTCTGCAAGTTACATTTTTCTTTATGTCACCAATATTGCACACTTTTAATTGCTTTTCATTCTTTTTTTACATACTTTCATATTTTCTGACAATTCCTATTAGCATTTTGTTATCTTCCAATCTGTTCTCTATGTAGCAACATTCATTTAAAAAATTTATCCGGGGCTTCCCTGGTGGCGCAGTGGTTGGGAGTCCGCTTGCCGATGCAGGGGACGCGGGTTCGTGCCCCGGTCCGGGAAGATCCCACATGCCGCGGAGCGGCTGGGCCCGTGAGCCATGGCCGCTGAGCCTGCGCGTCCGGAGCCTGCGCTCCGCAGCGGGAGAGGCCACAACAGTGAGAGGCCCGCGTACAATAAAAAAAAATAAATAAATAAAAATAAAAAATAAAAATAAAAAATTTATCCAACAAATAACCTGGCAAAGAAGGAAGATGTGAAAAGGAAACAACAAATACCTCAGGCAAATAAGAAAGTTTTTCTATTTCTCTCAAATAGCTACATATTCACTTTGCTTTTATTTTGTGACTGAACCTTATAAATAGACCCTACATTGGAGGCAAATTGTGCAGTCTGTCCTCCCTCCCTCCCTCCCTTCCTTCCTTTCCTCCAATCAACACTTTTTTGATGCCTTTTATGTACCAGGCTATACTCTGGGTGGTGGAGATATAAAAATAAATAAGCACCTGCTTGCTATAAGTGAGTTTGCAGTCCAATGGGAGAGTTCAATATACAGATATTTACAAAACATACGTACACAGAACCGTAGTCATAAACTGCCACATTCATATGTCACAACCAGACACTTGGACCAAGTAACATCATGCTGTAAAATGGTGGGAGGGGCGGGAGATGGCCCTTTGTGGTTTTTTTTTTTTTGCGGTACGCGTACCTCTCACTGTTGTGGCCTCTCCCGTTGCGGAGCACAGGCTCCGGACGTGCAGGCCCAGCGGCCATGGTCCACGGGCCCAGCCACTCCGCAGCATGTGGGGTCTCCCCGGACCAGGGCACGAACCTGTGTCCCCTGCATCGGCAGGCAGACTCTCAACCACTGCGCCACCAGGGAACCCTGAGATGACCCTTTGATTCTTCAGGTTCTACTGCTTTGGGTCACACATGAGCCACCCCCTCCTCCTGCCCCTCCCCCCAGACATCTGCACAACTTATTGAAAAGGCCCTAGGCTGGAAGTCAGGAGGACTGGGCTCTAGTCCAAGCACTTTGCTTGGTGCCAGAATATGAATCTATTCATGAAACACTGCATTGAAGTAACAGAACGCTGGCCTCAAGGGAAGGACCCTAAACCTCATGGTTATAGCTACATCACTTTCTGCCTTACAGAGACTAACTGTAAGAACTGGGGGGAAAACAAAACAAAACATCTTTTACACAGAAATGTTGCATTTACCAATTGCAAAATGACAATTTTAAATAAATTTCATGAGGAGAGAGTAATTATGGAAATCTATTCCTTTGGGAACCTAAGGCCTTGACCTCCTTCCTGTAGGACTTTGTGCTTCTTTGCATTCGTTTCTACTTTTAAAAGCATACCAGATGAAAACAGAATGTTTCCCTGTGTGTTAGGATCACAGGCTAATTAAAATCAGAATTTAATTTTTATTTTTAGTAGTAGTCAGCAAAATGAAAAGTTCATCCTTTCTCCATATCAAAAAATATATAAGTTCTTTAATAAGACACATAATAGAGGGAGATTCAGACATTGGAAATGCTTGGTGCTATAGAGTCCCAATCCCCCAGATTTCAAAAAAATCTTGTATAAATTTGTAGTAGACACTGCAAAGAAACAGGAGATGAGAGTGCTGGTGGGAATGGTCTTGGTTCCTAGCTTCTCAGTTGTCCACCACCCCATCCCCTGCACCAGGTGGTCCTACAGTATTTGCTTTTCTGCTATCGGTGTCCAAGGGTTTTCCCGTGGTATCCTGTCAGTAAACAAATCCCCTTGTTTGAACTAGCTGAGTGAGTTTATCTGGCAATTAGAGCCCTGGGAGGAGTGGAGGAGGAGTCCGGTTTCAGACTGATCTTGGAGTCCTAATATGCATCATACTACCTTGGATGAATTTCTTAACCTCCTCTAAGCCTCAATTTCGTCATCTGTGGGAAAAGAATGGGAATAGCAGTAGTATCTATCTTATAGGACCACTGGGGAGTTTAAAGAGCAAATATATATATAAAGGAATTAGTACACTATGCAGGTACATAGTAAGCACTCAAGTCATATAAACTACTAATTATCATTATTACATTATTACTGACCAGGATAATATTTTACCAAATTGAGGGTATTGCCCTCCCTTAGTTCATCAGCCCTCAGTATGTAAAGACAGTGTGTGGAGTATTGTTACATGCTAGACAGATTTACAAAAGCTAGAGATGTAACTTCTTCTGAGTCCTCAGCCCTCTTCAGGTTGATTTCCTTATGTCAGAAGCTGAGGCTACATCCTTATATCAGTGGCATTGATATGTTTAACTTGCTGGAACTCAGCTACAGTCTCTCATGTGTCCCTGGGTTTTTTTTTTTTCTCTCTCTCAGATGTCTTTGCCACTGTAAAAGCTTTAGCTTAACCATTAAAGGAGACATTGGAATTGAGAGTTAATCAATATGAACTCTCATGGACTGGAGGCTTGTGATAGCTAAGGTGACTGACTGTGTGTCCTGGTTTGCTTGGGTCAGTCCTGCAGTTCTGGCATAATTAGGATAGTGCCCCTTTCACTCTCAGAAGGTGTCCCTGTTTGGATAATTTACTGCCAGCCAATGCATAGTACTGGCCGAAGTGAAATGTCATGTTAGTTCAGTTGTTGGGCTAGGCATCTAATGACCCGGACTCTTGGATCTGATTGTCTTGCTGCTCAGTAGGGTACCCTCTGTCACTCACTGTACTCCCAGATTTATTAAATGACCTGAAAGTTACAGAACGCTGGGGTGAAAATCAATGTATGCAAGAACGTCAAATTACCACAGTTACTTGAAAAATAACTCAAAGCCCAGGCTCCATTGGTGTCAGATCAGGGGCATGTGCAGAGTTGATAGCTTCATGACCCAACCAAGAGTTTAGGTCTAAGGGACTCTCCGTTATTACTTATCTTGGCTTTGCTAACCACAAGGCAGAATTTTTGCTTAGACCTAACTGAGTCAACACTTATGTTGATACTGAGGTTGTAAACAATCTGATTTAATTCTCCAGATGCTTTCTTTAACCATTTTGCTCTAGAAGAAAGAAATGGGTCATATGACTCTTCTACAGTAAGAATTTGAAGGCTGCTGCTTCTCTGAAGCTGCAGGCTACGGTTTTCAGTTTACCACCTAGTGAGCTAATTCCTTAGATCCTTGGGTACCTAATGGTTAGTAAACCGCCAATGTAAACTTTGTAAAGAAAAACTCTAGCACATACCAGAAAACAAAAAAAAAAATCAGGTTTAGGATTCCTTTACTTTTTCATTTATCATTTTCTATTTTTGTTACCTGCCTTATTTAAAATGTGGATAGTGGTTACCTTGCAGGTATGGACTAGGAAGTGGGTAGACGATCAAAGGCGCTAGAAATGTTCTATATGTTGATCTGGGTAGTGGTTATGTGGGCGTATGCATATGTAAAAGTTCTTGAGTGTAAGCATTTTAATGTATTTAAGTTAAACCTCAGTTAAAAGAAGTAAAAAGAAAAGCCTCAAATCTTTTTAGCCAGAGCTGGTTAAAAAAAATGTGTCCTGGTTAATAAAATAATAGAAAGAATAAACGAAACACCTACTTACCTAAAGTTTTTATATCTTTTTTTTCTCTTGGATATCAATATGATCTTTGTCTCTTTACTTTTTTCTATGGATATATATATCTTATTATCTCTGTCTTTGATAATTAAACTGCAAATTATGACAAAAGAGTTTTTGGATAGACTTTTTCTTTCTACTTCCATTCACATGTTTATTTCAGTATGTGACATTACAAAGTTTTAAATACAAAGTATTAAACTTTTAACTATGCACTTTTTGCATAACCCATGAAATAGCTACCAAAAGCTTCCTGAGCAATATCAGTCACAGCTTATGAATAGTATGTAGCTTCACCTCTTGATTTCCAGTTTATCATGGGACTGTTTAATAAGTTAGTTGAGTTATATGATCAAAAGGATCAAGAGAAGCAAATGGCATTTACTATAAAATAAATGCTCTGCAAATTAGAACAGATAATTTAGAAAATATTTGATACCCTCAAATATCCTCTTTTGTTTTGCTATCTACCCCCAAATGGTACTCTACTAAGGTGTAGCCAGCACACAATGATCTAAGATTTAGGTCAGTTCAAGAACTGAGATTATATTCAGTTAAAGAAAAAGTAAGGAGTAAGGAGAGGCTACAATTAATCGAGTGCCTTCTAGGTACCATACACTGTGCCTAGCATAGACTAGTTAATCTTTACAACAACCCCATGAGGATTTTCTTATTGCATCAATGAAGAAACTAGGTTCAGAAAAAGTAAACAACTCTACAAAGATCGCACAGCTAATAATTCAGTTGTGTTGATTTCTGAAGCTTGCTCTTTTTGTGCTATCTCTGGTGGTGCCACAAGAGGCGAATTCTGAAGTGATTAAAAGATTCAAAGGGCCTTTGAGATAATCTCATCAGTTCCACTTGTTTGGAGGTAAGAAACTGGGTCTAGGGAGGTTATATTGTGTCCATCTGGGCAACACACAGCTCAATTGCCATTTCCTCCTGGAAGCTCCCTTTACTTCTCTCCTCACCTCCCCACCTCATCCTGCCCCACCAACCTACCATAGTTAGAATTAAAATCCTTTGTATATATTTTGTGGTATGCAAGGGTGAGTGGCTTCTGGAGCCTGGATTTAAATCCCTGATCTACTATTTATGAGCTGTGTGACCTTGAGTAAGTTACTCAACCTCTCTGAGCTTCAGTTTCCTCATTGTGAAAAAGAAGAGAATAATAGTGCCTGTCTCATAGAGTGGGTGTGATAATTATATGAATTAAAACATGGATAGCCCTTCCCCTCATCAACCCATGCTGGACATGTGCAGTGAGCAAGCAATTTTATTATAAGACTTTGAAATTTTGTTGTTATTTATTGCCACAGTACAACCTAGCTCACATGCTTCAGGATACCTCTGGTCAGTCTCTATATACAAGACCTTTCTTCAAGACCATGCATACATTCACTAACGGTGGAAAGAAACAGGTAGATTTATATTTATGATATGTTTCATCTGCTTGATTTACAAGTGGAACAATTGGACATGTGATTAAAAGATTCATTGGATCAGATCATACTTTCCCTTTCTCTTTCCCTTTAGAAGACTACTAGTGATAGACATTATAGAAATTTAAGGACCCTGGAGACACAGAATCAGTCTCTATCAGAAAAACAAACTAACAAACAGAAAAGCCATGGATAGCCCTTTAGAATGGGGTGTGGCATGTAATAAGTGTCTCATGAATGTTAGCGATTAGTTTTTGTTATCATGCTGCATAATACTTCTATCTTGATTTATTGTTACATGTGTACAGGCTCGTCTTTCCAGTGGGATTGAGATGGTGTCTGGCACATCTTGATAATTCTCCCCTCAGTGCCAAGATCAATGTTTAACAATTCTATACATGGAACAAAAGCCCCTTGGATTGATTTCATTTACCTAGCTAATGACTTTGCAAATCTTCCACATTTTCCAAATTTCACTAGTTAACGACTCTGTCAAGTGCAGAATCCAAGCCTCCCAAACATTATTCTGCTACACTTGACAATCCTGATTATTGATTTCCCAGCTGGCATTTATCCCCGGGATTCCTCATTGCTTTTGGAAATCTAAAAGGACAGGGGTAGTTGCATATGCCCATGATTCAATTCAAGAATTAGTTATTTCTGTGTTGTTCCTTTAGGGGATTAACATCAAGCATGGACTGCCTTTCTAGCCTTGCTATTATGTGGTTGATGCAAACTGGGCTAATCTAACAAGCAAGTAAATTCTAACGTGCTTCCTACCGGCAGCTTCTCATTTCCGTCGCACTGTTTCTTCAACTCCCCCTTCGAGCTGCCAGGAGGACAAGTAAGGCATTTATCTCTTTTCGCTTCCCTTCACATTCCGCTCTCTAACATATATTCCCACCACAGAGAAGTCCAAGGCTTCCTTTCCTTGAGCTGTATTGAGACTGTGGAATCTTGAAATTTCCCGATTTCAGGGAAGGTTGCTATTGGTTTTTGATTTCCAGTCAGAAAATTTTACCTCGGCATTTCAGTAGCACGAGACTATTGTTTTCCAAAGTATGATATGTGGAACGTCGTGACAAGCTTTCTAAAAATGTGGACTGCCGCAATCGGACATTAGCATTCCATCCTCTTCTGGCAGAGTAGTGGATGTTTTTTTTTTAAATGACAAGTTCAGCGCTATTGTTTTAAGATTCAAATATTGTTTAGCGTCTCTGAGTTTTGGAAAAATAATGCTGTTATTCCACCAATTTCGTAAGTTGTTCCCTTCCAGATAGCCACTTCCTTATTAGCAAAACCTGGGGGATGATATTATATTTAAAAAGCCTCCCTGACCTTTGCGAATGTTTGGAGACTTTTGAGTCATTCAATGTGAATCTTTTGGTGTGTCAAACTTGATATCAGGAAATATGAAGCTGCTTTTAAATAAGATAAAACTCATCATGCAAATGTTTTGATGTATAAAGTTACAAGAGAAATGTAACTTTATTGAATATTAATTTTACATTAAGATGAGTTTACTTCTAGAAGAGAGAATAGGCAAAACATTCTCTGACGTAAATTGTACCAAGGTTTTCTTAGGTCAGTCTCCCAAGGCAATAGAAATAAAAACAAAAATAAACAAATGGGACCTAGTCAGACTTACAAGTTTTTGCACTGCAAAGGAAACCATAAAAAAAAAAAAATGAAAAGACAACTTATGGAATGGGAGAAAATATTTGCATATGATCCAACTGACAAGAGCTTGATCTCCAAAATATACAACAGCTCATACAACTTAACAACAACAACAGAAACAACCCCATCAAAAAATGGGCAGAAGACCTTAATAGACATTTCTCCAAAGAAGGCATACAGATGGTCAGTAGGCACATGAAGAGATGCTCAACATCTCTAATCATTAGAGAAATGCAAATCAAAACTACAGTGAGGTACCACCTCACACCAGACAGAATGGCCATCATCAAAGAGTCTACAAACAATAAACGCTAGAGAGGGTGTGGAGAAAAGGGAACCCTCTTGCACTGCTGATGGGAATGTAAAGTGGTGCAGCCACTGTGGAAAAGAGTATGGAGGTTCCTCAGAAAACTAAAAATAGAATTATCATATATGCTCCAGCAATCCCACTCCTGGTCATATACCTGGACAAAACTGTAATTCAAAAAGATACATGCACCCCCTATGTTCATAGCAGCACTATTTACAATAGCCAAAACATGGAAACAACCTAAATGTCCATCGAAAGATGAATGGATAAAGTAGATTTGGTACATGTATACAATGGAATACTACTCAGCCATAAAAAAGAATGAAATAATGCCACCTGCAGCAACATGGATGCAACTAGAGATGATCATACTAACTGAAGTAAGTCAGAAAGAGAAAGACAAACACCATATGATATTACTTATATATAGCATTTAAAATATGGCACAAATGAACCTATTTACAAAACAGAAACAGAATCACAGACATAGAGATCAGACTTCTGGTTGCCAGAGGGGGATGTGGGGAGGGAGAGGGATGGACTGGGAGTCTGGGGTTGGTAGATGAAAACTATTACATTTAGAATTGATAAACAACAAGGTCCTACTATATAGCACAGGGAACTATATCCAATCTCCTGGGATAAACCATAATGGAAAAGAATATTAAAAAAAGAATGTATGCATGTGTATAGCTGAGTCACTTTGCCGTACAGCAGAGATTGGCACAATATTGTAAATCAGCCAAACTTCAATTTAAAAAAAAAAATGAGTTTACTTTAGTCCGTATTGCATATTTTTTCCTGCTGTCTCTCCCCCTAGTGTCTAAACTGTGTGAAGGACTGGTTCATTGTCTCTTGTTGAGCCCTCTAGGTATTCCTAGTACCTATGATTAGTGCTCAGTAACTATTTCTTGAACAATAAATGATGACAATTAGAAAAACACTACATATTACAGGGAACATCCGATGTAGAAATGCATTGTGTTCTAAATGGCATTTTGCATTTCACTATTTGGGATGCAGAATATATTTTCTCATATTAAACAGTAATTTGAAAGAACTTAGATCCCTAGATTCACTCCCGAAGTTGAGCTTATCCCATATTGTAAATCTATTGTTTTAGCTATGCTAGGAGCAAACATTTTTGGGGTTAGCTCAGGAATCAAATCATCCTTTTAAAACTTGTTTATATGGTGATGGAACTTCTTATCCTACAGTGAACTCTGCACTGAATTCAAGAAGAGGTTTCCCTCTATGTAGTTTCCTTCCTGGGGGAATATCAGTCAAAGGTGTCTGGAGAGATGAGGAACTCGCTGTTGAGGGGTAAACATTGTCTTCTCCAGGGCTTTGGGGGAGACGCTACCCTAACTCCTGGCTCTACAGAGGTACTCTCTTTCCATTAAATTCCCCACTCAATTATGAGGACTTCTAATCTCTATACGTGACCTTCTCCTTTTAGCCACACATCCTGTATAAATACTTCAGCCCCCTGAGGAAAATAGTAAAAAAAAAAAAACTCTGGAACTAATTTTAAAGCCACTACAGATCTACAGGCCTTTATCCAAAACCCATGAAGACAGGTGTACTTTGTAATTCAGAGAGATTTTTGAATTTTAGGAAGGCAATATGACACATAAGCTGCATGTTATATAATATCCGCAGCTTGTAATTCAACACAATAATATTTCTTCAGATAAATGTGTGAATATTCCCACTAAGTGAGATAAATAGATATTGCTTATAGCCTTTTATCACTTCAATTCAGATTCTGCAAGCAAAGTCATAAATGTTTTTTTTGGTTTCCAGAGCTCTTTCTAACTCAGAACTGCTGGTAGGGGATTGTGGAGCTGTAATACCGGAGAAATTATGTCTCAAAAAAGAGGTTGCCCCCATCCCAGAATCCTGGACTGGGTTCTCAAGAAGCAGGGCTCCTACTCCGGGAAGATTAGAATTACCTCGTTTGAGAAGGCTGGCATAGCCCCTGGGATGGTATTTACCAATGCCTCCTAGCTCAGCCAACCCTTGGACTAATTAGCCATAGTTTGTTGCTAGTAGGCCCATTGCTTATGAAGCCAGGCTTTCTGAGTTGGCCGAAAGAACTGTCATACTTAGAGAGAAGACTTCTTTCCACTTGGGGAAGGTTGACAGGAAGGCACAGGGATGGCCCTGGCCCCCAGTGGGGATGGTGGCAGAAGCCCCACAGATACATGTAAAGGGGGGGAGGATGCTACTGAAGGTGCTGGAGGGGAGGGCCAATAGTGGGGCAGGGTGGGCCCTGAAACCTGACTCCCCTGGGATCCCCACCTAGCTCTGGTTGTCCCTATGGCTGGTTCAGCAGTCACAAAATAGTGACCCTCAGCTAAATATGACCAACCAGTGTGTTTTGTCAGAATTCTGAAAGCCTAACAGTGAACTGGGAACTTTCCAATTTGCTGTTGGCCCAATGGTCCTTATTATCTTACTTCCACGATTTACACATTTGTGCCATCTGCTGGGATTAGAGTGTCTGACCTCAGCAAATGACAGTGGGGTCATGTGGGTTACCTCAGTATTTAGTTTTCTGAGCTTAACCAGCAGCAGAGATATCTGGACTATTTTGAGTAGATATGGTCTACCCAAGACAGGCCCTTAGAAAACTGTATAGTAAAGTATCATCGCTCTATTTGATAGTAAACTTTCCTGTTTAAGTACCAGTAAAGAAGATCTGAATCTGGAAGTTTCCATAAAACATTCCCTCTCATTCTAGAAACTGAATAGCAGGCTCTGTCCTGCTGCTTTTGACTTTTCAGTCCCTGACATTTTTTTTTTCTTCTCTTTTAAACTTCTGGCATTCTAGCATTGATTAATACATGGTTTGCTAATAGATTTTTGGGGGGATTAGTTAGCAATAAAAAAAAAGCTTTAAAAAAAGTGAAATGAAATGAACTGAGCTTTTGTTAGTGCCAGTGTATTTTCCATGAAGGCATGTTTGTGAATTCTCTGTTGCCTGGAGCCTTGCTGGGAGGTTCAGTGAATCTAACCTGGAATTTCCCCAGAGCTTCTCTCCTCTGCATCCTGTCAAGCTAGGCAAACTCAAAGGGGCCTTTTAGCTACAACAGGTCATTTTTCCAAAACATCATGTGATCCAACTCTAAGATCATAGTTGTCAAATACAGATCAAGATAAAGTAATCATATCTTGAAATGTGCTGATTAGGTAAGTAATTAGAAATGAACTTCAATAATTAAAATTAATAGGCAAGAATAGATTGTACTTAACCACCTTTGTTTATTATGGAATTTAATTCTGAGACTAAATGTTAACCATTAAAAAAAAATCCTTCTCTTCAATATATACCAGCCTGGGTTTCTTTCCTAATTACAAAATACTGTTATTCCATTTTTCCAAAGGAAAACTATTTTCTAACCACGAAAGATATATAACTCTATTATGAGAACAGTAACCAAGATGATTCTAAATAGCTCACTTTAGGAAAATGGACTTGAGGCTCCTTCATTAATGTACTTTGGAGACCCACAGTTATAACTCTAATGGCTTTATCCCAACAGTATCCTAAATATTCTTTATGCTAACCTTAAGCTGTTTCATAGCTAAGGGTTATTAATCTGGCTGGCTCATTCTTGGTAAGAATAAAAACATATTTGGGGCTCTTCAAATGTAGAAAAGAAACCATGGGTTTTACTTCATAGAATCAGTATCTTGAGATTAGGAAAAACTTCTTTTCTAGATGTATGTTTGAGTCCCCTCTACACTTCTGACCCAATCACCCCACCAGAATCTAAGTGGGATGAGAGCAGGAACCCTGGCTATTTCATTCACCTGTGTGTAGCTTATGTTGAGCTTTCAGAGTAATTATTTTATAAAAGGAATGCAGAATGTTGAATGAAACTATCAAAGACTTGAAAACCTCTGGGAACAAGGAACTCATTACTGTTCAAAGCAGCCCAGTTCATGCCTGGACAATTCTGGTTGCTCAGAGCTCTCTTTTGCAATGATTGGACTGTCATCTCTTCCCATACATTTGTTCCATTTTAGCCCTTCAGGCTGCACAAACTTGCTCTACCACGTACCAAACATATAAATATCTGAATTGACCCTCATGCCCCACTCTCTCCACCTGGCCTCTGAGCTTTGCTTCTGCAGGCTAATATCCCTAGTTCTTTCACAAGCCGCATAGATCTGAGTGTCCCCATGTGTTCTCAGATATTCCCCTCTGAGCATGCTCTAGATTATCGCTTTTAAGTAGGCAGGATGGTCAGAGAAGGCCTGACCTGCATAGGATGGTTACCTTCTGCATTCTAGAGTCTATTGATGATTTTTGATATCAAATTAACTTTTTAATTTTTTGGAGGAATCAATTTTTTCAGCTTTTCAGAGAGAACTTCTAATTCAGTCTTAGCAAACCCTACCTAAACGGCAAGCAAATTAAATGGGAGGTAATTATTATCTTGGAGGCAGGTTTAGCCTGCTAATGGTTCATCTGTTGTGTCTTGTTTCCAAGGTGACTTATTTGGATTCAAGATAATTTGGCTCTTTGTGAAGATTAGACGTAGAGAGTTAGATGGAGCATCTCTCCCTGGGTGATCTCTGCCAGGAATGTTTCCTCCATGGCAGCCAAGCCAATCATTGGGACTGCCAAGTCTGATTCTGGGAAACTAAGGTCTCCCCATGTGGTTGCCTGATAGTTAAGGCAGAACTCTGAAGATTTTGAAAGGCTGCTGCTAAAAAAGAATTTACTATATATTTTCTCATAGGGCTAAAGGTACAATTTAGCAAAAAGAATTTATTGATTTTCATGAACTTTGGTATTGACTGAAGATAATTTTTAAATCAAACTATTAACGTGGAAGATGCAGGTACATGTATATGCAAATATACAGGCATTTTTACTAGAAATAATTAGTGAGATAATATGTTTACATTTGGGTAGAGAAAATTGTAAAAGAAAACAAATTTTTTGAAGTTATTTGAATCCTCTGAAATTATAGTCAGTTTAAAATTTGGGGGGAGGTAGGGATGATGAAAAGTGGGAGTAGAAAGAGGAGGAAGCTGACGGGCGAAGGCAGGGAAGGGGAAAGGAGCGGGGGGTGTAAAAGGGAAAGGGGACAGAGAAGGCAGAATGTTTAAGAATTTCCAAGTGGCCACAGAATCGCTACCTGTTTCCTTGTGTGCACTTTGAGTCGTGCACTATGATATATTTAGTAACTCACTGGGCAAAGTTAAATAATTCTTATGTAATAGAAATTTATTGTTTTGGGGAAAAAATCCCTTCCACTTCCTGGTTTGAATGTATTCTAGTTGATTTATGGTGGTTATTGGTTCCAAAAAGAGCTGGGAGAGCCAACAGATCCTTTCATGCTTCCATGAGATAAAAGGTAATTCTTAGTATTTGCAGGAAAAAAAAGTCCTGCAAATAAATTAGAGTCCTCCTGCTGAGGGTTTATTTCTCAAGGTTACATCTTTGGCCATCACATCTGGGCTAATGAGAAGAGCTGGGCTGACAGGACACGGAAGCAACCTAAATATTCATCAACAGAGTAATGGATAAAGAAGATGTGGCACATATATACAGTGGAATATTACTCAGCCGTAAAAGGAATGAAATTGTATCATTTGCAGAGATGTGGATGGACCTGGAGAGTGTCATATAGAGTGAAGTAAGTCAGAAAGAGAAAAACAATTATCATATATTAATGCATATATGTGGAATCTAGAAAAATAGTATAGATGATCTTATTTGCAAAGCAGAAATAGAGACACAGACATAGAGAACAAATGTATGGATACCAAGGGGGAAAGGGGGTAGTGGGATGAATTGGGAGATGGGGATTGACATATATACACTACTGTGTATAAAATAGATAACTAATAAGAACCTACGGTAGAGCACAGGGAAATCTACTTGGTGCTCTGTGGTGACTGAAATGGAAGGAAATCCAAAAAAGAGGGGATATATATATATGTATGGCTGATTCCCTTTGCTGTACAGTAGAAACTGACACAGCAGTGTAAAGCCACTACACTCCAAAAAAAAACCCAACAACAACAGCTGGGCTGATAAATATTTCAAGGGTGTGTCATAAACTCTGTTCTTGGTGATAACGATTTCAGCATCTGTTCATCTGGGAGGATTCTTCCTTGAATACCAGGGCCAAAAGGTAAGAGTCAAAGAATTTGTAATTCAGCTATCCTTCTTTCTACTGCTCCTCCAGAAGATGTGCTGATGCCAGGAAAGGAACAAGGGTTTACTTGGAGGGCTGGAGAGTAGAAGGCCATAATGGTGGTAATAGATGGACTTAAGCTAGAAACTCTTGGGACCACTTCAAAGTGAGTAGGCCTAATTGGCCCTAAGACTATTGAATCAGTCCTCTGGCCAGGTTTGTGGGTGTCAGCAGACTTCTGACTTGAGAACCAAACCTTACAGTGTCCCCCTGGCTCTGAAACCCTGCTGAGTCTATTCCAGAATCTCTTAGTCCTCTTCCTCTTTTCCTCGAGGATCTGTTCTTGAGGGAAAGAGAACAGATGGTGACTGGATGGTGACTCTGAGATCTTCATTTTCCACCCCTGTGCACAGAAGAGGTAACACAGCAGGCCTGAGACTGGTCTTCTAAGAAAGACCTGTTGGCAAGGTTGCCTCTTAGCTGGCATTTTGGAACTTGGATTCTGGGGTGTTCCCACTGTTCCCCAACTGATAAAAGTGGCTCCATCAGCCTAGACTATGCAAATAATATGATTTATACCCATCATCTGCTTTTTTTCTGGGAGTTTAAATTTGGAGTATGTACTGATACTAGGCAGAGGATGCCTACATGACCAGTTGCCAATAAAAACCTTGGGTCCTGAGTCTCTAATGGGCTTCTCTGGGCACATCATATACAGGTTGCTACATTTTGGTTGCTGGGGGGAGAAGTGCATTCCCTGTGACCCTCCATGGGAGGGAGAGAGCGCGAGGAAGCCTGTACATGGATTCCTGACTCCACCTGCATCTTTTTCCCTTTTGGCCCAACTTACTATGTCACTGTAATAAATCTTAGCCATGTGTACAGCCATACGCTGAGTTCTGTGAGTCTTTTTGTGAATCTCTGAGTGTGGGGTGGTCTTGGGGACCTCTGACGCAACTCCCTTTCCTACAGTACTCCTACATCCCTATCCTAACCCTACACAGTTCCAGTGAAAGGGTAAAAGGGAAGCATTTTTTAAAAGTTAAATGGCAAATAAAGAAAATATTGATCTAGAAGATCTGGTTCAATAAAAACATGCCAATCCTTTTGAAAGTCAGGAAGGCATATTTATCAGTCATGGAAAACTTATTTACACACTTTGTACTTACAGAATATGAACTTTCAAAAAAAAGAAATGATTTCTTATGATCTCTCACTAGCATTTTACAAAATAACAGCTTAATTGACATATAATTCATATACCATAAAGTTCACTCTTTTGAAGTCTATATAATTCAGTGGTTTTAGTATCACTAAACAGAGTTGTGCAACTGTCACCATTAATTCCAGAACATTTTCATCAGTACAAAATGAAACCTGTAACCATTAGGAGTCAATCCCCATTTTCCCTTCTCCCTAGCCCTTGGGAAACCCTAACCTTTTCTATCTCCATAGATTTGCTTCTTCTGGACATTTTGTATAAATGGAATGATGTGGTCTTTTGTGACTAGCTTCTTTCATCCATGTCATGGCATGTAACAGTACTTCATCCCTTTTTATGACCAAATAATATTCCATTCTGTGGATATCCCACATTTTCTTCATCAATAGATGGACATTTGCGTTATTTCCCCTTTTTAGCTATTATGAATATCCATGTACAAGTTTTGGCCTGGACACATGTTTTCAGTTATCTTGGGTATATACTTAGGAGTGGAATTGCTGGATCATATGGTAATTTTATGTTTAACTTTTAGAGGAACTGCCAAACTGTTTTCCAAAGTGGTTGTACCATTTTACACTCCCAATAATGTATGAGGGTTCCAGTTCCTCAAACATGCTCACCAACACTTGTTATTTTCTTTTTTGAGTATAGTCATTCTACTAGATGTGAAGTAGTATCACATCGTGGGGTTTTTTTTTTAGATGTTGGGGGTAGGAGTTTGTTAATTAATTTATTTATTTTTGGCTGTGTTGGGTCTTTGTTTCTGTGCGAGGGCTTTCTCTAGTTGCGGCAAGCGGGGGCCATTCCTCATCGGGGTGCGCAGGCCTCTCACTGTCGCGGCCTCTCTTGTTGCAGAGCACAGGCTCCAGACGCACAGGCTCAGCAGCTGCGGCTCACGGGCCCAGTTGCTACGCAGCATATGGGATCCTCCCAGACCAGGGCCCGAACCCGTGTCCCCTGCATTAGCAGGCAGATTCTCAACCACTGCACCACCAGGGAAGCCCCATATTGTGGTTTTAATTTGTATTTTCCTAGTGACTAATAATGTTGATCACCATATTGCCTCTTGTTGGCCGTTTATATATCTTCTTTGGAGAAAAAGCTAGTCAAATCTTTTGCCCATTAAAAAATGAGTTGTCTTTTTATTATTGAGTTGTAAGAAACTCTTTATGTATTCCAATACTAGACTTTTACCAGGTACATGATTTGCAAATATTTTCTTTCATTCTGTGGATTGTTTTTCACTTTCTTGATGGTGTCTTTGGTATTTACTTTTGATGAGGTCCAATTTATTATTTCTTTTGTAACTTAGGCTTTTGGTGTCATATCTAACTCCCCACTTTTGGTAGGGATTTTAATCACCCCACTTATTTTAGGATGTCTACACCCATTAGCTCAATTCCTTTACTCCCTGATGGAAGGAGATTAAAGATGGGAGGGATTGCAGTACAGTGAGTTAGAAAGAGCATGGGGTTTAGAGTCTTAAGATTGAGTCCAATTCATCTGGCATGGGATTTAAGTACTTGATTTTCCAAACTTCAGTTTTCTATCTGGAAAATGGGGTAATTACTGTTTCATAAGGCTATTGTAAAATTTGAATTAGCTAATTTGCAAAAAGAGCTTAGCATTGTACCTGGCATGCAGGAGGCATTTAATAAATGTTAGGTTGTTATTTTTATTAAGAGAAGGTGGTACTGAGCCTGGACCTAATCAAGAATTACCCAACAGAAGTAAAGCTATCACTCTGTTCCTAACTGTGCATTTTGGAAAGGCTGCTAAAATTATATAGAACTGCAGATTTGCTTGTGGTTATATAGTTTTCTGGCACTACGAAAAAGCCTGATAGGCACACAGTAGGAGAATTTTATTTCTTTTGAATTCAGTAATAAGCAAAGTTATTGCTCTTTGGGATCCAAGGAAGAGCCCTAGACCAAAAAACTGTGGTGTCAGCATAATTGAACGTTTCATCACGACGTGTGTTTATTATTTATCATTAATTAAGGGCCGTTTATCTACATGGAAACTAACAATATTCCTTCCCTGTCATTTAGATAGAGGACTTTAAGAAAGGTCACTTGAGGGCTTCCCTAGGGCTTCCCTTCCCTTCCCTTCCCTGGTGGCACAGTGGTTGAGAGTCCGCCTGCTGATGCAGGGGACACGGGTTCGTGCCCCGGTCCGGGAGGGTCCCACATGCCGCGGAGCGGCTAGGCCCGTGAGCCATGGCTGCTGACCCTGCGCGTCTGGAGCCTGTGCTCCGCAACGGGAGGAAAAAAAAAAAAAAAGAAAGGTCACTTGATATTTTCATTAAATATTTATCATACTTTACAGCATTACCTTAGAACTTTCATATTAATAGCCTAATCATTTGGTATTGACACGAACAGAGTGGTTTAGGGCCACAATAAAACATACTCTGTTTTATTATGATAAACACAGATAATGGTCAACCTAAAATTTTGTTACTTTATTCATCATCAAAAGTTCAACTCTTGGTCAGTAATTGGCATAATTATATTTCCTAATGGGGACAATTTAACAAATATTAAAAACTCTTTTGAAAAAACCCATAATAAGCCAATGCCATGAAACATTTAAGTTATGCTACACAGTTCGCTATTTTACTTGTTCCTATCTTAACTTGCAATCCAAAAAAAACCATTTAGGTATTACTCTGTCCTTACTAAGGACAGAAGACTAACCAATAACCTTAGTGGGATAACAGATATGAATAACATAGTCTTTTTTACTAAAAATTTGGCAATTCAGTAGGTAATCTAGAAGCAAGATGCTATCATTAATGGGAGAATGACAGTAGGATACAATGAAAAATTTTCAGTCATTACCATAGTTGATAAAGCAATTTGTGGGATGACAGCCCAAGTTAGAAATCAGCCAAAGGTGTATTAAATAACATTTATGTAGTGCTTATATATGCTGGGCAGTTTTCTAAGCACTTCTCAAGTCCAGTTACTCATTTAATCCTTACAACAGCTCTGTGAGGTAGGAGCTATCACCCTCCCCACCTTTAACAGGAGGGGTAAATGAAGCACAGACATGCCAAGCCACTCAGATGAGATGGGCCCCCAGGCAATCTGGCGGAGGCGCCGGTGTTCTTAACTACCCTTCTGTGCTACTTCTCAACTCAAAAGAGGAATTATTATTAGTAGAGTAGTTTTTGGATTTCAGAATCTCTACTTCTTCAACTCCTGCCAAATGTGGGATATAATAATGCATATAAATAAAAGATCTGATAACTTTTTTCTCTCCTTTTAAAGATGCTACCACCTTTATGTTTTATTCTAAAATTAAATTCTACATTAAATATATGTCACATACTCTAGTATGTATGGATTATATAATGTGGTCAGCTTGTATAATGACAATATGAACGTTCCCCCCAAATTATGTCTATGTAGGGGATAAGTTTCATTCTCATATTTTTCAGAAATCAATCATTTTGGAAATACCTTTTCATACCATCACAATAGCTTCTTGCATAGATTTGTTAAGCTGTTAGTAAATACTTTCCCATTTCGTGGTATGAAATATTGATGATAACATTTAGCAAATTAGTCTTGGTTGAAAAATGAAGCGTTATGTTAACAATAGCAACTGGGGCAGACACAGTTTTGTACGGCCTAAAGCCTATACAATATGGCGGAATTCTTTCAGAAGAAAACATACATAATTAGGTGCAAAGAGTGAGTATTGAATTAGAAGAGCTTTGTTCAAATGATAGGCCCTAAAGTTTCAGCTTTATTAGCTTCATGGTAAAACACTTCAGATAGTAACTAAACTAAAATTTAAAAAAATACCACAAAAATTAAAAAATACCTGAAAAGAATTCTTCACTTTTTTCCCCCAGAAGGAGCTTGTAATTTTTAACTTATATATATCAACTCATTTGATTTCTTTTTTCTCCTTTTAATTTCTCAGTTGTCTGGAAAAATCCCGATCTCTCCATTTTGTAAGATGAGGAAAAAGAGAGCGTCAGTGATTTGTTCCTGGTCACGGAAGCCTGTCAGGGCTGGGCTTGGGCTCTTTCCACTATTCTTTCAGCAGATGAATTTGGAGAGATAATATTTTTCATCACATATGAAGAAGCCTCTTCTCTTAGTGTCTTTATCTTTATTTTACTGGAGAAGAAGCTAAGGTGGGACAAATTTACAACAAAGCCAAAGCCCAAATTCTGGAATTCCTGAGTATAGAACATTGTTTCACCTTGTAATTGGTAGCACTGTTGGGAAAATGTTTCATTTTGATGTGAGACAGAACTTGACCGTTTGAACTTGTCTTTTTTTCCCTAGAGATAATTAATTTTTTTTTCCTAGAAGAACTGTAATTTTGAGGAAACTACTTTGAGGAAACTACTGGTGGGTTTTTCCCCCTACCTTATTTTCATATTTCTTTGAGATCATCATAACATAGACTTCAGTCATACAGGAGAAATGAAATCACTCAACTGCTGCTTGGCTCTTTAAGTTTGGATCTTAAAGTCCTCAAGTTTCTCCATGTTTCAAATATATAAAAAAGTATTTTTTTTAGCTTCATCTGCTTTTACCACCCCCCCCAACCCCGTATTTAACTCTCACTAAGTCGTTTGTAAGTTATAAAGGAATGTATGGGGATAATAAAACAAACAGGAAAAAGAAGAAACAACCTTAAGGTTTGACACAGGGTTCAGTGGATAATGACTTCCGACTGTGTTTCTATAGTAACACTTTGCCTACCTTGTAAACTGTAGTAACAGCAATTCTTTAGTGTCCTATTTGCCAGCCACTGTATATTACGCATACTTAATCCTTAAAACAGTCCTAAGAGGTAGGTGTTATTTGCCCCATCTTACGAATGAGAAAACTGAGGAATGATTAGATAACTAGACCAAGGTGACGCAGTAAGTGCTGGAATTGTGATTCAAATACAGGTCTGAGTAACTCCAAGGCCCTTTCATCATGTATCACCTTTCAGATTAGAAATATGTGGTAGTTTTGGTGTCACCCACAGCTCTTGTGGTGGTCAGCCTCCAAGATGGCCCCTGTGATCCCCTCCTCTTGATTTTCTCCCCCTTGTATGATCCCCACCCCCACTGAATACACAGGGCTGACCTGTGTAACTGAGGGGATATTGCAAAAATGCAAAACACTTGTTGGTTAAGTATTGCTTGAGGGAAATGTTATCCGAGGTAGAAAGAAAACAGGCACAGAGGCATGAAGATATGAAAATGTGAGGCATGTGTGAGGGATTATTTATTAAATTAAAAATCAATGTTTTATGAAATTATTTCTTTTATATCTAATTTAATTCAATTTTATAGTAATTAGGTTTATTTTTAAACTTCAATTCAGTGTAGAATTAAGCTAAAATTAAACTTATATTTAAATTTATGGAAACAGGAGTTTCAGCCTATATTGCTCCTTGTAGCCTTTCAGTTGTGTAATTTTTCCCTCTCTTTTCCCAATGGCGAGGATGAAACACTTGGGACCACAGTGAGGCAAATAGCAGTTGCGATCTAATAATGAATCATTGTGGAAGAGTGAAAAGGTCCTGGACTCGGAGTCAGAAGATCTGAGAGGTCACCCGACTTTGCCATTAGCTGCTCTCCCTGCGCTGAGCAGATTACCGAATTATGCGCCCTGACTGGTCTGCTGACCCTCAGCCTTCCTGGGGTGAGGTCAGCAGCGCCCCAGCAAGGGTCAGCCGTGCTTGCCAGCTCAGGGGAGCTCTTTATTCATCCATCACCCAGCACCACTTATTCATCCATCTAACACTTATTGTTTAGTTTGTGCCTGGAACTGTGTGAGTGATTGGTTAGGAATAAAAGGCAGAGAGTAAGGAAGAAAGCCAGACATAAAAACAAGCGAGGTTCAGTGTGTGATAAATGCTGTAATGGAAATAAACAAAAGGTACAATGTGAGCCCAGAGAAAGGGAGATAGGGTCAGGATAGGCTTTCTGAAGGCAGTGATACTGGTCCAGCTTTGAAGGACAGCTCAGAATTGACTCTGCCCATGTGTTGTAGGCAGAAAAGAAGGTTCAAAAGTCCAGAACTAGCACTTGTGGCGGGAGTGTGATCTCCCTGGGGCATGAAGAGGGCAAGAGATGTGACGGGAAGCCGACCAGATCACAGAGTGTTTCCCTCACAGTCCAAAGGACAATGCTCCGGGATAAATGGACACACTTGTACGGCCTGACCATTCCTGCTGTCAGGTTTCTTTTCTTTTTCGCAGGAGCATGCTTGGAGTGAGGCTTGTTCATGGCACACTGTTCTGCCCCTGTGGGTTTACTGGAGGGAATAATCTAGAACTTTCTTTTTCTCCAGGATCATCCTGGCAGCTGTGAGTCTTTCACATTTGGCAAAGTTTATTTTGTCCCACTAAACATTTGAAATGTGCAGTTTATTTCCAGATCTAAGTATTGCAACATGGGGATTAAGAGGAAACATGCTGTGGGAAATTATAGTTTGGAGAGTTAGGTTAATAATTTAATCTTCAAGGTACATGTCCCTTTCCTACCCTCTATGTTTGCCTGAGTGTGTGTCTGTCACCAACAGAGACTGGAGTCCCTGGAAGCAGGAGCTGGGTCTTTAGCCATTTCTTTACTCCACAAGAGTCTCTCCTCATTGTAGAGAAACTCTATTTCTTTGTGCCAGGCGCTGGGGATACAGAGGCAAGGATGTATCCTAGCCTCTAAGAGCTCTAGGTGATAAGTGAATATTACTATTATTCCTCTGTGGATCCCCCCTACTGCCTTTAAAAAAATTTTTATTTTTTATTTTTTTCGGTACGCGGGCCTCTCACTGTTGTGGCCTCTCCTGCCGTGGAGCACAGGCTCCAGACGCGCAGGCTCAGCGGCCATGGCTCACGGGCCCAGCTGCTCCGCGGCATGTGGGATCTTCCTGGACAGGGGCACGAACCCGTGTCGCCTGCATCGGCAGGCGGACTCTCAACCACTGCGCCACCAGGGAAGACCCCCACTGCCTTATAATAATCACAGCTAGTGTCAGAACATTTGCTGTATGCCAAGCACTTTCTGTATTATCTCACTTAACACTCTCCACAATCCTATGATTATCCCCATTTTGCCATTGAGGAAAGTGAGGCACAGAGAGATTGCACAGTTTAGAAAGTGATGAAACCAGATGTACACCAGGCAGTCCTTCCTAGACACAGCATCCCTACACAGAGATTATAGAAAGGATTCTATAACTTTCTGTTAAAAGAAATTACCCACCATAGTTGTTCTTTTATCACCACTCAAAAGTACATAGAGCAAATACCATTGTCTTTTTACAGATAAATTTAACTGAAACTCACAGGATCATATAACGACTCAGTGTAGAAATCAGAATCCCAGAAAAGCCTTTAGTCTTTTAAACAGAGAATTATGCCTAATTCTGAAACATAGTGTCCCCTCTGGGGTTGTAAAAATCACCTTGGGTGTGATGAAGAAACTGAATGAAATGACCCTTGAAGATGGATTTGATTTTCGGAAATAGCCCAAATAATTTGAGCCAAGCCAGGTGAAGAAATTGGTTAATGAGGTTGGATAATGCTATTTCAGTCATGTAACTGGCTGCGCATTCACTATCTGAACTAATGTCGCCGGTTCAATTATGCCATACGGCAACAACAGAAAACTTCTCTTCCTTTTCTGTTACTTGCTTTCCTCACCTAAGCAACATAGAGAGTAGCCATAATCCATCTACCACAGTGAAAAGCCAACAAAGTTTATAAGGTCACATCTGTAAAAAGTTCCCACGAGTAAGCCACTGTGCAAATAGGGGAGACTATTATTACTATTATTATTACTGCTGGCTGATACAGAAACACTCATTCATCACTTGTGGACTTCTTGGCAGATCTTTCCATTTGCCCTCATCTAGGCCCATACAGATACACATGGAAGCCAACTCCTAGAACTTCCACTTCAATTAACCTTGGCTGGTTTTGTTTTGTTAAACATGGAGGCGAGAGAGCGAGAGAGCAAGAGAGAGAGAGAGAGAGGGAGAGAGAGAGATGAAGGCATGTAAATGAACCTGATTTTTAAAAATCTGTTACAATAAAAAGCTTTTAATGAAAATGGGACTTTAAGCTGAACTCATCCGTAATAGATTTCCATCAGGTTTTAAAACCAAAAGGCTCAGATCTGCTGGAGAACACAGATATAGAAGCAGTTAGAATCGGCAGCAGATCAATGTTTTGTGGGCCTAAAGCTTATACAAATGTAGGGTCTTCTTTAAGAAAAATTATGAATAAAAAATTAGGCATGAAAGGGAGTATTTATTTAGAAAGAGAAAAGATATCAAGTTATTAGTTTGGAAATAGCTGACAAATTCCATCATATACCTCCAAATCCAGAAAACGAATGTAACACTCATAAATCAACTGCCTTACATACTCTATGCTATTTTCTTATTTTTAACTGATACTGGTTGATCTCTTCATATGGCAAGAATTTTGTAATATTTTCAATAAAGAGATAATTTAGTCTTTTCTCTAGAAAAAGTTTAAGTTTTATCAATAGGTTAGATATTTTCTTTCAGATTCAAGCCTATTCTTGATAATGTCATGCTAAGATGTACTATGTGACACATACAGAGACAATGGCTGCTTTTAGTATTACCTTGGGTTTGTGCCCCATAAACAAGGGATTCTGATAAATTGTGCAATAAGCATAAAGTTTGGTATACTTATATCAGCTGCGTCATCAAGTATCAAGTCCTAATAGGAGAGAATTTCTGCTGTGACTTGGCATTAGTGAGAACAGAATCCATACAATTTACACGTGTGGTGATGGGAAGAATTTGCCAGAGATCGCCATCTGGCTCTGTACATTTCCATCTTTGTTTCTCTTCCATTCCCTTCATACTTCTGATGCATGGCATTGTCAGACATGTTTAGATGATGGTACCATCTCTGGCCCTGCACTTCTGTGTCACCAAGCAAGGTGAATTTGCTTATTGGAGTATTCCTGGAAGCCAGGACAACCAGCAATAACTTATATGCACATAGAAATGATGGCAAATCACATAAATACATTCCACTAATCTCAAATTAAATGTATCTCCAAACAACTTCCCCTTAGCTCACAGAGCCAAAAATGTCCCTGGCTACCTGACTGGAGAGGAATGTGACAGAGGGAAAATTGGAATGGAGAGAGAGAGCAATTATAATTGTAGTTAGAATATTATCTGAAAAGTTGATGGAAATGTACGACTACATGAACATCTTGCTAGGCACATTCCCAGGGCCTTGGAAGGGGCCCAAATAAATGAGGGTAGAAGCTTAAGCTTCTTTGGTTTTATAATAAGCACTCCCCCGATGGCAATACATTCTGGTAAGTGGTTAATATGGAATATGGTACCGACAAATAAGAAAAGGCTGCTAGTTCTGATGGTGGAAGTAAGGGGGCAAAGGGGAGTCTCCTTTGATGTCATACTAGACCTTTCAGGAGGTGCATCTGGAAAGATGAATAGGAATTTTCAGACGTCCTGCATGTACAAAAGCCCGGTGACACGATCAAACGTGTATTGAGAGAATACAGAGTGCTTTGTATTAGTAGACTATGGGAAAGTGCCTGGCACAGTTTGGGAAAGAGACTGCAGGTCCCTTCTCTCCTGGCAGTGTTAGCACTGGGGAGTGCGATACTCTCCTTCTTGGAAAATTCTAACTCTCCTATCAAACAGGCCTATTCCTCTGTATGTCACCTCCTATTCTAATCTCCACAGCCCCGCTTCACTACACCCTGGTAGCCCCAAGGCTTGGCAGAGTTCACCGGTCCTGCCACCCTGACCTCACCCACTAAGTACAGATTTAGTCCATTCACTGAAATACCTGCCTTGTGCTCAGGACACTTATCTTTCCCCTTAACAAAGTCTTAACTTTCTTTGATTGCTACCCCCTCATCCCTGCTCCTGGAGAAGGAAGCCCACTTCCTAGAACTCAGCCTCCCTTCAGCTTCTAAATATCACTCTTAACCCTACAGTTCCTATGAACACGAACTGAGGCCATGGGCTTACCTAGTAAAAATGGGTCAAGATATGATGTCTACTATGTTCCTGTTCTTCAGGTACCAAATAGTGCTTCTATCCTTTCCCTGAAAGCAGAAGTGGGATTGGCTAAGAAAAAGCAAGGCTCTTGGGAGGGTACAGTGGAAGGGAAGAAGGGACAGCATCTCCCCTTCTACTCACTGGTGACAACTGGATGAGTAGAGGAGTAGAAGCAGAATCTTTGGAGCCACTAAGAGGAGGCATAGTGAATGTGATTCAAGGCTGTCTTGGACCTGCCAAGGTCACTGTCCACTGCAGCCTGGAGTGGTCCCCAAACCATAGCACGGGTAGTCTGAGTAGGCCTGGGCTGGTCCTACCCTGGTTTCACATTCCAGCTTGGTACTGCCCCATATTTGTCTTCTTTGGTTGTCATCTTGGACCTTGTTTGTGCCTCCCAAAGCCCATGGCACCCCATTCAACACATTAGCTCCACCAGGCAAATTTCATCTTTACCTAAAACTGAAATAGACTGATACTCTAAAAAGAAATATTTTGGAGAAACAAATTTATTAAAAGCAATAGCTCTAATGGTAATTTGCATAGTAAATCTCCAAAAACTAATTTTAAAAAGTACCTGATTTTTATTTGCCGAATGACTAATTTATGGAACTATTAATTCTCCAGAGCCCTTTCCAGTCTGTTTATAAAGCTTAAAGCAATTCATGTTTTTTAAGACTGTCCAGTGTTCTGTATTTTGGGAAATGATGACTTGTTGTGAACTTTGAATGTTGAGGTACTGTGCGCTTTATGAGTGCCAGAGATTTTCAAATGAGGATCATCTTAGTGGAGGCCAGGAAAGTACTCAATAGTTTCTACAACCTCTTAGAAAACCTCAATAAGAAGGAGACTTTTTTAATCTGAGAAAGGCTGATAAAACCTGAAAGGTTAAAAGCATTCCCTTTTAAATTAGGAACAAAATGAGAATGCCTGGAATTACTATTTATAGTCAACATTATAATGGAGTTCCTTGCTTGTATAATAAAATAAAAAAGATTTAAAAGGACAAAGTTCAGAAGGGTAAAAAAAGTTTTAAATTTCAAATAATATTATTGTCTACAAAAAGCTCAGTCTACAGATTATTAAAATTAGTAAGAAGATTTAGTAAGAATGTAGAATATAAGATCAATTTAGAAATTTAATTACATTTCTGTACAACATCAACAAAATAAAATTAAAAATATATTTCCAAAAGGAACAAAGTTGTAAAGTACCTAGGAATAAATCTTACAAATGATGTGTAAGATCTTTGTGTAGGATAATCTAAACTTTATCAAAGGATATTAAAGAAGACCTATATAAGTGGAGGCCACACCATGTGTATGAATAGGTATATTTAACACCATAAAATGTCAAATTTCCTCAAATTGAGCAATAGATTTGATGCAATTTCAACTTTTAAAAAAAGTTTTTATGTGACAAGCCAAATTCTAAAATTTAAATGGTAGAGCAAAGGGTCAAAAGTAGACCATCACTTCTGAAGTGGGTAAGAAGTCTTGTCTCATCAGATAACAAAACTTTTATTATAAGGTGATAGTAACGAAGACAGTGATATATGACAGAGCTGGCATTGCAGATTAATGGGGAAAGGAAAGACTATTCAATAAATAATGTGGGAGAATTCATTATCCACATAAAAGATTAGATGAGGCCCTAATTCACACCAGAAACAAAAATAAATTCCAAATACAGAAGGGACCCAAGTTTTAAAAGAAAACGCACTTTTATAAGAAAATACATAAGAACATTCTTATAACCTCAGAGTGGGGAAGGAATTCTTAAGTCACAGAAAGCGCAAATCATTAAGAAAACAAGATATCACCTCACACCAGTCAGAATGGCTATTATCAGAAAGACAACAAAGAACTAGTACTGGTGAGGGTGTGCAGAAAAGGGAACCCTCATGCACTGTTAGTGGGAATGTAAATTGGTGCAGCCACTGTGGAGAACCGTATGGAGTTACTTAAAAAACTTAAAAATAGAACTACCATATGATTCAGTATTTCCACTCTTGGCTATTTATACAAAGAAAACAAAAACACTAATTTGAAAAGATGTATGCACCACAATGTTCATAGCAGCATTATTTACAATAGTCAAGATATGGAAGCAACCTAAATGTCCATCAACAGATAAATGGATAAAGAAGGTGTTTTATATATATATATATATATATATATACACATACAACATTAACATAAGATTTATAGAAAAACACAAATGAAGCTTTTGGCCACTATATATATATATATATATATATATATATATATATATATATATATATATATATACACACACATACATACACACACAATGGAATATCATTCATATACCATAAAAATATTGAAATTTTGTCATTTTTGACAACATGGATGGACCTGGAGGCTATTATGCTTAGTGAAATAAGTCGAATAAATCAGAGAAAGACAAACACTGTATGATTTCACCTATATGTAGAATCTAAAAAATAAAACAAATGAACAAATATAACAAAACAGATACAGATGCACAGATACAGAGAATAAACTAGTGATTACCAGAAGGGAGAGTGGTAGGGACAGGGGAAAAATAGGTGAAGGGGATTAAAAAGTACAAATTACTAGGTGTAAAATAAGCTACAAGGATATAATGTATAGCACAGGGAATATAGTCAATATTTTATAGTAACTTTGTATGGAGTACAATCTATAAAAATATCAAATTACTATGTTGTACACCTGAAAATAATATAATGTGGTAAGTCAACTATACTTCAATGAAAAATAAAAGTAAATAAACTGATAAATTGGAAGTAAGAACTCAGACATAATGGAGAGCATGAACAGACAAGTCATATGCTGGAATAAAACATTTGCAACACACATAGCTAACAAAAGATCAGTATCTGGAGTATTTCAAAAACTATCTACAAATAAGGAAAAGATAGTACCCTCTCCCCCCACCCTGCTTCCCCAAAGGTTCATAAATCCATGAGCAGGAATTTAACAGAAGAGGAAACGAAAATAACTAATAAACATGTTGAAAAGATGCTCCTTTTGTCTTAATAAGGGACATGCACATTGAAACCATTTACACTGAGATGCCATTTCATACATTCCAGTTTAGAAAGAATTAAAAAGTCAGACAATGGCAATGTTGTTGAGGAAGCGGAATAATGTTGGTAATAGCATAAATGACACAGAACTTTGGAACAGAATTTGACATAATGAGTAAAGTTAATCATGTCCATACTATAGCCGCGCAGTTACTCTCCTAGGTATATATACCTTAGAGACACTCTTGTACAAGCACACTGGAGACATGGGCAAGATGGAGCATTGCTTGAATGAGCAACAAACTGGAAATAACCTACAGAGGCCAGAATACCCTTCTAAAGGGAACGTCACATCATGATACTCCCCTACTCTAAACCCTCCAGTGATTTCCCACCAAGATTAGAACAGAATTCTAAACCCCTTCATCCTCTACTTCTCTCTCTGATTTCATCAGGTGCCACCCTGCTGAGGTTCCTCAGGACTCAGCTCATTCCCCTCTTCAGGGCAACTTTCTCCTTCCCAATCATTGCATGCTTGACTCTTTTTTCATCCTCGAAGTCAGCCTAAATATCACATCCTTGGAGAGTCCCTGACTTGCCACTCAATCTAAATTAGTTTTTCCCAGCTTATTCTCCATCTCTGCCCTGTAATTTTTTCCTATACAAATATACATTAATATTTTGAATTATGTATGTATATATGCATTCATTCATAATTTTTTTTGCCTGTCTTTGACATTGAACTAATAACCTCGATAAGCACAGGGACTACATCTATTTCACTTATGATTATATTTGCTGTGCCTTCCACATAGCCGGGCATATGATAGTTATTCAACAAATCTTTGTTGAATTGAATGGTTGAATAAAAATTCTGCATAAATTGTATCTGTGCCTATCTGAGTGGTTTGCTGATCTGAGGGTACATATGATTTGCTGTAGTTCATGGGAAGGATAATGGGATGCCACAACAGCCACATAAATTCTTAATGTTAAGGTAAAGGGAAGTGTTTATCTTTTTTTTTGTTTTTTTAAAATTGAAGTATAGCTGATTTACAATCTTGTGTTAGTTTCAGGTGTACAGCAAAGTGAATCAGTTATATGTGTATATATAATATGTATATATATATTCTTTTTCAGATTCTTTTCCCTTATAGGTTATTACAAGACATTGAGTGTAGTTCCCTGTGCTATATAGTAGGCCCTTGTTGGTTTCTGTCTTTTTTTTTTTTCTTTCTTTCTTTCTTTTTTTTTTTTTCCACGGGCTCTAGGTGTGCGGGCTTCCGTAGTTCTGGCTTGCGGGCTCCAGAGTGCAGGCTTAGCAGTTGTGGCGCACGGGCTTCGTTGCTCCGCGGCATGTGGGATCTTCCCAGACCACGGCTCGAACCTGTGTCCCCTGCATTAGCAGGCAGATTCTTTTTCTTTTTCTTTTTTTTTTTTTAACATCTTTATTGGAGTATAACTGTTTAACAATGGTGTGTTAGTTTCTGCTTTACAACAAAGTGAATCAGTTATACATACACATATATTCCCATATCTCTTCCTTCTTGCGTTTCCCTCCCTCCCATCCTCCCTATCCCACCCCTCTAGGTGGTCACAAAGCACAGAGCTGATCTCCCTGGCAGGCAGATTCTTAACCACTGCGCCCCCAGGGAAGTCCTATGTATTTTAATTTGATTTGATTTTTCCTGGTTAGAGCTTGAGTTCCAAGAAGAGTTTGCATTACGGTCAATGTAAGAGGAGGATTAGGCAGACGAAGCAATTAAAGAAGCACTCGAGGGCTTCCCTGGTGGCGCAGTGGTTGGGAGTCCGCCTGCTGATGCAGGGGACGTGGGTTCGTGCCCCGGTCCGGGAAGATCCCACATGCCGCGGAGCGGCTGGGCCTGTGAGCCATGGCCGCTGAGCCTGCGCGTCCGGAGCCTGTGCTCCGCAACGGGAGAGGCCACAACAGTGAGAGGCCTAAGTACCGCAAAAAAAAAAAAAAAAAAAAAAAAAAAAAAAAAAAAAAAAAAAGCACTCGAAGTTCAGCAAAATATGGAAATAATGCAAAGTTTTACATTTCAATCACTGGAATTGTGATCTTGCTCAAATGACCATAATGCAAGTTATGTAGATTTATTTTAATGATGGACGGAAAAATTAAGCCAACTTAAATAGATGTATTAAGCAACATGTTGCATAAATTCAGACTCTTGATCTCTAAAACTTCTTTTTAAAAATTATTGAATTTGTTTTCCTCACTTGACAGTCTGATATGCGAATGCTATTAAATGAAGTGTGATTTCGTTATTTTGTATTTAATTCTTAAAGGCTATAATTTTGAGCACTTTTTTTGTGTAAATGATTTAAAATTATTAAAAAATAAATCAAATGATTGACTTTCTGGATATAATATGGAAAAGTGAAGTTCAGGTGTGGAGGCTATTCCTCTGCCTTGACTTGATTAATTTACATAGAAGTTACATCAGACGGAAAGTTTACATCAGACGGAAAGTAAATTTTAGGTGGTAAGCATACTGTAAGGTACATAGAAGTAGAAATATAATCTTGTAAACAGGAAACTGATGTAATGATATAGACCAATGTCACCTCTATTAAAAAGAGTTTACACCAAAGTTGGATGAGGTATAATCTATAAAAATTTGAATAATTATGTTGTATATCTGAAACTAATATAGTGTTGTAAATCAACTAAACCTCAATTTTTAAAAAGTTGCATAAGGAACTTTTTCTTGTAATTGATTCCACTTGCACTTGATTTCTACATTTTATAAGTTGCTAGAGAATTATTATGAGATAAAATGAAAAAGAGTAGATAAATGAATTGCATAAAAAATATATAATTATCAGAGTGATGTTCATGTAGATATTAATACTTACAGCTAAAGAAGATATGTTCTGAACCTAGTCAAAGCTGCTTTAAATCACTGTACAGTAAGTAGTTGGATCAGAGCATAGCCAGTACTATTTTAATACTTAATTTAGAAAGGTCCAAAGAAGAAAATTATTTTAATAATTACTATTTTCACAATAATATAGTAATTCTGACACCAAAGTAAGGTTTTTGGTTTAACCATTTGGCTTCACTTCCTATGACCCGGAGAGTGGGTCAGGAATTGAGTAACTGCATAGCTGACCACTTTTCTAGTACGTACTAAAAAGTACTGAAGAAGGCACTAACGATTATTGTCCCTTAATGGTGGTAAGAGTTCTATTTGCTCAGCAGATCACGTCCTTTGCTATATACCCCCTTAAAATCCACCAGCCCAGGGGCCTGGGCTGTGCCTTCTCTTTCTCCCTGGCAGAATCCTCCCTTCGGGGATGAGGAAGGGGCTCTCCAAGCAACACCTGTTGGGTGGCTGAGGCCATCAGGGGGGCAGACGGGATGTACCCACCTGAGAAACACTGAGCCGGGGCTGTCAGGGATGCTGTGCCGGGCCTCCGCACCCACCTTGCTTGGGCTGCCTGCAATCTCAGACCGGAACACTGTGTCATTGGATGATGACAGCCTTTTCTTCACCATTGTGGACTTGTCAATCACCAAGTCAAGAAATAAACTCAAGGGCTCATTTTTCAACCTCCCCAATAATGTGAAAATCCCTGTGTTTCAGCCTCTCTCAGTTCCTGCATTGCAGGAAGCTACTTCTTCACATGACTCCTAATCTAGCTGAGGCAATTTTTTTTTTTTTTTATGAAGTCAGTTAATGAGTAACACGTAAGTATGACAAGAGTGGTTTTCATCCTACCCATTTGCTCTGAAGGAGAAATAAACGTGTTTGGCAAACTTAGCTTTCAGTTTACTAATAGGAACACCATATAACTCTGGATTTAGGCAAAAAAGTCTCTGGAAAAGGAAAAACTTAAGACAATGAGATGCAGAGCCAGGCAAGATCTAAACATTAAAAGCAGGGGTGATTTCTTTAACCCCCTGAGCCTGATCAACAGGGCAAGGAATGTGGATGTGCTTTATGCCTTTACCATACAGGAAATGACCAGCCCACATTTGGTAAGACACATAGGAGCCTTAAGGCTGTGCTGCTTGTCTTTGGGACCAGAAGAGTTCTGGAGCTCTTATGGAAGTGATACGTACAAAGTTCGGGGAACCTCAACATTCAGGTTGTGTATTTTGCTCGTTATAGGAGGCTGAGCCCTCTACCAAAATGGTGATGACAACAAAGACAAACAAATTTAAAAAAACACTAGGAGGCAAGGGCTCAGGCTCCATCCATTGCTTCTGGCTGTCTAACCACAGGTGATCCCAAACCTGCTGAGCATGGTATCAGCCATGTGTCTCTCACAAGATTCGAATGAAATCATATAGCAGAATATTCTATGTATTATCATTATTGTTATTTATAACCCTACTAAAAGCAGGAGGGAAAATAAATTTCCTATGTGATGATCTTCAGCTTCTTCAATCACTTAATGTTTATGCACAAGAAAAACATCTGTTTTTCACCGGTGTTACTAGTGGCAGGGAAGGATTTGGTCCAGTGTAGCTATATTCTCTCTTCTCTTCTCTTTGTGATTAGTCAGTGACATTGGAGAACGACGGGCTTAAGTGAAGTACACAGATTCTGATAGTGGAAGAGAGCAAAGTTGCTTGGAAAATCAAACCTTTAGCCTTGCTCTTGTTAGCACTTTGCTCTAACCAGCTGATAACCAGCCAGGGGCAGGTTTGTGTTGCTCCGTGTGTAGTACTGACTCTAAGCACACTATTGAAATTAGATAAAGTGTATGTTTCAGTGGGGTTTTACTGATGTCTAATAAGGTGATCAGTTTATTCCGGTTTGTCCAGGATATTCTTAATTTTAGCACTGGATGCCCCACTTTCTAGGAACCCCTTAGGGTTGGGCCAATCAAGGCAGGTGGTCACCCTGGTTCCAGGTGTTGTCTTGCTGCAGTTCTGATGGTGCATTGTACCCAGCCTCGCTCCTTATCATTTTCTGATAGTGTAGTATATGTAATTTTCTTTTTCCCCTTATATTTCCCCTTATGTTCCCCTTTTGTGTTGTAATTATGTTGGAAAGATATTAGATAAGCTAAATTATACTAAACTGTATTAATCAAACCCATTACGACCTAGAGATTATCATACCAAGTGAAGTAAGTCAGACAGAAGAAGACAAATATCATATGATATCACTTATATGTGGAATCTAAAAAAAAATGATACAAATGAATTTATTTACAAAACAAAGAGACAGACATAGAGAACAAGCTTATGGTTACCAATGGGAAAACGTGGGGGAAGGATAAATTTAGAATTTGAGATTAATAGATGTACATTACTATATATAAAATAGGTAAGCAACCAGGACCTACTGTATAGCACAGGGAACTATATTCAATATCTTGTAATAACCTATAATGGAAGAGTATATCTATCTATCATCTATCATCTATCTATCTACAAAACTGAATCACTTTGCTCTACGCTCAAAACTAACATAACATTGTAAATCAGCTATATTTCAATAAAAAAAAAATCAGACCCATCACCATACCTCATATAATAGCAACAACCTATAAGGTAGTTTCTGCTCCTTATAAACAGAAAAGTCTAATCAGTACAGATATTATAACTAATGAAACATGTTACTGTTTCCCAGGCAGGTTTGGATTTTAACTGGGGGCAATGCTTAACTCAGGAAAAAATGTCTCTGAAGGAGGAAATCCCAGGGTCAGCAGCCAGTCTTTGGACATATTTTTCAATAGAGGAGCTTTCTTTTCAACAATATTTTATCAGTAAGGCTCCATGCTAGCTTCAGTGAGTGATACAAAAATATTTTAAGAAATGGGTCCTTGCTCCAATAATGGAGAAAGAGGAAATATATGGAATTGAAAAGTTAATTAACAATAAAAGAGGGAAGAAGACAGTAAATCAGGCTAATATTTCTTGAATCTCTGTACTACCTAACATCTTTTGAGTCTATGTGGCATATCTGCTAGATAATTTTATAATCACATCTCATTTAATCCTTGCCAAAACCACATTTTTACAGATGATGAAAATATATCTTAAAAAGTTTAAGCAGTTTGGCCATAATTAAGTGGTCATAAGAATGTGATCTTGCCAGAATTGATTGATTCATTCAAGAAAAGTTTATTAGGCGCTTATATTTAAAAGGAGGCAAGGTCATTTGAGACTGGGATGATTTAGAAAAGCCTAGTGGAAAAGGTGGAGTTTGAGTTGAGCTCTGAAGAATGAGGAGAAGCTGGAAAGGCAGAAAGGGAAGGGAGCAGGGCTTGTGAGCAAATGAACAGGCGTAGACCAGGCGTGGACCAGGCGTGTACGTGAGAGTGGAGAGTTTGTGCTGGAGTGGTAAGGAAAGAGCTTTGAATGCTTCAATGGAGGCTGAATTATGGAGGGCCCTGAATGCCAGTGGGCAGTTCAAGCTTTATCTTGTAGGTACTGGGAATAAAATGAGGAAAGACTAAGTTGATGGCCATGTGCATGATGCTTTAGAAGCAGAGGGGATGAGTAGACTCACTACTACAATCACCTGGTGATGCAGTTGTTTCATTTAGGCAGCAACTACCTGTCCAGGGGAGGTAGCTTTGAAGTAGTGGAAACAGTATTGACTGAACTCTTACGTAAGATGTTGAGTTCATTCCTTATCATAAGAAATTGTGCCAGAGATGAGATTTGCTGAAACTCTAGAGCATGGGTCACAAACTCAAATGCCTTCAAGAGCCAGAAGGTAAGGAAAACCGTGAGGCAGGAGGGAGGCATAGAAATCAGCAGAAACTGGTAGAAAAAGAGGAGCGCTCATGCCTTCCCTAGGGCTTGTCACTGTTAAACTACAGATGCTGACGGGAGGATCTGAAGGCAGGTGTGGCTTTTCCACTGAATTTCACTTCGTGATATGAGATGCCCATGAGCAATCTTTAAAACTTTGCTAGTGGTTACATCTGGACTTTATGTTCAAACAGGAATAAGGTTCTGATAGCACATGGCCACTGAAAGAAAATGTGACTGATTGCTTTATTTAAACGGATGGCAGTTGACTGCCATGCATCAGTCTACACTTGCAGGCACAGAGCTGCCATTGTTTGACCCCTTTGACTGCTTAGATGTGGCCTCTGCTCAAAGCACATGTAGCCTTTGCCACAGCTTTCATTTTTATGTGTGAAAATTAAAACAAAGACCAGGTGATCAAAGAGAAATAACTGGAGTAGGACATTTTTGTAAATATAGCTATAAAAGGAGCAGAGACACTGGCAAAAAAAATGAATAATCTATGATAACAACCAGAATACAATGAAAACAAAGGTAGCAGAGACCTTTTATAGCCTTCCATGGAAAGGGAGATTAATGAGCAAGACCAAACAAGACAAAAACTGACAACTAGCAGGCAGTTTTAAGTAAGACCAGCAATGATGGAAACACCTCAACTTTCTGATGCTCTCCAATAAGTCACAGTGCTATGTCTTTATAAACAGAGACTGTAGAAGAGTCTGACATAGAAAAGAGAACAATCAGTGTGGGCTCTCCCACGTGGTGAGTTCAGTTAACATCTCTGGACGTTTTTCTCTTCTACTACTTGAAGAGATAGTAGGCTAGATCTGGCCTGCTGACATGTTCTCTTTGGCCTCTACCATGTTTTGTAAGTAGAAATTTCCTATACATTTCATAGAAAACATGGTTATCTGGCCTTGCCTGGAAAATCAGACCTGACAAGAGTATGGCAATAGTTGGCTGTTACTAAGCTGTAGAGGCCCCTTGTGATGGGGCTGACCTCTGCAGTTTGCCTCAGTCTCTAGCCTTCCTCAGTGCCTCTCTTTGCTTGCTTTGTTTCACTTACTCTCATAACCTGCATTTGAGTTTGAAAGCCCCAGCCTAGATGATGTTGAAAGTCTTCTCTAGTTCTGTTTTCTCTCCTTAAACCCGGCTCAGTAAAGTTTTCCTGTAAGATTTTTTTCTTTCTTCAATGAAACAAGGTCCATAGTTCCAAGGATTTCATCTTGTGCAATGATGGTAACCTTTGGTTATGAGAAATTGAATATTTCCTGCCATATCAGTAAACAAAGGATGTCACAGTCATCAGCGATTGCAGCCAGCACTGATGGTGAGCCCTGAGGAAACTCAGGATGTGAAAACATTGGATACTGGCCCCAGATAGCTGAGGTGCATATCAAAGGAATGATTTCAGTGTGCCCAGACTCTAGCACCTTCCCATACACAGAAAAGTGCTAAATCTCTTAACTTGGGATATCTGGTTTTCTTTAATTTACAATAATCTTCTGATGTTCAGACTACCTGCCTTTTGTTGCAAAATTTCTATATAACCTAGCTCCTCCCTTTACCTCCTTGGAACAGTTCTCTCAGGGTTACTTGAGGTGCTGCCTCCCAGGCTCGAAATCCTAAAAATTGCTGCCGAATAAAACTTAACTCTCAATTTTTAGGTTGAGCATGTTTTTTTTTTTCCAGTCGACAGTTATTACATCCAACCATTCTGAAGTCCACAAATAAGGAACAAATATGCCTACTGGTGTCAGGCTAGATAGGAGGTGGGGGTTCATGCCTGTATATTATCCTCCTCCTAGAGCTGTGGGAATTGGATTTTGAAGCACAAGACCAAACTGAAACTACCAGATAAACAGAGCTTGAATACCAGCTTTCCAAGGAATGGAATATAAATTTCCATTTATAAATAAACTAGATTTCCTTTACAATTAAGTAACATAAATATTTGTGCTTTAAGATTTATCTGATGGATTATGCTTTGTTCAGGCTAGCATTAATAAAATTAGTTTGTATACTCTACACACATACTGCTGCCATTTGAGCAAAGGAACATATGGCCTGGTGAAGTTACATGGAGATTCAGACTTCATTGTGGAATAGCCATATATGGCAAACAAGTGTTGGGTGTAATGTGAATTCACCCACATTCCTGAGAGTGGGCTGTGTAATGTGGTTTAGAGTGTGGGCTTGGGGGTCAGGTTGCCTGGATCGGAAGGGTGGCCCCATTATTTCCTTGCTGTGTTACTTTGGAAAGGTACTTAACCTTTCCAAGCCTCTGTAAAAATGGTAATGAAAATAGTATCATTAAAAGACTACTGTGAGAACTTGATGATAATGTAAACTTCAAGCATGAAGTCTGTGCATAGTAAGCATTCAGAAAATGCTATTGATGATGAGGAGGGAAGATTATGATTTGAGCTGGTCATATTTTCTCTAAAGCTGAGTGGATTATTATAATATAATTGAAAGATATGATTTCCTTTTCGGAATGTTACATCAGCTGTGTGTTTGCATGTGGCTTGTGGAAGACTTAACCCCAGAGGGAGAGCAAGGGTTAACAATTCGGGCCCATGGGGTGTTGACATTGGTGCTAATGGCCCCACCAAGCAGCCTAGAATATTCCAGTCTAACTAATAGATGAGGTCATATCTAAAGTCCCTTCCTCTTGCGTCAAGCTCCTTTATTCTGTGGTTTCTAAGATTGGAGAGGGGTTAGTTCCTCCCCTAAAGTTGTGAGCCCTTCTCTGAGAGGATATAGAGAGACTGACCGTGTTGCCCATGATGGAAAACTATTACTGTCTGCAGCAGTTGGTCATTTTAAAGAAAGTTTTGCTCCCGGAAAGATTAGAAAGTTGATTTTGCTGTTCCAGAAAGTTGATCTTGCTGTTCCAGTAAACATGGCCATATCAGATTGAAGGCAATCTTTCTTTTCATGCATTTGGTCTCTGTCATATTAGGTAAAAAAACTTGAAAACCCAAGTTCTCTGACTTGGAGCATCTGCCAACTTCCAGAGTGTAAATACTCCCACCATGGCTGATTTTAAGCTACCAATGTGATGCCACTGAACATGGCTTTAGGAAGAGGTGCTGACCACTAGGTCTTGTGAGCCAGTACAAGCTGGCTCCCTCACTGTGCAGTAAACATTTAAATGTTCCAATTTCAGTGCATGGTAAATGTATGAATCTGGCCCCAGAGTTACCAGGTCTAAAAAACTGTGTCCTTTGATTTAAATAGCATTATCATCTGACAAATTGCATAGGAGTTATAGTATATTCTGTCTTGTTTGATTTTACACAAATTGGTAATATTTTCCAGAGAAATATTTATGAACATCATATGATTTTTTTAATGCCCCCATAAGGGATTTTTTGGTATTATTTTTAGTGTGGTTAAATAATGTGTGTTTAATGTGGTTCATAATGTTGTACCATAAGGTTTTAAAAACATACTTTTTTGGTTTATAAGGCAAAATATACAAAATATAAGGAAGAAAATTTAAAAATCATCTATAATCCTCAGTTCCCAGAGGTAATCACAATGAATATTTCCTCATCATCAAAATTATGTTTTACTCTAAAGGACTGTCAGATTGTTTGGTAATCCTGGAAATACATCCAACATTTACTAAACAGATTTTTATTATTTTTAAGGGGCCTTGCATTCAAAGTGAGGAAGAGACACATCTCCTCAGTTCCCTCCCCACAGCTGGAGCACCAGGGGCCAGAGGAGTTGACATAGGGCCAGAAAAGACATGTTTGGAGAAGTCCATGAAACAGATTTGAGCAAGATTTGTTTGGGAGTAAACATAACACTGGCCAAAATGTTTCTGAGATTAGTCTAGAAACTAGATGGTAGATAATGAGATTTTGAAAGAAATAGGGACCTAAAGATATTTCATGTTATAGATGTATCATTTGTGTTCAGAAGGGTCAGATGACCCACCCAAGGTCACGTGAATAATTAGTGGCAGAGCTGGGGCTGCCCTCCTGGCTCTCTCTTCACTCCTGGCCTGGTAATCTGGCTCCTGTTCACACCGTGCGGCTCTGTAGAATTCCTCCTCCTGTCACTCACGGGAGAATGAAAACATACCAGGGAGTCTCAGCAACAACCCATCCGTGTCTACTATTGTCCTTATACAGGACAAGAGAGGAGCATGATCACATAATCTACAGCCGTTCATTTCCACTGCTATTGTGTGAAGTAACAATTTTTCTTTTACTCTCCGGTATTAACTTTTTTAGGCTTTGTCATTAATCATAATATTTTAAAATGTCCCCAATTCTCTGAATTTTAGGGACTTTCTCCCCATATTTTGCTATTGGATTCCAGGGCTAGTCCATATTTTATTTAAAAACACAGACTCTCTGTGTTTGAATTCTTATGATGCAACTTAATAGCTTCAGTTTTCTAATCTGTAAAATGGTAATAATAATAGTATTTGCCTAATAGGTTTGCTGGGAAAGTAAATTTGTTAATAGTTGCAAAGACTTTGAATATTGTCTGGCACATAATAAGCACTCAGTAAGTTGCTATAATTATTACCAACATTTACAATTATTTTTTACCAACATTTATAATAAAATCATAGGGCCTTGTATAAAGTAACTGATTATCTGTTTTTGAAGGTTTTAAAAACAGCCTCAGATATCATGTACAGAATGTAAAGTCCACCTGTTTAAAGTGTATAATTTAGTGGTTTTTAGTTTATTTACTGAGTTACACAACCACCACCATCATCTAATTTTAGAACATTTTCCACACTCCAGAAAGAAACCTTGTACCCATTAGCAGTTACTCGCCATCCCCCCACTGCCTCCTTTCTCTGCCCTCCGCAACAGCTAATCTACTAATGTAATTGCTCTATATGAGACATTTCATATCTCAGCTATAGAGAGAGAAAGTACCTATTCTGGGTATTTTATATAAATGGGATCATACTGTATGTGATCTTTTGTGGCTGGCTTCTTTCACTTAGCATGTTGACAGGTTTTGTCCACATTGTAGCATGTGTCAGTAATTCATTCCATTTTATGACCAAATGGTATTTCATCGTATGGCTATACCACATTGTATTTATCCATTCTTCAGGTGGAGGATATTTGGGTTGTTTCCACTTTTTGGCTTTATGAATAATGCTGCTATGGAAACTTGTGTACAAGTTTCATGTGGCCATATATTTTCAATTATCTTGGTTGTATACCCAGGAGTAAAATTGCTATGTTTGACTGTTTGAATAACTACCAAACTGTTTTCCAAAGTGGCTGCACCATTTTAACATTCCAACCAGCAATGGATGGGGGTTCCAATCCTTCCATATGCCTGACAACACTTACTATTTTTTTTTTTTGATTATAACCATTCTAGTGGATTTGAAATGGTATCTCATTATCCTTTTGATTTGCATGTTCCTAATGACAAATGATGTTGAGCATCTTTTCTGTGCATTTATATATCTTATTTGGAGAAGAATCTATTTAATCCTTTGCCCATTTTCAAGTTGGGTCATCTTTTTTATTATTGAGTTGTATCCTTCATATATTCCGGATATGAGTTCCTTTTCCAATATATGATTTGCAATACTTTCTCCCATTCTGTAGTTGTCTCTTCACTTTCTTGATGGTGTCCTTTGAAACACAAAAGTTTTAATTTGATAATTAATATCCAATTTATCAATCTTCTTTTATCATTTGTGCTTTTGGTGTTATACTTAAGAAATAATTGCCTAACCCAAGGTCTTCTAAGAGTTTCTTCTAAGAGTTTTAGGATTTACATTAGTGTAAGGTCTTTGATCCACTTTGAGTTAATTCTTTTTTTTTTTTAAGTTAATTAATTAATTAGTCTGCGTTGGGTCTGTGTGGGCTTCACTCTAGTTGTGGCATGTGGGCTCCAGAGCACATGGGCTCTGTAGTTGCAGTGTGTGGGCTTAGTTGCCCTGCAGCATGTGGGATCTTCGTTCCCCGACCAGGGATCAAACCTGCATCCCATGTGTTGAAAGGCAGATTCTTAACCACTGGACCACCAGGGAAGTCCCTGAGTTAATTCTTGAGTGTATTATGAGGTAGAGGTCCAACTTCATTCTTTTGCACATTGTCCTAGCACTTAACTCTTTTGCCAGTTTTCCTGACACTATTGTTGAAAATGAATTGACCATAAATGTTAGGGTTTATTTCTGGCTAACTATTTAACAATATTATTACAAACTTATTCGCAATTGGTTAATTTGATCACCACTGTTTCTTTTGAAGACATGCGTTTTTATCTTCATCATGTAGTCTACATAAGTCCAGGGCCAGGATTTTTGGTATTTCCCTTTATCCTTCTTGGTAATCCTGAAACCATGTTTTTTAGGTGGTTGTTTATTTCACCTGCTTGTAACAGTGGTATAACAAAGAATATTAATAATGATGTTTCTCTACAAAATCTTCAGGCATTTAGAAGAGCATGAACTACTATCTCTTAAATACCAGCAAAGAGAAAGAGATTCATTTACTAATGTGTTTCTATTTACTGTTGATTACTTCTCTTCAATTTAGCATTCATCTTGTAATTTTTTTTAAAAAACAGTGATGAAGAGTGAGGCTGGGCCGAATTTACAACAGCTGACTGTGGGTACTGTCTGTGATAGTTTAGTATTAAAAATTTATTTCAGGGGGCTTCCCTGGTGGTGCAGTGGTTGGGAGTCCGCCTGCCGATTCAGGGGACGCAGGCTCGTGCCCCGGTCGGGGAAGATCCCACATGCTGCGGAGCGGCTGGGCCTGTGAGCCATGGCCGCTGGGCCTGCGCGTCTGGAGCCTGTGCTCCACAACGGGAGAGGCCACAACAGTGAGAGGCCCGCATACTGCAAAAAAAAAAAAAAAAAAAAAAAAAAAAATTATTTCATCGTATCGTTTAAGATGTGAGTCAGGATATAAGCATACAATTTATGGAAGAAGAAATGTTCATGGCTAATCAACAAGTGAAACATATTCTCTACTAGTTATAAAAAAATGCAGACGATGACCCAGTTGGGTAACAAATTGGCAGAGTTTTTAATAAAGATCACATTTGTGGTGATGGTGGTAGGCTTTTTGTGTTGTTTTGTCTTGGTATTTTTAATAACTGAAACAAGACAGACCTAAAACTGCAGCTTCTGGAAGAACCATTTGTTCTTGTCTGTCTTATATCTCTCTTTGAACTTGACCTTGGCGTCTCACTGGGCCTTGTGTTTGAGAGCAGGGTCTCTGAAGACATCCTTGTTGACAACAGTTTTGTCCAAGGGGATATCCACAGAGTACCTTGTGGGCACGAGGTGATTATAACTATAAACTTTCATAAAAGACTTGATCTTTGACCTCTTGGTGATCTTCATCTTGTTCATGGCAGCTGTCACTTTGCAGGATAGCGGTCGATTCCAGCCACCAGAGCGTGTCCCTAGGGTTGGTCTGAGGTACCATGATCAATGTTCTTCACAATGACTTCTTTGCATCTGGAGTAGCATCCAGCCAGGATCAGAACCACATTCTTGGGTTTCATGAACTTGCCCATTTCAGCAGCACCACTTGGGACTACAGCTGATGGTAGGCTTCTTAACATGCATGTGTGCAATGCTGGAAATGATTCCATAAAGGAGTTCTCATCCTCATTTTGCAGAGGAGGAGGCTGAGGCTCAGCAAGTTTCATGAAGTCATCTCATGTCTCACAGCTTGTATGTCACCAAGCTGAGACTCAAACCTATGTATAGCTACTGACCAACCCCTCCATAGCCACAGGGAGTAGCCCAGACTGGTTAGAAGTCATTGTGAGATTTCTAGTAAACCAGAGTTTGCATTCTGCCTTATGCATCTATGAAAACTCTGCAGAGTAAGGTGTAGTTTGGTGATTGGGCTGGGCCATAATGGGGGCTGAGGAAACAGACTGTTTCTCTGAGAAACTGTGTTCCAGTGTTTCTTATTAGGTTTTCAGGGAGGGAGGGTAAAGAGTGAAAGTGAACTTATTTGTTGTGTAATTTCTATATGCCTAGCACTTTATATATAGAAACTTATTTAATCTTCCTCTAATGCTAGAAAACAGGTATATTTCTCACCATTTTGGAGATAAGGAAACCAACCTGAAGAGGACAGTTTCTTTTCCTAGCTCACCCCTTCAGTTAAACAGCAGGAGAGCTGAAATTTAAATGCAGGCGTATAGAATCCAAAGCCATATGTCTTTTCACTATTATACACAGTCTCCCCTAAAGGAAAATAGAACACATGGTTCCTAGTCTCTTCAACCTACTTACATATTATATTACATTTTCTGCATGACTCAAACAGTGTTTGCCTTCACGGTGTCTGTGTATACCCACCATGATGCCTTCAAACGTCATTCTGGAGACCTTTTATCTATTGCTCCAGGTCTGAGCTGAGCCTGATCACCTTCCCATAAAAGAATCTTTTGCAGATAGGATTCTTTGAGGGATGTTTAAGCAATTGTAGTTGGAATTGTAGAGGAATTTTCAAAAAATTCAATACCTCTCCATATACATGGTGCCCTGCTAGTAGTTTTACAAACTTTAAACTAGAAAACACAGTAAAAGCCAAAAAACCAAAAGCCTAATCTACAGTGTCTGTTTACAAGGAAGTCAAAGAAGCTAACTTAAAACCTAACTTATCCTTCTAGATTAAAAGGAACTTAAAACCAAAATTTGCGGAGTTGACACAGCAAGTGTGACAGTGCAAGTATGTAACCATTCTCTTTTCCTTTAGCTGGAACATAGTGAGTACTCCTGGACAAACTGAGTCCTAGATTGCAGCCATACTTCCAAGACTTTTCTAGCATGGCTCATTGTCCCCCTCTATTGGAGTTTTCCCTCCTCAGCTTGAACAACATGAAAAACCTCAAGCTCTGCCAGTTCTTTGCAATCAACCTATAAGCAAAAGGCACTTGTGTCAGAGGTTCCTGAGCATGTGGGATCACTCTTGATTTGCTTAAGTCCTTGATGATAAACAAAGAAACTGCCCCCAGTGGGCAACCACAGATCTCCATGTGGAGCCTTTCTGTCCTTGAGATACCCAAAAGACATTTTACATAGCAAAGAGGCAATACTCTACTCTCAACTACCTTTTCCAGGTCTGGGACCTGTCACTTACAGTTCTAGGTCTGGATCCATTGGCTTCACTGCTTTCCCCTGAAGCCTACTCTTCTAGGGCATGAGTTGTGCTCGGAATGTCTGCTGGATGCTCCTCTTTGCTGGCAGGGCCTGTCGTCTTCTCCACATCTTCCAGAGGCCAGCTAATCTTCAAGAAACTCTGAGGAGTGCCAGGAAGGAACTTTGAGTTTACTCCTGATCTGGTCAATGACAACCCTTTCAGCCAAGTGGCCTGTTCTTCCCTCACTAATGGTATATCTTTCAGAGTATGGTCAGAGGGACGGATCCGCCACACCTGAAGCCTACATGTGAGGGTCAGCAGTTGACCACAGAGACATTCTATGTGACTGCTAAGATAATAATAACTTCTCACCTCAGGAGCTTCATCTTATCTTGAGGCTGGTGTGGGGTTACTTTCATTGACCCCTTATTCATGGTGATCTATGTCTTACTCCAATCCTGATGTCTTTCCTCACTTTAGAAGACAGTGAGTATCTGCTACCTCAGAAGTTCCACCCTAATTCTCCCTAAATGGTCCTCAGTTTATGCCCAAAAGTTCATGACTGTACATTAAATTAAACATGCCAAATATAACAACTTTCATATTCATTTGAATTAAACATACCCAACATAACAAATTTGATATTATCAAAATATTGATAAAATATCAATATTTTATCACCCATGTGTCATCTGTGCTTTCTATAATCAGAATATATATATATATATATATATATATATATATATATTTTTTTTTTTTTTTTTTTTTGCAGTACGCAGGCCTCTCACTGTTGTGGCCTGTCCCGTTGCGGAGCACAGGCTCCGGACGCACAGGCTCAGCGGCCATGGCTCACGGGCCCAGCCGCTCCGTGGCATGTGGGATCTTCCCGGACCGGGGCATGAACCCGTGTCCCCTGCATCGGCAGGCGGACTCTCAACCACTGCGCCACCAGGGAAGCCCTCTGGTATATTTTTGAAGTCATGGTTTTCGGGAAAGGGCAGAGATAAAAGCTACAAATGGTTAAATACAGCTTTCAGGAATTTGTCACATAATTCTTAGTCCATCACTCATTGCTGATGAAGCCACCACTCACAGTGGATTTCCTTCTTCGAAACATTTGCACTCAGAAAGGAAGATGCTAAGGGAAAAACAAGCCCTAGATCAGCCTTACCCAAGACCCACTCAGAGCAAGACTGTTACAGCTAAAATAAATTCAAGGAGAAAGTATCACACTGATGATGAGTATTTATTTTGGTGTGTTATACCCTTCTTCTAAAAGCTGGGAAGATGTGGAGGAAAGAGATAAAAGGGAAAATGAATATACTGTTTACTCAAAGGGAAATGTACGCGGAAAGTTCCATTTTCAGAATCCTGGCACCATCTAGTGGTTAATGAATCCCGTTTTAGAGACCAGTCCTTTTCTTAAATGGTAGTTCTCGGACTTCCCTGGTATGTCTCAGAATCAATCATACAGTGAACTCACACAAACACTCCACTCCTATAGATGCTGATTCTCTAGGTTCGATGTGGGTCTTGGGCATGAGAGTTTTTAAAAACAAGTTACCCAGGTGATTCTACTTTAGTTGATGGTTTTAAAACTACCTTTTTGGAAATAGCCTCTTGTTGTTTGTATGACTTTCCCTCTCCTTTCCTTTCTCTCTGTAAGAAGTATTTATACAGGATATTTTACACGATAAGATCAAAGTGAATTTTGAGCAATACTGTTGTGAAATTTTGAGGATTTTGTGACATATTCAAATCAAAACAGAGTTGAGAAGTTGTGTGTGTATGGGGGTTGGGGTAGGGTGGCCCCAAACCAGTGTGGCTAATAATTGCTCTGGTCAGCCAATAGCCAACTAAATGGGACAGATGTCATTTGTAATCTATTTTCAAGGGTCCTCTTCAATTGTCCATCATCTTCTGTCCTACTGATTTTAATAATCAAAACTTTTACCCTCTCATTTTGAAGGTTTAAATCATCTCAGATTTACAAAATATTTGCAAATATACCAAAAATTTTCATAATCTTTCATCCAGTTTCCCCAAGTGATAATACCTTCCAAAAGCACACCACAATGATCAAAATCAGCAAACTAACATTGATACAATACTATTACCTGGCATATAGACTTTATTTGAATTTTTCAATTGTTCCACTAATGCTCTTTTCTTGGTCTGCAATTCAATCCAGATTCTCATGTTGTATTTAATTAATGTCTCCTTAGTGTCCAATCTGTGATGTCCCTTAGTCTTTGTCTTTCAATAAACTTGATTTGACCCTTTGAAAAATACTGAACAGTTATTTTTAGAGTATCAATTTGTGTTTTTTAAAAATTTTATCTTATTGAGGTATAGTTGATTTACAATATTAGTTTCAGGTGTACAACATAGTGATTCAAAAATTTTATAGATTATACTCCATTTTTAGTTATTATAAAATATTGGCTATATCCCCTGTGCTGTACAATATATCCTTGTAGCTTATTTATACATAGCAGTTTGTACCTCTTAATCCCCTACCCCTATATCTTGAAGATATACCACATCTTCTTTATCCATTTGTGCTGATGGACATTTAGGTTGCGTCCGTATCTTGGCAAATATAAATAATGCTGCTATGAACATTGGGGTGTGTCTTTTCCAGTAAGTGTTTTTATTTTCTTTAGATATACACCCAGGAGTGAAACTGCTTGACCACATGGTAGTTCTATTTTTAGTTTTTGAGGAAACTCCATTGGCTGCACCAATTTACATTCCCACCAACAGTGTAGGAGGGTTCCCTTTTCTCCACATCTTCTCTAACATTATTCTTTATGGTCTCTTTGATGATAGCCATTCTGACAAGTGTGAGGCAAAGTCTCATTGTGGTTTTGATTTGCATTTCTCTGATGATGAACAATGTTGAGCATCTTTTCATGTGCCTGTTGGTCATCTGTATGTCTTTTTTGGAAGCATGTCTATTCGGGTGTTCTACCCATTTTTAAATTGGATCATTTTTTGATATTGAATTGTATCAGCTGCTTATATATATTTTAAATAAATTTATTTATTTTATTTATTTTATTTTTGGCTGCATTGGGTCTTTGTTGCTGTGCACGGGCTTTCTCTAGTTGCGGCAAGTGAGGGCCACTCTTCCTTGCAGTGCACGGGCTTCTCATTGCGGTGGCTTCTCTTGTTGCAGAGCACGGGCTCTTGGTGCATGGGCTTCAGTAGCTGCGGCGTGTGGGTTCAGTTGTTGTGGCTCGTGAGCTCTAGAGTGCATGCTCAGTAGATGTGTTGCACAGGCTTAGTTGCTCAGTGGCATGTGCGATCTTCCCGGACCAGGGATTGAACCTGTGTCCCCTGCATTAGCAGGCGGATTCTTAACCACTGCACCGCAAGGGAAATCCCTGCTTATATATTTTGGATATTAACCCCTTATCGATCCTATTGTTTGCAGATATTTTCTCCTATTCAGTAGGTTGTCTTTTCATTCTGTCAATAGTTTCCCTTGCTTTGCAAAAGCTTTTAAGTTTAATTAGGTCCCATTTATTTATGTTTGCTTTTGTTTCCTCTTGACTAAGTTCAGGTTATCCATTTTTTGGCAAGAAGTGATGTTTGAATTCTTCTCTGCACTGGATCACGAAACACATGATGTGAATTTACCCCATTACTGATTCATGGGAATCCAGGATTTGCACAGCCACCTTGGGAGCTCCTGGAATTTCCCAGGAGACCTTTGATATAAGGCTCCCTGAGACTTCCCAAAGAAATGGATCTTCAGATATGACCTTAGACATGGAACAGCAGCGACAGTGGCACATTGATTCACATTTGGTTGGCTGCCCTGTGATTTCACCTGTGGCTGTACTGGATAATTCCATGCAGGCTTCCACTAATTTTAAGGTGACATTGTCTCCCATTAAGTGCTTCACCTAATGCCTCGGGATTTCCTTTGGTGTTACACATGTTGTGAGGAACTTTCTAGGCCATGGTATGTGCCCAGCATGGAAGCACGGGGAGGCTAACACCTTTGGGAGCAACCCTAGCTGGTGGGATAGTGGCTTCATTATAAGGCGTTTTGAAAGGCAGGCTCAGAATTTTATCCCATAGACAGAAGCGTTTAAACGGAAGCGTGATAGCATGGAGAATTTTAATTTGGATCCTAGATACTTTGGTGGCAACACGGAGATTAGATTGGTATAGGAAGTAAATGCGGGCAGACACAGATACCAGGAGTCAATTAGAGTTGTCCTGATTAGAAATAAATTGGGCCTAAACTTGGCAGCAAAGTGCTGTAGAAATTTAAAGTTGGAGACATGATAGTAACCCCAAATACACCAGCCAGTTTCCTTACTCATTTGTTATGTTACATAACAAAACAAGAAGTAACTGAGACGGGCCGTGGGTACTCGTCTCAGTTATCTCTTGCTGCAAAACAACACTTCCTCAAATTTAGTGGCTTAAATCAAAAACTTATTTGTTCAAAAAGTTGGGCTGGGCTCAGCTAGTCAATTCTTTTGCTGCTCTTTCCTGGGGTATATTCAAGAAGTCTTCTGAGGGCTTGTTAGTTAGTACAGATGACTCTTGAACAACATGGATTTGGAGTACGGGGGTCCACTAATACGTGGATATTTTCCGTAGTAAATTCTATGGTACTACGTGTCCGAGGTTGGTTAAACTTAGGATGTGAAGGAACCTCGGCTGCAGAGGAAAAGTGTATGTGGAGCACTGAGTTTAAATTATACGTGGATTTTCAAGTGCGTGGAGCCTCGGTACTCCTAATCCTTGCATCATTCAAGGATCAACTGTACGTTAGTCAGGATTCTCCAGATAAACAGAACCAACAGGATATATAAAAACATATTGGAGGAGATTTACCATACGAATTGGCTTACAGCTATGGAGGCCGAGAAGTCCCACAATCTGCTACCCGCAGGCTGAAGAACCTGGCAAGCCAGTGGTATAATTCAATCTGAGTCTGAAGGCTGAGAATCTGGAGCTCTGATGACTGACGGCAGGAGAAGATGGATGTCCTAGTTCAAACACAGAAAGAATTCGCCCTTCCTTTGCCTTTATGTTTCAACGGGCTGGAGGATGCCCGCCCGCGTTGGTGAGCTCAGATCTCTTCACTCAGTCTACTGAATCAAATGCTAATCTCTTCCAGAACTGCCCTCATAGACACACCCAGAAATAATGTTTTACCAGCTCTCTGGGCATCTCTTAGGCCAGTTGAGTTGACATGTACATTAATCATTCTTACCGAACCAGGTTTGTTTTGCCCGGTGCACAGCACGCCAAAATGCTGAGACAGTGAGGTTTGCAGCAGGGAGTGGGTTTATTCAAAAGGCAGCCAAGTAAGGAGACCAAACAAATCTTAAATATGCCACCCCCGAGGGTAAGGGCTTGCGGTATTTACGTGATAAAGAAACGGGGTATTCATGGGCTGGATCTGAGGCGTGGTCAGCGCTGATTGGAAAAACGTGCCGTAATTGCCATTCTGCGCAGGCGTTAAGTCAGCTCCAGCCCTCTGCACGTTCAAACGGGCACCGAGCAGACACCGGCGCAGGCTCAGTAGGAGGTTAGGAGGTCCTATCCAGTTTTAACCAGCTCAGCTCGAATTAGACACAGCTGACTCCACGTTCCTGGAGCGTGAGGCAAGCAAACATCTTATTGCTTAGGTTATGTGCTACTTAAAAGACTTGGAAGTTTTAAAATGACCTTGAGTAGTGAAAGCAGGAGAAATGGATTTCACTCAAGCAGGATTTCCCCATCACAGTCAGGGACTTCAGACGAGACGGCTTGTCTTTGCTCCACACGACATCCTCCTCCAGCAGGTGGGCTCAAGTGGAATCTCCCGTGGAATCAGCAGGTCCAGGAGGGTGAGAGCAAAGTTGCAAGGCCTCTAGAAGCCTGAGCTCAGAACACACACAGTGTCACTTCTGCTTACTTCTATTGGTCAAAGCAGTCACAAGCTGACTCTCTCATTGTGAGGAAAGACACTCCCATCTCTTGATGCAAGGAGCTAAAATAACTTAAAACCACT